>NW_026600242.1:468096-788096 GCF_029448725.1 Salvelinus fontinalis
ACACATTTTGGTTGAATGCATTCAGTTGTGCAACCCATTTCCCCTTTCCCTACATACCTGGCAGGTGAGGAGTGACTTGACCATCTGTGCGTTCTGACAGGAGAGCATGGATCCAGCCAGACTAAGGATGACACACACAGCAGACAGCAGCATGAAGAGGGACACCTGGAGAAGGAGACATGGGGAGGGACACATGAAGAGGGAGACACGTAGGGGATCAGAGAACTACACATGGGATGAGTAACCTTGGCTGTGACCTAAATAATTGTTCTAGCTGCCTATAGGCTGTAGCTCGGTGGGCTCGGTGTGCAGATGACCTGTGTTCCAATCAGGTAGCAGGTTGGTCAGTTACATACACACGCACAAACATACACACACACACACAAACACACACGCACAAACACACGCACAAACACACACCATAGACATAAAATTAGACACTTGTGTACTACTCACCACCAGAGTGAGTGGTCTTCTCCATGAGATAAGTCCAACTAACCCTGATGCCACGACCTAAGCACAACACACACATCACAGTAAGGACAATACATTCATCAATTATCATATCTAGAACACAATCAACCACAGCCAGGAAATATGGGGATGATTTCAATATTCTGAAGAGGTTTCTTCTCCATGCATCCTTTCCTCCATCTGCACTCCATCTGACAGAGACATTCTCCATATTGCTTTCACCTATAAAACAGCCTTCTTTCTTTTCAGGGGTGAGTTTAACATACAGATGTAGGATCTTCATTTGAGCCAGTTTGGTGCAGTTTGGACAATAATCCTGCCGCAAAAGGAAATGTGAATTATTATGTGAATTATAATTTGCGGATATTTTTGTAGGGGTTGATACATTTTCAGTTAGGGCAAATCAAGCCAGAAATTTCAAAGTGGAAAAACTCAAATACACTACAAGTTTGCATTTCATGCTTTGCATGAAATAGTGATCAAATGAAGTTCCCACATCTGTAAAATATAAGTCAATTTTTTTTGCATTAAGATTATGTTCCTCCATTGCATAATGGACTTATGATTATCCTGCTAAACATGATATTTATGTTTCCAGGATAGTCCCTCCTCATCAGTGCAGATGAAGGAAAGGTAGTGATTCAGCCCATTTAGAGATGCTCCCACAGGATACTCACAAAGAAGCCGGCCCAGAAGGGGCAGGACTGTCGGACGCGGGCTGAGGATGTGAAGGCCATGCTGGTGAAGGAGAAGGCCAGGACCATGGCCCCCAGGCCCAAGTGGCACAGCCCCAGGTACAGCAGCAGTTTGGCCCCACCCTGACGGCCAGACATGCCCCGGCAGCTATCTGACCAGCCCCTAGACCCAGAGGCTGACACTACACTGCTGGAGTCTGACGGGGATGGCATGGCTGGTGTGTGTGGAGAGTGGTGAGTCTGTGTATGTGTGCGTGTGTGTAGGCCTATATGCGGTGTGTGTGTGTGTGTGTGTGTGTGTGTGTGTGTGTGTGTGTGTGTGTGTGTGTGTGTGTGTGTGTGTGTGTGTGTGTGTGTGTGTGTGTGTGTGTGTGTGTGTGTGTGTGTGTGTGTGTGTGTGTGAAAGAAAGAAAGATGGAGAGTTTGTTGCTTTGAAAAAAATCGCCCCCTTTTCACTTTGGCCCGGCGTAGTCAATTGGCAAATGGCAAAGCGCGTTGTGCATTCGCCAAGGTTTGATCCTGACGCGCCACAGTGCAGTTTCCAAAAACTCTCAACTCAGAAGACTGGGCTATTTAGCATATGAAAGCAGCAATAGCTGCTTAGCAGAGTGCATATGTCCTATTACATCTGCACCTCAGACAAACTTCAACATGTTCACGTGAGGGAAAAAATAAGAAAAATACCTAGGGCTAATCATTGAGAACCTGAATGCATTTACGACACACAGTTCCGTTCCTCTGTCCCTCTCTCTCAATATCTCTACCTCCTAAGGCCCATAGCATTGCGGTGGGCGGAGCCCCGAGGCCGCAGTCCTGTAGCAGCACCCGTTATTAAGCACCACATATCCCGTTGTTTCTACGGTAATGAGAAACCACATGTATTGTGTAGGGCGGTGAGTGGGTCTGGATCTTGTCAAGGTGACGAGGAACAAGCATCGAAACAAGGCCCGAGTTGTCCTGTCCTCACGAAGGTCCGACTACCGGACCTATCCGAAGGATGAGAGAGATAGCTCTTGGTCAGATCTGAATCGGTCCGGTCTGCAAACCGTTCAGGTTAAGAAATTACTTAAATCCGTCGAAAGTAAACGTAAATAAATGATAGAAAGTCCATCCTCCTTGAGCCTTCGGCACGTTTATGCTGTTTTCATTTGCTATTCTTCCTCTTTCCATCTTTTACCTCCGTGGGAGTTTGCGGTGGACCACACAAACTCACCCCCCTCTGTCCTCTTCTCTCTTCCCTGCAGCAGTCACGCGGGCATCCCGTTCTGCTCGTGTACATCCCGGACATCTACCTCACTGCACCGAATTATACGTCACACACACCTCAAGCGATCGGTTCCAGTTTCACACACATCCGTTTCCCAAGTCAAAAAGCCTTGTTGATGATCATTCTTCTGTTTCCCGTTCACCATCACCCCACCCCTCCATTCTCTCTCCTTCACCGTAGAGTCAAAAGAAAGGAATGCCTAGTGTTTGTAAACCGACAAGTCGTCATGTGACGAAAAGGCACGCCAGACGCGCGTGGAGGATGCGGCAAAGCCCGCGTGTCCTGGTGCTGATGCTGCGCGGGAGGGGCACCCACCTTTAAGGCTTACTGCAGCCAGCCAATCAGATAGGATTTCACTGCACTGTGCGGCCCCCAGGAAGTTTGTAGTCCCAGGACTATAGGCAGTTGTAGTTCACTATTATACACGTCTCACACTATAGGACTGACTGCATGTTACATTATGTATCACTTTGGTTCTATCCTCATCTCTTATATAGGCCTATACATACCAGGGGGAAGAATGGCGAGGGGCTCAACAAGAACATTTATGTAAGCCATTAAGGGACACATTTTGCCCAGCTGGTATTGTCATAGGTGAAAATGCAGCAATGCTCTTTGGGGGGGGGGGGGGGGGGGGGTGTTAGACTTATTAATGAAACTGTGAAGGTTTGGAGAGTGGGGGACAATGCACTGATTCCTGTAAGCTGAGATACACTATTTTAGTGGGACAGACAAGAGTGATGCACCAAAATGCAATTCACTCTGAGAAAATGAAAGTATAAGCCTACAAAATAGAAGAGTTCTTTTTGACAGTCTTTTATTGAATAGGCTAAGCAGAGCGTATGTCAAATGGTATACATTGGTCATAAGATAATTGATCAGACATGGAATGGTCGACAGGGTGAAAATGTGTGTGAAGGAAAAGAGGAAAGGTGAGATATCAGAGTAAAAACACACAGGGTGCATCATCTCAATAGTCTGGAGTAGCTCCTTCCCCTCGTCTTCTTCCCAGAAGACACTTTAGAGAATTGAAATGAACCCATAGACAGAGAAGCTTGCTGGCACAGTAATGATTATGTAGTGTCTGGCATGGGAAGCGACATCATTTCTTCCTTCAGAGTAATCACTGATCTGACACGTTTGGATTGGTGAGAGTATCGAGGTGGAAGTCTTGTCCAATCACAGTACAGTATATGATATATGAGGAGATATATTTGCAAATCTATCCAGTAGTACATCAGTGATTACCTCCAGGGTGCATTGGACCAGGGCCCTGGTCTGTCTGAAAGAGGAAGGAAGGGTGCTTCTTTTCCCCAAAGCTGTTGAACAGGTGCATCAGATAAAAGGTCAGTTTGTCTATCAGATCAGAAAGGGTCAGTAAGTCTATCAGCAAAAAAGAGAACATCTCATCCCTCTATGTCCAACTCTCATCAGCATCATTCCATCCCTGTCTCTATGACACTTGCTTTACTCATCTGTTTTTGTTCCCTTGCTTCATCTATCCATCTCATTGGCTCATCACTCCACTCCTCTCATATTGCACTTCTCTGTCTCCCTCTTCCACATCCTCAGTCCATCCATGTACCACACTTTATGTAGTAGAAGAATAGTTTACAACAGGCACAACCCAGATCACTCATCTTTACCTAGTGTGGAAAACACAGGCAAAATTACAATTCAGGGTGAACTATCCCTTTAAGAGCATAATGTACCATCACCATAGTTACAGCATATAGATCTAAACTCCCGTCACTCTCTAGAATGCCCCCTGTGCTCCTCCTAAACAGCTATGAGCTGCTATAAACATAGAAATAAAACAAATGGAAAGGAATGTCTGCGTGTTGTCCTAATTCTAATTCTTTGGCTATGACACTGAAAAGTGATTCTATGGCAGCGGTGCATAACTCAGGTCCTCTAGGGTCGCCATTATGGTAGTAGTTACCTTTAATGTTACAGTAATATCTGCTGGTTTTTGACCTTGTCTCTCCACCAGGAACTAATTTAGATCTGAGAAGCCTAGTGATTACACTCTCGAGACAATCAACTGTTTCATCAACTGTTCAATCAAAAAGCAAGAATGTGATTGGCAGTTTCACTGAAAGGTCACTTGTTAATGTTCCTGGTTAATCAAGGAAAAATAATCCCTATGAAATAGAGAGATAGGATGAAACACAGCAGACTCTTGTTCTATTAAGGAGCTGTGCACCAGAGCCATGGGATTACAGAGTTCAGCAAACTCAGTTTGGGATTTAGAATTTGATCGACCACCATGTTGGTTCCAAAAAATCTAGTTCAACAGATCATTGTAGAAGGAATCCATTTTGGAATGTTGTGAAACATGTGGAGCCAACATGGAAGATATTTTCCTTAACTCTGTATGGCTCTGGTGGAGTGTAAACATACCCTGGCTGTCAATCAGTCAGTCACCATGACAACAAAGCCATTGCAGGAGATTGAAGACAGTTGATACAAAACATGTTTTGGGTGAAATCAAGGTGGTGTTCATCCTATTCTTTAAACAAACCACTGGATATTCCTCTGTAAAATGCCCTTGGACCACCTCAACATAGTTACATGGTCATTAAAAGTGCAATCCATAAATTCGCTTTCTGGTTAAAAAAAAGTGTAGTCAGCACTTTTTAAAGGGGAGGGGGTAGTAAATAAAAACATTTATATTTTTTTCTCAAGTCAATAGTGTTTGAAATTGATCTTGTTGCCACAGGGGACAGAGAACTTGTGGATTGCGCCTTTGAAACCCTTTCCTTTGCAATAATATTGTTCCTATATGTAATAGTTCCCTCAGGTAACGAAGAGTCAGCCAGGACAGGCCAGCTCTGCCTCTACAGTAGGAGACATTTGGAGGATTTCTTCTCAGCGTTGGTGATTTTGACCTCGCGACCTGTGGGGCCCGGCTTCTTGCTGGACTTCAGTAGAATATCTCGAGCCAAAGCCATAAAAGACTACAGAGAGGCAGAAAGAGATAGAGGGAGAGAGAGGCAGAGAAAGGGTAACAGTAGGCGAGAGGGGGTATGGGGATTATTAGGGTATGTGGCACATGTAACCTGTATGAAAAGGGGAATATGGGTGATATGTTGTCCATGTGAAATGCATAATAAAGGACCAGATAAAGACAGACTCTGTGATTGAATAAAGGACATAAATATAACATCTAAAATAACATATTTATCTCACCTCATCAACATTGATGCTGGCCTTTGCACTGGTCTCAAAGAATCTGATCCCATGATCCTTTGCCAGCTGTCAACAACAGAACGCAAGTGTGATTACAGCAGGATATGATGTCACTTCCCTCTCCTAATCAGCAGAATTTATGCCACGTTCAGAACAACTGGGAACTCAGAAAAATACGAGGTAAAATCATGACGTCAGTGATCTTCAGGTTGAAAAGTCGGAGCTCTTATCCCTCAATGATCCACACATCCATTCATCCATCACTAACATCTGCACATCAGTGTCAATATCATTGAAAGAAAACACTTCATTATCAAAACAATGATCATAAAAATTGTAGAGGCTCACCTTTTCCCCCGTTTCCTTGGATACCTTCCTCTTGGCCTCAATGTCACACTTGTTAGCTAGCAACATCCGGCTGACCCCCGCTGATGCATTCTGGGGGATAAAAGATAGGGAGTTGGCATCCATCACATCCATTTCATATTTCAATGACGTATCCCTCAACTTCTGCCCTTAGTTCCCCAAGCACCCTCTAGCAGAGGCTTTAATTCAGCTCTAAATTGGAGCCACGTCTAACTCTTGGTTCAGATGGGAAATCATGAACTAATTTGAAAATGTTCACTTTGAACTGTTATCTTTGTTAACTATGCAAACAAAATTAAACAAATGTAAACATGTTTTTGGGAGTGCAGTTGTATGCCCCGTTATTCACTAAAAGCGCCCCCTTAGAAAACAGACTAACATCTAGTCTCAATGTAACCCTTGTTATTGTGGTTTATAGATGTTGCTCATGTCTCATTTTATTGTTTCAAATCCTTCCTAGAGGTATGAGAAAATGCTGCCCTCAGTTTCTTTCTGGCCTGTGTCATGTCTTGTCCCTTCCCTCTTTCACAACAGTCTGTCTTGTGTTTCCCTGTCACCAGTCAGTCTGTCGTGTTTCCCTGTCAACAGTCAGTCTATCGTATTTCCCTGTCAACAGTCAGTCTGTCGTATTTCCCTGTCAACAGTCAGGCTTGTGTGTACCTGTCAACAGTCAGGCTTGTGTTTACCTGTCAACAGTCAGGCTTTGTGTTTACCTGTCAACAGTCCGGCTTTGTGTTTACCTGTCAACAGTCCGGCTTTGTGTTTACCTGTCAACAGTCTGGCTTTGTGTTTACCTGTCAACAGTCCGGCTTTGTGTTTACCTGTCAACAGTCCGGCTTTGTGTTTACCTGTCAACAGTCCGGCTTTGTGTTTACCTGTCAACAGTCCGGCTTTGTGTTTACCTGTCAACAGTCAGGCTTGTGTTTACCTGTCAACAGTCAGGCTTTGTGTTTACCTGTCAACAGTCAGTCTTGTGTTTACCTGTCAACAGTCAGGCTTTGTGTTTACCTGTCAACAGTCAGGCTTTGTGTTTACCTGTCAACAGTCAGTCTGTTCCCCTGTCAACAGTCAGTCTGTTTCCCTGTCAACAGTCAGGCTTTGTGTTTCCCTGTCAACAGTCAGGCTTTGTGTGTACCTGTCAACAGTCAGGCTTTGTGTTTACCTGTCAACAGTCAGGCTTTGTGTTTACCTGTCAACAGTCCGGCTTTGTGTTTACCTGTCAAGTCAGGCTTTGTGTTTACCTGTCAACAGTCAGGCTTTGTGTTTTACCTGTCAACAGTCAGGCTTTGTGTTTACCTGTCAACAGTCCGGCTTTGTGTTTACCTGTCAACAGTCAGGCTTTGTGTTTACCTGTCAACAGTCAGGCTTTGTGTTTACCTGTCAACAGTCAGGCTTTGTGTTTCTCTGTCAACAGTCAGTCTGTTTCCCTGTCAACAGTCAGGCTTTGTGTTTCCCTGTCAACAGTCAGGCTTTGTGTTTCCCTGTCAACAGTCAGGCTTTGTGTTTACCTGTCAACAGTCAGGCTTTGTGTTTACCTGTCAACAGTCAGTCTGTTTCCCTGTCAACAGTCAGTCTGTTTCCCTGTCAACAGTCAGTCTGTTTCCCTGTCAACAGTCAGTCTGTTTCCCTGTCAACAGTCAGTCTGTTTCCCTGTCAACAGTCAGTCTGTTTCCCTGTCAACAGTCAGTCTGTTTTCCTGTCAACAGTCAGTCTGTTTCCCTGTCAACAGTCAGTCTTTTTTCCTGTCAACAGTCAGTCTGTTTCCCTGTCAACAGTCAGTCTGTTTCCCTGTCACCTCCTTGATGCTCTTCATCCAGTTCTGAATGTTCTCGTAGGACTTCTCATCTGTGATGTCATACACCAGGATGATGCCCTGAGAGATCACGGGAGACACGAGTCAGACAAAAATAAAACAATTCTAAATCAACCTGATGGATGTAAGAAATATGATACTAATAGTTTCAGTCATAATCTTACACCCATAATATTCTCTCATATCTACAAAGGTGAAGAGAGAGAAGGCCCGTTTATGCCTGGTGCTAAGATGCCCCTTTTGTCCTGATCTTGTCCACATTCTGATTGTGGTCACAGTTTTAGACAGGTGTAGATGATTAAATCACTTGTGATCTGATTGAGAGAGAGTTGAGAGACTCACCATAGCTCCTCTGTAGTAGGCTGTAGTGATGGTCTTAAACCTCTCCTGCCCTGCTGTGTCCCTGAAAACAGAATACATTAGGGGAAATGTTTCACATTCTTCAAAAAGTAGCTCTTTGAACACCCTGGAGTACAGATGTAGGATCTTAATTTGAACCAGTTTGCTACGACAGGAAAATAATCTTGCAGCAACAGGAAATGTGAATTATTATGTGGATTATAATTAATGGACATTTTTGTAGGGGTTGATACATTTTCCATGAGGGTAAATCAAGTCTGAAATTTCAAAGTGGAAATTACACATTTTGGAACCCTTTTTAAAAATCAAATACACTACATTTGATGCTTTGCAGGAAGATTCTCATCAACAAAAGCGTGATCAAATTAAGATCCTACATCTGTAGTAAGCACTGAAACTACTGCAGATTTGTCTGTGTTGGCAGCTGTTCTTTCTCTACACATTTCCTGTTTTTCTAATGCAGCACCCAATTCAAAGAGTACACTGTTTACACATACATATCCAGAGTAATACAGCCTTTACACACGTGTGTCCAGCACATCATTTATCAACGCTTCTGCAAAAACATTACGCTATGGTCACACTAATGTTCTCACAGCACAGAACGTAGAAGTTCCCCACCTACACACTGAGCTATGGTCAGCAAAGGAGGTTGGTGGCACCTTAAATTGGGGAGAACAGACTCGTTCTAATGACTGGAGCGGAATAAGTGGAATGGCAACAAATACATCAAACACATGGTTTCCAGGTGTTTGGTGCCCTTCACTTTACTCTGTTCATGCCATTCTCCCCTCAGCAGCCTCCTGTGATGGTCAGTATGGCATATCCCCCCCTAATGGCTCAAGTCAGGATTTGCGGAGGTTAACCTGATCCTGTATCAAAGGACAACTTCTACCAGGGGTGTGGAATACACAGAGATGAGACGTATGTTTTATGCCAGTTCAATAAACTATTTACGGCTGCTTCGGACTTCATGTCTGGCTTTATGATAACTCACTGGCATTCACTGACAGATAAAACATAGGTGGTGACAGGGAAACAGACTGACTGTTGACAGGGAAACAGACTGACTGTTGACAGGGAAACAGACTGACTGTTGACAGGGAAACAGACTGACTGTTGACAGGGAAACAGACTGACTGTTGACAGGGAAACAGACTGACTGTTGACAGGGAAACAGACTGACTGTTGACAGGGAAACAGACTGACTGTTGACAGGGAAAACACAAACATCATAGCCTACACCAAAGGCCTTGCCAGTCAATATCTCAGTGTACTCAGTGACATATGCCAGATATACACTATATATAAAAAACTCTTCTAAAATTAGTGGGTTCGGCTATTTCAGCCACACCCATTGCTGAAAGGTGTATAAAAATCGAGCACACCGCCATGCAATCTCCATCGATAAACATTGGCAGTAGAATGGCCTTACTGAAGAGCTTAGTGACTTTGAATGTGGCACCGTTATAGGATGCAACCTTTCCAACAAGTCAGTTCGTGCTAGAGCTGCCCAAGTCAACTGTAAGTGCTGTTATTGTGAAGTGGAAACGTCTAGGAGCAACAACAGCTCAGCCGAGAAGTGGTAGGCCACAAAAGCTCACAGAACGGGACTGCTGAGTGCTGAAGCACGTACCGTGTAAAAATTGTCTGTTGTAACACTCACTCCCAAGTTCCAAACTGCCTCTGCATAAGAACTGTTCATCGGGAGCTTGATGAAATGGGTTTCCATGGCCGAACAGCCTCACACAAGCCTAAGATCTCCATGTGCAATGCCAAGCGTCGGCTGGAGTGGTGTAAAGCTAGCTGCCATTGGACTCTGGAGCAGTGGAAACATGTTCTCTGGAATAATGAATCACGCTTCACCATCTGGCAGTCCAACCGACAAATCTGGGTTTGGCTGATGCCAGGAGAACGCCACCTGCCCCAATGCATAGTGCCAACTGTACAGTTTGGTGGAGGAGGAATAATGGTCTGGGGATGTTTTTCATGGTTCAGGCTAGGCCCCTTAGTTGCATTGAAGGGAAATCTTAACACTACAGCATACAATGACATTATGGACGATTCTGTGCTTCCAACTTTGTGGCAACAGTTTGGGGAAGGCCCTTTCCTGTTTCAGCATAACAAAGCCCCCGTGCACAAAGCCAGGTCCATACAAAAATGGTTTGTCGAGATTGGTGTGTTAGAACTTGACTGGCCTGCACAGAGCCCTGACCTCAACCCCATATTAATGCCCATGAATCTGGAATGAGATGTTCAACGAACAGGTGCCCACATGCTTTTTGTCACCACGAGCCTACCAGATGAGCTAAATGCCTTTTATGCTCACTTCGAGGCAAGCAACACTGAAGCATGCATGAGAGTACCAGCTGTTCCGGATGACTGTATGATCACGCTCTCCGTAGCCGATGTGAGCAAGACCTTTAAACAGGTCAACATTCACAAGGCCTCAGGGACAGATGGATTACCAGGACGTGTACTCCAAGCATTACCAACTGGCAAGTGTCTTCACTGACATTTTCAACCTCTCCCTGGCCGAGTCTGTAATACTTACACATTTCAAACAGACCACCATAGTCCCTGTGACTAAGAAAGCGAAGGTAACCTGCCTACATGATTACCCCCCGCCCCCGTAGCACTCACTTCGGTAGCCATGAAGTGCTTTGAAAGGCTGGTCATGGCTCACATCAACACCATCATGCCAGAAACCCTAGACCCACTCCAATTTGCATACCACCCCAAAAGATCCACAGATGATGCAATTTCTATTGCACTCCACAATGTCCTTTCCCACCTGGACAAATGGAACACATATGTGAGAATGCTGTTCATTGACTACAGCTCAGCGTTCAACACCAGTGCCCAAAAAAGCTAATCACTAGCTAAGGACCCTTGGAATAAACACCTCCATCTGCAACTGGATCCTGGACTTCCTGACGGGCCGCCCTCAGGTGGTAAGGGTAGGCAACAACACATCTGCCATGTTGATTCGCAACACTGGGGCCCCTCAGGTGTGCATGTTGAGTCCCCTCCTGTACTCCCTGTTCACCCACGACTGCGTGGCCAAGCACGACTCCAACACCATCATTAAGTTTGCTGATGACACAACAGTGGTAGGCCTGATCACCGACAACGTTGAGACAGCCTATAAGAAGGTCAGAGACCTGGCAGTGTGGTGCCAGAACAACAACCTCTCTCTCAATGTGAGCAAGACAAAGGAGCTGATCGTGGACTATAGGAAAAGGAGGGCCGAACAGGCCCCCAATAACATCGACGGGACTGAAGTGGAGCGGGTCGAGAGTTTCAAGTTCCTTGGTGTCCACATCACCAAGACAGTTGTGAAAGGGGCACGACAACACCTTTTCGGCATGGGTCCCCAGATCCTCAATAAGTATATAGCTGCACCATCGGGTGGCAAGTAGCCTAGTGGTTAGAGCATTGGACTTGTAAGTGAAAGGTTGCAAGATCGAATCCCAGAGCTGACAAGGTAAAAATCTGTCGTTCTGCCCCTGAACAAGGCAGTTAACCCACTGTTCCTAGGCCGTCATTGAAAATAAGAATTTGTTCTTAACTGACTTGCCTAGTTAAATAAAGGTAAAATAAAACAATCAAGAGCATCCTGACCAGTTGCATCAATGCCTGGTATGGATCTGACCGTAAGGCACTACAAAGGGTAGTGTGTACAGCCCAGTACATCACTGGGGCCAAGCTTCCTGACATCCAGGACCTATATACTAGATGTGTCACAGGAAGGCCCAAAAAATTGTCAACAACTCCAGTCACCCAAGTCTTAGACTGTTCTCTCTGCTACCGCAAGGCAAGCGGTACCGGAGCGCCAAGTCTAGGAACAAAAGGCTCCTTAACAGCTTCTACCCCCAAGCCATAACACTGCTGAACAACTAATCAAATGGCCACCTGGACTATCTACATTGTCCCCCTACATTTCTTGAACTGCATTGTTGGTTAAGGGCTTGTAAGTAAGCATTTCACGGTAAGGGCTACACCTGTTTTATTTGGCGCATGTGACAAATACAATTAGATTCGATTTTGATTTGTAGTGTATATTGCAGCTATTGCATACTGGGTTGCATGCCTTTAGTCTAACAAGACGAATAAAATCAAAATCTTGCATTCCTAAGGTCTTGTACTACAATCAGTGAGTGGTGACCCTTTGAGTGACATTTGGACAGAAAACCAACATAACAAGTTGGTTGTTTTGGTAAAAACGGAGGTTCCTCTTTCCTCTGAGAAAGAGAAGTAGACACACGTCCAGAACACACGAGAAGTTGAATAAAATCTGTGTGTCGGTCCCATAACTGTCATCACTCTTAGAGAGCAGCAAACAGTAGTCCTAAATGGACCTTTCATTCTTTCTTTGCCTGGATCCTCTTCTCTTACCAGACTTGCAGTTTGACTTTCTTTCCCTCCACGTCTATCGTCTTTACTTTAAAGTCGATGCCTGAAGAAAGGATGGGCGGATGACAGAGAGAGGGGAGGGAGGAGGTCGACAGGAAGGGAGGGAAGACAATGAGTTAAATTCCCACACACATTGCAGCAAATATAGGTCATGCCAATTAAACCATTTTGACATGCATGGAGGGTGAGACAGGCATTCCCAATTCATCAAACCTTCACTGGGATTGTAAAGTCTGGCTAGCTAGTAAAGTCTGTCTGCCCCATTCTGCCATACACACACACACACATACACACACACACACACACACACACACACACACACACACACACACACACACACACACACACACACACACACACACGGTCTCTGGGTTTGTTATTGTCTGGGTTTCCTGCAGGACAGGGACGGTCAGAGAAAGAGAGAGAGAGGACAGAGAGAGAGGACAGAGAAGATGGAAGTCTTAAACTGTGAATTCCAAGGGAGGACAACCATTTTTCTGATAATAAGACTGAAAAGAGATAGGAGATAGGAGGAATGGGGGTGGGTGGACCCTCTGGGTAAAGTGAGGGAGGGGAGAGGGGGATATGGAGAAGATATAGAAACAACAGCAGCACAGCAACAATGTAGGTGAACTACAATAGGGATATCAGATTGAGATATAGGAAGACAGTGATAGAGACGTGTAGAGACATGAACACAGCAGAACTGGAAACGTGAGATAACTGCGTGGTGAAAGTGATAAGAACTTGGCATTATGTGTTAGCTGACAGAATGGTGCCTATATCAGCAATGACGAATTTAAAGGGTTTCTGAATATTTTTGGGCCGATTAGGCTATAACCGATTAAATGGGATTTCGTAGAGCTAGGATACATACCGATAGTTGATATGTAGGTTGAGTTGAAGTTGTCCTCAGCAAATCGAATAATCAGACATGTTTTCCCCACTCCACTATCTCCAATGAGTAATAATTTGAAAAGGAAGTCGTACTTCTTCGCCATAATGTTTTTTAAAGGTTTTGGTGAATGATCAGAAACTATTACCTTTTACAAAACTAGTACACTTTCCAATGTTCTTCTTACACTTATTTGTAACGTTTAAGAGGTTAACAAATGCCTTAAAAAGTATTGCTCAACATAAACAAAGGTCAAAATTACACTCTCATTTCTCCTGGGGATTGTCTGCTTTTCTTTAGCATAAAATCCGCTTGTTTTCCCTTTCCCTTGAAAACTGTCACCGGTAAATACGGTTCTCTCCCAATGTCTCTTTTGGTCCGAGAAAAATAAAACAGAACGCCACAAGTTAAAAACGAAAGTTGGAACAAACGCTTCTGCACTTCAATGGGCTATACAAAACTACAGCGCCACAAAGCTTTGTTAAAATCCATTTATCAAGCCAAAATGTCAAGTTATTTTCTTCCAAAGGCCGATTAACATACATCCATTCCACACAGACAGGGCTACGTTTTCGCCCAAAAACTTTCTCCTGACGAAATTCACGTAGGATTACGTAGAGGGAGAGGTTCAGTTATTACAGTGGAGGGAACAGACTGAAATGGGACAGCAGGAATGGCCGATACTGCTTATAGACAGCAGAGGGCGCTCGACCATATGGGCGCTCAGCCCCATGTACTGAAATATGTCATAATGTCTCTGTATACGTGTATCCTTAGTACCATATTTATTTTTCGTGGATAAAACAACGAGTAACAAATACGGTTTGACTGACAATTAAATGAAAAGATTAGGTGGATGAGAAATACAAAATTGAATGTCTCTATTAAAAATTAAGTGGTCTCTCCCTCACACTGCGAGAGAAATCTAACAAAATCAAATGTGCCAGTAAGGCTAGTTATAGATGGCGCTGAACAAAACCTGTGTGTAGACCTGTGTGATTTGGAAGAAAGAGTTGACCTCACAAACATGGCCTCCTTTGCCTCGCCTCCTTGACACGTAATGGCGACAAAACACTTCCGGCCCCTGCCACCGGCCCCGTTCATTTATTAACTGTCAACTTCCGGTTGATCCTTCTTTTCGGCAACGGCTACAAACTCGCCATCATGCCAGTAAGTGCGCACACAGGCAATATAACCCTTGCTTCAGCCTTGGGAATTTTGTTTGAGCGGGACATGACCAGATCCATCGACGTATTAGAACTTTGCAAATATTCATATTTATTTATATTAGGGATTATTCAACCAATGGATAGCTAGAACAATCTTAAACTGCGTGCCAAGCGCGTGCTGTGGTCTGCTGAATTGACGCAATATGGCGGCGTACATGCAATAGAAAGCATGGACTGACATGTAACTAGCTAGCTAACTAGTTTGATGTTTAGTGATTGTTTCTAAGCATTTGACAGCGCTTGTACACGATGCAGGTTGACTAGATATGCGCATTCCTTGACTTATGTTTGATAGTGGACGTACGGAGGCTTTAGCTAAACAAGCTAACGTTAAAAAGCGTAGCCTAGCCAGTACTAGCCAGGCGTTCACCCAACGAACATTTATGTCAAATGTTTTTGATTATACTAACTTATGTACACGTCTCCTGTATGGACATTGTTTTAACTTGTTAGTTAGCTAGATTATCAAATTGACTTTCCCATCTCCATTTTCTAAGATGGCCACCCCCTGGTTTTTCTTTCAGCTCGCAAAGGACCTGTTGCACCCAACCTCCGAGGAGGAGAAGAGGAGTCACAAGAAGAAACGTCTTGTACAGAGCCCTAACTCGTATTTTATGGATGTCAAATGTCCAGGTTAGTGTGTCTCCCTGTAGCTTAGCTAGAAGTGACTCCCCGACTCAGCTCACACCAAACGCAGCCGTCATTGTAAATAAGAATGTGTTCTGAACGTTTTTTTATTTTTTTAAGTAGTCAGTTAACTAAACTGACCATGGTTTAGTATCTAGGGATGTGGTCCCATATTCAACTGACGGGTCATTGGTTTGCCTGTCTTCAGTAAAACTGGTCAGTCCACAAAAGGGAGAGTTTGCATGGCCAATGGAAACTCGATGTGATCCTGTGTGGCTCGGTTGGTAGAGCATGGTGCTTTCAACGCCAGGGTTGTGGGTTTGATTCCCACAGGGGAACAGTACAAAATGAAGGCGCTCTTCTATACGTTGTCAGCTAAATGACTTAAATGTAAATCGAGTCTGGTAGTTATTGATTACTGAGACTGACTTGTTTCTAGAGGGATGTGTAGCGACTTGCCTTTGTGTTGCCCATTCATTGTCTCCAGAGTGAATGAGGTGTCAACCAAGGCATACAGTAACCTTGTGGTTGTCTTTTTTTGGAAAGGAGTCTCCACTGATTCCTTTCAATAACTGCAACTGCAAGAACACAACAGTAATTAGAACATCATTTGTGTGTGATTTGTTGGGACTGAGAACACGAGTACGTCTCGTTCAGTTCAGGACATTGAGGTGAATGTTAATTTGTCTGAACTGTTCTCTCTACAGGATGCTATAAGATCACGACAGTGTTCAGTCACGCCCAGACAGTCGTCCTGTGTGTCGGATGCTCCACAGTCCTGTGTCAACCTACAGGGGGTAAAGCACGCCTCACAGAAGGTACTATATTACACACACTCCCAGCCTTCCACAGTGTCCAGGATGGAAAAATACTGTTGGACATAATTGATGCCTTTATGTGTTGCCCATTCATTGTCTCCAGAGTGAATGAGGTGTCAACCAAGGCATACAGTAACCTTGTTGGTTGTCTTTTGTTTGGAAGGAGTCTCCACTGATTCCTTTCAATAACTAACTGCAAGAACACACTAGTATACAGAAATAATACTGTCTGTTCTGTTTCTAGTTGTAATAGTCTGACCTGTCACTCTTTTTAGGATCATGCCATGAGGTGTCAAATTAAACTCCTTTTTGTTTTCTAGTTGAAAATGTAGTGACCACATTTACTGACCAAGCCCCAAATAATTTAATGTATTGCCCCCATTGAAGCATGATCCTTGACCAGCTCAGCTGGCTTGGTTTGTGTTCAGCTCAGGTTGGCAGTGTTTGTAGGGCTAGGAATGGCCAGGGACCTCACAATATTATCATAACAATACTTAGAGGAAAATTCCACCCAAAACCACTCATTCCTATCATTTACAGTGCTACATAACACTGTGGGCAATATGTTTTGTGAACAAATGTTTCATTTTGTTATGATAAGGTTGGTAGCAACATGTAAAAATCATTTTGGAAATCTTTTGCAGCTCAAGTCGACTACAAAATCCACAATGCAAAGCTCTATAGGCTAGCTAGGTAGGTAGCTGGCTCGCAAACTTACCTCAACACAACACCAAAGTCAATATCAGCATATGAAGTTGCTAGTTAGGTGTGAAATCACCTAAAACTGCACTATCAATTTAGGTGTCTACAATCTCACCATTTTCAACCTGCAGATCGATGTGCCTCATCGTGGAGTCTGACATTCACAGCAGCACCATGCAATGAAGAAGCAGACACAGGAGGAATGTGTTTGACCCTCTGTTAAATTACACATTTGGATGTAAGAAAATTGCAAAAAAAAACATGATAAATGGCTCATTCAAGAAAGACAACCTCTCGTTATGACATCGGCCCGTATTAAAATCTGACATATATGACAGACGGTTTTGCAATCTAAAAGTCATTCCTATTAACTTCCAGGGTAGTGAGAGAGACTATCAGTGCTGCATCATATCGGCCTGAATTTCTGGCTGCTTGAACGGCAATGGCTCAGATACACATGAAATGACCAAGGGAATTGATAAAACATCACCCAGAGATGCACAAAACCACAACATTCAAAATGGGTGAATCTTTATTCAAAGTGCTGAAACGATGTGTATTGTGATTTGACGTTAAACATATTTCTCACTACATGATCTGTGCTGTTTCCAGGTGGAACCTATTCCCTGTATTGTTTAATTAGTGACAGCGGTGCTATATACCGTTTCCTGGATCACCAGTCAGTTGGTCAATATTGTCCTAGTATTAATGATTGACAATATTGGCATGCAATGAGTTCCTAGTGAATGTCTGTCCATATAACATGCTGACTGGACCATGTTGGTTTTGTATGTCCACACCAGACGCGATCCAAGACGCGCAGATTGAAATATCAAAACGAGCTCTGAACCAACAATATACTAAGATATAAACGCAACATGTGTTGGTTTCATGAGCTGAAATAAAATATCCCTGTTAGTGAGCATATCTCCTTTGCCATGATAATCCACCTGACAGGTGTGGTATATCAAGAAGCTAATTCAACAGCGTGATCATTACACAGGTTCCCCTTGTGCTGGGGACAAAAGGCCACTCAAATGTGCAGTTTTGTCAGACAACACAATGCCACAGATGTCTGGAGTTGAGGGAGTGTGCAATTGGCAAGCTGACTGCAGGAATATCCACCAGAGCTGTTGCCAGAGAATTTAAAGTTTCTCTACCATAACCTGCCTCCAACGTCGTTTTAAGAGATTTTGGCAGTACATCCATTTGTCCTCACAACAGCAGACCACGTGTATGGCGTCGTGTGGGTGAGCAGTTTGCTGATGTCAACATTGTGAACAGAGTGCCCCCGGGTTACGGTATGGGCAGGAATGAGATACGAATACAATTGCAATTTGAATGCACAGAAATAACATGACGAGATCCTGAGACCCATTTAAAAAAAAAGTTATCTTAGACCAACAGATGCATATCTGTATTCCCAGTCATGTGAAATCCATTGATTAGGGCCTAATGAGTTTATTTAAATTGACTGATTTCCTCATGAACTGTGTTTCAGTAAAATCTTTGAAATAGTTGCATTTTTGTTCAGGTTGAAACAAAACATTTAGCTAGCTAGCTGTTGTGAGCTAATTTGTCCTGGGAGATTTTACCTGAAATGCACAAGGTCATTTTTTTCTGGATCTTTGTAGGATATTGACCAATTTTGAGTTGCACACAATCGTGTGTTCTCTACTCTAACAATCCACAGATAAAAGGGGAAACCTAGTTAGTTTCTATTAATCTCTCCTTCTGTAGTCTTCTTCTGTGGACTTTATGTCGGTTGGCAACCAACTTTAAAGTGCATTACCACCACCGACTGGGACTGGTGTGTGGACCTTTAGTTCATATTTCAATAACCAACGTGGGTATATGCTCCTAAAAACCAATGAGGAGATGGGAGAGGCGGGACTTGCAGCGCGTCAAGCATCAAAAATAGAACCAAGTTCATTTTAGCGCCTGGCTACGCAGACGTGTGTGCAGTTTAGATGAAATGATTGAATAACCGCTAGGCTGTCACTGGCCTTATCAATAGTAGTTTGATCTCCTCAATCTCCCTGCCATATAAAAGTGAAATCTGTCTGGGACCATAACTAAATCCTCTTTCTCCTTCACCCAGGATGCTCATTCAGGAGAAAACAGCACTAGACTCTCAGCAATGGAGCTTGTTGGACGAGAGACCCAAGGGAGGAGAGACGGGATTGACCCCACAGTGACCCTGCTCAGGAAGTGACGACATGAGAGGAAAAGTGGAGATGAAACTGAAGAGAAAAGATGGTGTTGAGCTCTGCTTTGTGTACGTAGAGAGAACGTCCCCTGGCATGATGACATCACTGTAACACCACTCCACTGTAACACCGGTCTTTCTCACACTTCTTAATAAAGTTTAGCTTTTTTGTTAAAGAATCCAGTTTACTTGTCAGTCTTTGATCCAGGTGTCATATGTTTGACTATTGTAAGCTGGTCCTAGATCTATGCCTGAACAACTCTCTAGAGACCCTGTTCAAGTAGACCCACTGTTCTTCAATCAGGGGTGTCACTCATTCCATGGAGGACCTAGGGTCTGCTGGATTTTCCCTTTTTTTTTTGAAAACTCTGTTTATTAAGTTTTACACACACAGACAAGGCAAAGCAATATAAATAATATACTCAACTAGAAAAAATACAAATAATACATATAAAAAAAAAAAAAATTGCTTTAAAGATACCATACTTTAGACAAGTTAAACACACCAGGCAGAAGGCTAAAGGGCAATCTATAGTATAGGGACAGAGCAAACACCTCACCATTGTTCCTGTAAACAGTCAAGGGATGGGGTGGAGAAATGCAACCACTCACAGACAGTCAAGGCCACAGACCAACCATCCACTGGACCAAAAATAAAAAGTTTACAATGCTTTAAAAGAAAAAATGAATAATAATTTTATGTAGGCGTGAACAGAATTAAAAAATAAAAATAACTGGGAAAAACAAGCTCACACCTTTGTCTCTGCCCGGGCAAGATGAACAAGGCATCCGCAGGTCACAATCAATAAGCACATCAACCTTAATGCCCCCCACCCCAGAAAAAACAGAAATGCTCATCCAACCTCTTAAGTCACAGGGGGGTCAAATACAGACTTATTTTGGTTTTAATAGGAATGCCATCAGAGGATGGACTGTTTAAAGTAAGACCGGACTGGAGCCCAAGCCTCATTAAACAGTTTGGGGTTCCCACGTGAATTGAATTGAATTTTTTCTAGTTTCAGAGAGCACAACACATCTCTCACCCAATATTTATAAGATGGGGGAGCTGCCATCTTCCAGTTCTGTAGTATTAGCTGTCTAGCTAAAAGAGTTGTACACTGCTCAAAAAAATAAAGGGAACACTTAAACAACACAATGTAACTCCAAGTCAATCACACTTCTGTGAAATCAAACTGTCCACTTAGGAAGCAACACTGATTGACAATAAATTTCACCTGCTGTTGTGCAAATGGAATAGACAAAAGGTGGAAATTATAGGCAATTAGCAAGACACCCCCCAAAACAGGAGGGATTCTGCAGGTGGGGACCACAGACCACTTCTCAGTTCCTATGCTTCCTGGCTGATGTTTTGGTCACTTTTGAATGCTGGCGGTGCTCTCACTCTAGTGGTAGAATGAGACGGAGTCTACAACCCACACAAGTGGCTCAGGTAGTGCAGTTCATCCAGGATGGCACATCAATGCGAACTGTGGCAAAAAGGTTTGCTGTGTCTGTCAGCGTAGTGTCCAGAGCATGCAGGCGCTATCAGGAGACGTGGAGGAGGCCGTAGGAGGGCAACAACCCAGCAGCAGGACCGGTACCTCCGCCTTAGTGCAAGGAGGTGCACTGCCAGAGCCCTACAAAATGACCTCCAGCAGGCCACAAATGTGCATGTGTCAGCATATGGTCTCACAAGGGGTCTGAGGATCTCATCTCGGTACCTACTGGCAGTCAGGCTACCTCTGGCGAGCACATGGAGGGCTGTGCGGCCCCACAAAGAAATTTCACCCCACACCATGACTGACCCACCGCCAAACTGGTCATGCTGGAGGATGTTGCAGGCAGCAGAACGTTCTCCACGGCGTCTCCAGACTCTGTCAGGTCTGTCACATGTGCTCATGTGCTCAGTGTGAACCTGCTTTCATCTGTGAAGAGCACAGGGCGCCAGTGGCGAATTTGCCAATCTTGGTGTTCTCTGGCAAATGCCAAACGTCCTGCACGGTGTTGGGCTGTAAGCACAACCCCCACCTGTGGACGTCGGGCCCTCATACCACCCTCATGGAGTCTGTTTCTGACCGTTTGAGCAGACACATGCACATTTGTGGCCTGCTGGAGGTCATTTTGCAGGGCGCTGGCAGTGCACCTCCTTGCACAAAGGCGGAGGTAGCGGTCCTGCTGCTGGGTTGTTGCCCTCCTACGGCCTCCTCCACGTCTCCTGATGTACTGGCCTGTCTCCTGGTAGCGCCTGCATGCTCTGGACACTACGCTGACAGACACAGCAAACCTTTTTGCCACAGTTCGCATTGATGTGCCATCCTGGATGAACTGCACTACCTGAGCCACTTGTGTGGGTTGTAGACTCCGTCTCATGCTACCACTAGAGTGAGAGCACCGCCAGCATTCAAAAGTGACCAAAACATCAGCCAGGAAGCATAGGAACTGAGAAGTAGTCTGTGGTCACCACCTGCAGAATCACTCCTGTTTTGGGGGGTGTCTTGCTAATTGCCTATAATTTTCACCTTTTGTCTATTCCATTTGCACAACAGCATGTGACATTTATTGTCAATCAGTGTTGCTTCCTAAGTGGACAGTTTGATTTCACAGAAGTGTGATTGACTTGGAGTTACATTGTGTTGTTTAAGTGTTCCCTTTATTTTTTTGAGCAGTGTATAAGCAACAGTGTCCGACTGGATTCTTGACAGGGGGGGCACCTATGGGCAGTACTCCAAAAAGGGCTGTAAGGGTAGAGGGATCTATAACAGTGTTATATATATCAGAGAAACATTTAAATATTAATTCCCAGAAACCTGACAGTTTATGACAGCCCCAGAACATATGCAACAGTGTGGCTGGTTCAATTTTACATCTGACACAGGTAGGATCAAAATCAGAGAATATTCTTCCAAGTCTAGCCCCAGACCAGTGGATACGGTGAACCACCTTGAATTGAATGAGGCTGTGTCTAGTGCTAAAAGAGGACGAATGCACCCTGCGCAGCACAGATTCCCAGGTGTCTTCCCCAAGTTCCTCCCCCAAATCCTTTTCCCATCGAGTCTTTAAAGGCACCAAAGAAGGGTTCTGTAAGTCATGAATGATTGCATATACATCTGAAATTGCGCCCCTAGGAAGCTTGTTCAGCTCCAGGATGCTCTCTATAGCTGTATTCGCAGGCCTATGGGGAAATTCAGGTGTGTTAGCTCTGACAAAGTTCCTAGTCTGGAGATAGCGGAAAAAGTGGGATTGGGGGAGGTTGAACTTTTCCTGTAGCTGAGCAAAAGAGGCAAATGTATCATCAAAGAATAATTGGGCTAGTGAGGAGAGGACTAGTGAGTCCCAGATGCCAAAAGCCCCATCATTCAAAGATGGAGGAAATAAAATGTTCTGATTGATTGGGCCTGATAGAGAAAAGCCTCGGAGGCCAAAGGCTAAACGGAACTGATTCCAAATTTTAAGAGACTGCTTTACAATTGGGTTGACACGCCTTTTTCCTAGGGACACTGGGAGAGACGAGCACAACACAGAAGAAAGTGCAGCAGCTTTACACGATTCAGACTCCATCTGGACCCAGAGTGGTCTAGGGCCAGTAGGATCAGTCTGCAGCCAGTACAGAAGGGCTCTGAAATTTGCAGCCCAATAGTATGTCTGAAAATTTGGTAGAGCTAAACCCCCCAATGACTTAGGCTTCTGTAAATGTTTTCTACCAATCCGTGGTACCTTGCCATCCCAAATAAAATGCATGAATGTTTGATCCAGTGAAATAAAAAAAGATTTTGGAATAAAAATGGGTAAACATTGAAATAAATATAGAAATTTGGGCAACACACTCATTTTAATGACATTAATCCTTACGATAAGAGAAAGAGGTAGCGCATTCCAAAAAGTAAAGGATTGTTTCAAACTGTCTGCTAGAGCAACCAAGTTTTCCTGAAACAGATTTGAATATTTCCTTGTCACTTTAACTCCCAAGTAGGTGAATTGATCCCGGACAATCCTAAACTGAGAACTTGTAAGAGAGCACTTTAAAGCAGCCTTGTTTACAGGAAAAAGCTCACTCTTGCCTAGATTCAGCTTGTACCCTGAGATTGATCCAAACCTTTTAAGAACAGATAAGGCGCGTGGCAATGAGGTATCAGGGTTAGAGATAAACAAAAGGAGGTTATCCGCATATAGCGAGACTTTCTGCTCTGAGCCCGTCCTGATTATTCCTTGAATGGCATCATTAGAGCGTAGTGCAATGGCGAGAGGTTCGATTGCCAAAGCAAACAACAAGGGGGAGAGTGGACAGCCCTGTCTGGATCCGCGGTGCAAGGGAAAGTAGTCAGAGGACAAGTTGTTAGTCCGTACCGAAGCCATGGGGGAAAAATAAAGAATCTTTATCCACGCAATGAATTTGGGGCCAAAGCCAAATCGATAAAGGGTAGCTGTTAGGTAATCCCACTCAACGCGGTCAAACGCTTTTTCTGCATCAAGTGAGACCACCACCTCTGGGTCCTCCGGCGCTGGGGAGTACAGGCGCCTAATATTGAAAAACAAATGCCTATTTCTCACAAAGCCAGTCTGGTCAGAGTGTATTACTTGATGCAGCGAGCCTTCCATACGGATGGCTAAAAGCTTGGCTAGGATTTTGTAATCACAGTTTAAAAGCGAGATTGGGCGATAGGATCCACATTCCAGGGGGTCTTTGTTTTTCTTTAATAGTAATGAAATTGAAGCCTGATAAAGACTAGGCGGTAGCTTTGAGGTATTAAGGCACTCTGCAAATAGTCGAGACAAGAATGGGCAAAGCAGACCGGAAAACGTCCTGTAAAATTCGGTTGGAAAACCATCCGGACCGGTGATTTACCACTTTTCATTGCGGACACTGCTGTTGCAATCTCCTCAGGTGTAAATTCTTCTTCTAGATAGTCATGGGTGTCTGTATCAATTGAAGGCATATTCAGGCCATTAAAGAAGGAATCAATCAGCAAAGGGTCTTGAGGGGATTCAGAGGTGTATAGCGCAGAGTAAAATTGTTTGAATTGATCATTGATCTCTTTATGTATAACTGTGGTGGCACCAGACGGGGTCCTTATTTGTGGGATTAAACGTGAGGCCTCAGATTTACGGATCTGATGTGCAAGGTGTTTACTGGCCTTGTCGCCTTGTTCATTACACTCTGTACCGAGCTCGCAAGAGTAACTGTTCAGCTTGCCTGGTAGAAAGCTCATCAAATTCAGATTGGAGTAGTTGGCGCTCTTTATGCAGATCAGAGGAAGAAACCGTAGCATACTTCTCATCCAATGTGGCTATGGATTCGCTCAGGTCCCGAAGTCGCTGAGAGCGAACTCTGTTTTGGTTGGCTGTATAAGAAATAATTTGGCCACGTAGGTATGCTTTGAGAGACTCCCATATGGTAGAGCAGGACATACCTGGTGTTGAATTAGTTTCTAGGAATAAGGTGATTTCAGAAGAAATGAAATTGACAAACTCCTTATCTGAGAGTAAAATGGGGTTAAGACGCCATTGATAACACATAGGAGGTCGCTGGGGAAACTCTAGTTCAAGCACTAATGGTGAATGGTCAGAAATAACAATACTCTTGTAAGTACACTGCCGAAGGTTAGGCAGAAGTTTTTTGTCCAAAAAGAAGTAATTAATCCGGGAGTATGTTTGATGAACATGAGAATAAAAGGAATACTGTCTATCTGTAGGATGTAGGAAACGCCAGGCCTCAAACATGGCATATTTCTGAAGAAAGGCTTGAATAAGTAGGGCATTGTCACGTTCCTGACCTGTTTTCTCTTGTTTTGTATGTGTTTATTGGTCAGGGCGTGAGCTGGGTGGTGTTGTGTTTCTATGTTGGGTTAAAGGGTTAATTGACCTTGTATGGCTCTCAATCAGAGACAGGTGTTTTCGTTTTCCTCTGATTGAGAGACATACATAGGGAGGTTGTTTCTCACTGTTTGTTTGTGGGTGATTGTCGTCCGTGTCTGTGTCTGCACCACACGGGACTGTAGCGTTTGTTTGTTTGTTTGTTCGTTCGTTTGTCATAGTCTGTACCTGTTCCTACCTGCTTCGTGTTTTATGTAAGTACTCATGGTTTAGGTCAGTCTACATTCATTTTTTTGTTATTTTGTAATCCTTCCCAGTGTTTGTTTTCGTGTTTTGTCGTTTACCTTAATAAATTCATTATGTCAACATACCTCGCTGCGTATTGGTCCACCGATCCTTCTCTCCTCTCCTCGTCCGAGGAGGAGGAGGAAGACGACAGCCGTTACAGGCACATTTAGATGGGACTTGTCAAGAACTGGGGACATTTTGCAGTTGAAATCCCCCCCCTAAAATCAACAAATGAGAATCTAAATTGGGTATAGCAGACAAAAATGAAGAAATGAAACTTGTGTCATCCCAATTGGGAGCATAAACACTAGCCAAAACAAGAGGGGTAGAAAACAGTTTACCGGTTACTATGACGTATCGTCCCTTAGGATCAGCGATAACCTCAGAAGCTACAAAGGGAGTGGCTTTATCAACCAAAATGGCAGCCCCTCTTGATTTACTATGAAAGTTAGAGTGGAACGCTTGACCAACCCAGTCCCTACGCATCCTAAAGTGCTCACCAGTCCTCAAGTGAGTCTCTTGTAGAAATGCAACATTTGCATTCAAACCCTTTAAGTGTGTCAACACCCTCTTACGCTTCACTGGGTTATTAACCCCTTTGGTGTTCCACGAAATGTACTTGATCGCATTGTTTCGGCCCCTCTGGGCATTCCCGTTATACAACCCTGTCATTAGAGCATAGAATGGAAAAGCAATGAGCGCCCAAAAAACCCAGAATAACTTGTCTCAGAGTAATAATGTACGGTGGTAGATGTTTGGAAAAAGTACAGAAAAAAAACAAAAAAGACAGAATGACAACATTAGAACTGAACAATTCAACCCCTCCCCCCACCCCCTCCCCCCATCCCAGACAATACCTCCCCAAACGAGGTACAAGCCTAAATAGAACATGTTCTCTTCGCACAGTATGTCTGTGAGAGTGCGGTCTTAAACCTAAACCCACAGTCCCGCTCTTTAAAGTCGCGTTTTGTTAGTGGATCAAACAGCAAAAAGAGATAATCATTTTTTAAATAAAAAAATAAAAGTGAATCCCTTGTGCAGACGAAATTACAAAAGCACCACTTGTAGATGTATATAATTATATTCCCAGTCTTATAACAGTCATTTGAGAGAGAAAATAAAGAAAATAAATAAAATGTATAAAGGCTCTCAGCCGAAAACCTAATTTGAAGTAAGGAAATCGTAGTAAGACAATCAAAAATAATAATAATAATAATTATAATAGTTGTCTAGTTGAATGCTGAGACAGCTTACAACCAAGACCAAAAAACTACGTGTGCGCAACGTTGAACGCTTGCTGGGCATAAATGACGCTCAGAACTTTTAAAATTTAAGTGAAGACCCCAAAAAACGTGTCGCATTTACTGTTTACTGGGTCAATGCAAACGGATGCAGTAAACAAATAACCAAGAATATTTTGAGTCACTGAGACACAATGTAAACAAACTGAATAGGTGAGCAAGACAGCCTAGAAAACACAGGAGTATAGTAAAACCTCAATACAATGAAATTAAAATGACTGAATGCTTGTAAGGCAAGCACACTAGATGATCAAAACATTAGATCACATCAAATAAGCCTGAATGGGTTCGCCAACTCCCCAACTATACAAAATTAGCATGTTGTAGCTAAACATAATTGTACCACAGGTGGGTTACTTACTATCCACAGTTCGCAAGCAACAGTTGCTGAACTATGAGCAAGGTCAAGACTTCTTGATGTGACGTTGAATGTGAGAGAGAGCCTCATCCGGAGATTCAAATGTGTAGTCTTTACCATCATGAGATAGCCATAAACGGGCCGGGAATCCCAGTCCGTACTTCACACCTGGATGGTCCCGAAGTAGTCGTTTGGCCTGTCCGAAAGCTGCGCGCTGCCTGGAAACAGTGGGGGAGTAGTCCTGGTAGCTGGTAGATGGAGAAGCTCTGTCCTTGAAAGCTCAGAGTGGTATTGCGGGCTCGTCGGAGAATCTCCATCTTCTCATGGAAAAAGTGCACTCGAAGAATTATGTCACGGGGCCTCTCCCCATCCCGGGGCTTTGGGCGCAGCGACCGGTGGGCACGATCAATCAGGGGCTTTTCATCTAAGGCAAGAACATCCTTCAGCAGCCCAGAAACGAAATCCGTGGCGCGAGGCATTTCCGCTGACTCTGGGACTGATACAAGTCTCAGGTTATTGCGGCGAGAGAATCCCTCTAAACTTACACAGCTCTCCTTCACCTTTTTCAAATCCGCAGCTAGGCGTTTCACGTCAGCCTCCAGGGATGTAGTTAAGTCAGACACATTTGTAGCGAAGGTCTCCAGTGCTGCAATCGTTGTAGTGTACGACGCTGTTGTTGTTTTGAGTGATGTGATTGCTGGCACCGTCTCGTTCCGCAGGATGGTTAGATCTGCTTTTAAAGTATCAGAAACCTCCTTTATTCGGGCCTCAATCGTAGCAACCACCTCCGTTTTCATTTCAACTATCTCAGAGCGTAGTAGTTTGATGGCCTCGAATGTTCATTTCAGCGCCGCCAGGCCAAGCCGCCCCCCCGGGTAAAGTGTCAGTCCCCGGGCCGTCAGGCTCAGGGGAGGGCGGTGATGAGTGTGTCTTGTAGGCCGGGTTTTCTCAAAGTCATGAAAATAAATACGGTTCTGCTGCAAAATTCACATAAACTTTAAAAATACCACGGGAGCAAACGGAAAACACGTCAGTCGCACATGGCGTCCCTCAAATCCCCCGGATTTTCCCTTTCAATTAAGACCTAGACAACCAGGTGAAAACAGTAACTTACTAATCAGTGACCTTAATTCAACCAAGTACAAGGGAGTAGAGACCCCGCAGACACTCGTCCCTCTGGAATGAGTTTGACACCTGTGCCTTAAATGGACCAATGCAACACACTGACAACGTTTGGCAGGAAATTGTTTAGTTGAAGGTTTTAACATGAATCATTCACAGGGCTGTTAGTGTCACCGTGTGCTCCAGAGCCAGTTGCGTCTGCGGATGATCCTTTCTGTGTCTGGGGACGAGGGTCTGATCCAGGGAGAGAAACGCACCGTCCTGCTGCATTCCACTGGAGAACACACACCATCTTAGACACAACCCCCCCTAAGACTGCTGCATTCCACTGGAGAACACACACCATCTTAGACACAACCCCCCCTAAGACTGCTGCATTCCACTGGAGAACACACACCATCTTAGACACAACCCTCCCTAAGACTGCTGCATTCCACTGGAGAACACACACCATCTTAGACACAACCCCCCCCCTAAGACTGCTGCATTCCACTGGAGAACACACACCATCTTAGACACAACCCCCCCCTAAGACTGCTGCATTCCACTGGAGAACACACACCATCTTAGATACAACCCCCCTAAGACTGCTGCATTCCACTGGAGAACACACACCATCTTAGATACAACCCCCCCTAAGACTGCTGCATTCCACTGGAGAACACACACCATCTCAGATACAACCCCCCCCTAAGACTGCTGCATTCCACTGGAGAACACACACCATCTTAGATACAACCCCCCTAAGACTGCTGCATTCCACTGGAGAACACACACCATCTTAGACACAACCACCCCTAAGACTGCTGCATTCCACTGGAGAACACACACCATCTTAAACACAACCCCCCCTAAGACTGCTACATTCCACTGGAGAACACACACCATCTTAGACACAACGCCCCCTAAGACTGCTCCATTCCACTGGAGAACACACACCATCTAAAACACAACCCCCCCCTAAGACTGCTACATTCCACTGGAGAACACACACCATCATAGACACAACCCCCCCTAAGACTGCTGCATTCCACTGGAGAACACACACCATCTTAGACACAACCCCCCCTAAGACTGCTGCATTGCACTGGAGAACACACACCATCTTAGTCACAACCCCCCCTAAGACTGCTGCATTCCACTGGAGAACACACACCATCTTAGACCCAACCCCCCCCCTAAGACTGCTGCATTCCACTGGAGAACACACACCATCTTAGACACAACCCCCCCTAAGACTGCTGCATTCCACTGGAGAACACACACCATCTTAGACACAACCCCCCCTAAGACTGCTGCATTCCACTGGAGAACACACACCATCCTCCCTAAGACTGCTCCATTCCACTGGAGAACACACACCATCTTAGACACAACCCCCCCTAAGACTGCTGCATTCCACTGGAGAACACACACCATCTTAGACACAACCCCCCCTAAGACTGCTGCATTCCACAGGAGAACACACACCATCTTAGACACAACCCCCCCTAAGACTGCTGCATTCCACTGGAGAACACACACCATCTTAGACACAACCCCCCCTAAGACTGCTGCATTCCACAGGAGAACACACACCATCTTAGACACAACCCCCCCTAAGACTGCTGCATTCCACAGGAGAACACACACCATCTTAGACACAACCCCCCCTAAGACTGCTGCATTCCACTGGAGAACACACACCATCCTCCCTAAGACTGCTCCATTCCACTGGAGAACACACACCATCTTAGACACAACCCCCCCTAAGACTGCTGCATTCCACTGGAGAACACACACCATCTTAGATACAACCCCCCTAAGACTGCTGCATTCCACTGGAGAACACACACCATCTTAGATACAACCCCCCCTAAGACTGCTGCATTCCACTGGAGAACACACACCATCTCAGATACAACCCCCCCCTAAGACTGCTGCATTCCACTGGAGAACACACACCATCTTAGATACAACCCCCCTAAGACTGCTGCATTCCACTGGAGAACACACACCATCTTAGACACAACCCCCCCTAAGACTGCTGCATTCCACTGGAGAACACACACCATCTTAGACACAACCCCCCCTAAGACTGCTGCATTTCACTGGAGAACACACACCATCTTAGACACAACCCCCCCTAAGACTGCTGCATTGCACTGGAGAACACACACCATCTTAGTCACAACCCCCCCTAAGACTGCTGCATTCCACTGGAGAACACACACCATCTTAGACCCAACCCCCCCCTAAGACTGCTGCATTCCACTGGAGAACACACACCATCTTAGACACAACCCCCCCTAAGACTGCTGCATTCCACTGGAGAACACACACCATCTTAGACACAACCCCCCCTAAGACTGCTGCATTCCACTGGAGAACACACACCATCTTAGACACAACCCCCCCTAAGACTGCTGCATTCCACTGGAGAACACACACCATCTTAGACACAACCCCCCCCCTAAGACTGCTGCATTCCACTGGAGAACACACACCATCTTAGACACAACCCCCCCCCCCTAAGACTGCTGCATTCCACTGGAGAACACACACCATCTTAGACACAACCCCCCCTAAGACTGCTGCATTCCACTGGAGAACACACACCATCTTAGACACAACCCCCACTAAGACTGCTGCATTCCACTGGAGAACACACACCATCTTAGACACAACCCCCCCTAAGACTGCTGCATTCCACTGGAGAACACACACCATCTTAAACACAACCCCCCCTAAGACTGCTACATTCCACTGGAGAACACACACCATCTTAGACACAACCCCCCGTAAGACTGCTGCATTCCACAGGAGAACACACACCATCTTAGACACAACCCCCCCTAAGACTGCTGCATTCCACTGGAGAACACACACCATCCTCCCTAAGACTGCTGCATTCCACTGGAGAACACACACCATCTTAGACACAACCCCCCCTAAGACTGCTGCATTCCACTGGAGAACACACACCATCTTAGACACAACCCCCCGAAAAACTGCTGCATTCCACTGGAGAACACACACCATCTTAGACACAACCCCCCCTAAGACTGCTGCATTCCACTGGAGAACACACACCATCTTAAACACAACCCCCCCTAAGACTGCTGCATGCCACTGGAGAACACACACCATCTAAGATACAACCCCCCTAAGACTGCTGCATTCCACTGGAGAACACACACCATCTTAGACCCAACCCCCCCTAAGACTGCTGCATTCCACTGGAGAACACACACCATCTTAGACACAACCTACCCCCTAAGACTGCTGCATTCCACTGGAGAACACACACCATCTTAGACACAACCCCCCCCCCCCCCTAAGACTGCTGCATTCCACTGGAGAACACACACCATCTTAGACACAACCCCCCCTAAGACTGCTGCATTCCACTGGAGAACACACACCATCTTAGACACAACCCCCACTAAGACTGCTGCATTCCACTGGAGAACACACACCATCTTAGACACAACCCCCCCTAAGACTGCTGCATTCCACTGGAGAACACACACCATCTTAAACACAACCCCCCCTAAGACTGCTACATTCCACTGGAGAACACACACCATCTTAGACACAACCCCCCGTAAGACTGCTGCATTCCACAGGAGAACACACACCATCTTAGACACAACCCCCCCTAAGACTGCTGCATTCCACTGGAGAACACACACCATCCTCCCTAAGACTGCTGCATTCCACTGGAGAACACACACCATCTTAGACACAACCCCCCCTAAGACTGCTGCATTCCACTGGAGAACACACACCATCTTAGACACAACCCCCCGAAAAACTGCTGCATTCCACTGGAGAACACACACCATCTTAGACACAACCCCCCCTAAGACTGCTGCATTCCACTGGAGAACACACACCATCTTAAACACAACCCCCCCTAAGACTGCTGCATGCCACTGGAGAACACACACCATCTAAGATACAACCCCCCTAAGACTGCTGCATTCCACTGGAGAACACACACCATCTTAGACACAACCCCCCCTAAGACTGCTGCATGCCACTGGAGAACACACACCAATCTCAGATACAACCCCCCCTAAGACTGCTGCATTCCACTGGAGAACACACACCATCTTAGACCCAACCCCCCCTAAGACTGCTGCATTCCACTGGAGAACACACACCATCTTAGACACAACCTCTCCCCTAAGACTGCTGCATTCCACTGGAGAACACACACCATCTTAAAACCCCCCCCCCCAAGACTGCTGCATTCCACTGGAGGAACACACACCATCTTAGACACAACCCCCCCTAAGACTGCTGCATTCCACTGGAGAACACACACCATCTTAGACACAACCCCCCCTAAGACTGCTGCATTCCACTGGACAACACACACCATCTTAGACACCCCCCCCCCCCCCCCCCCTAAGACTGCTGCATTCCACTGGAGAACACACACCATCTTAGACACAACCCCCCCTAAGACTGCTGCATTCCACTGGAGAACACACACCATCTTAGACACAACCCCCCCCTAAGACTGCTGCATTCCACTGGAGAACACACACCATCCTCCCTAAGACTGCTGCATTCCACTGGAGAACACACACCATCTTAGACACAACCCCCCCTAAGACTGCTGCATTCCACTGGAGAACACACACCATCTTAAACACAACCCCCCCTAAGACTGCTGCATTCCACAGGAGAACACACACCATCTTAGACACAACCCCCCCTAAGACTGCTGCATTCCACTGAAGAACACACACCATCCTCCCTAAGACTGCTGCATTCCACTGGAGAACACACACCATCTTAGACACAACCCCCCCTAAGACTGCTGCATTCCACTGGAGAACACACACCATCTTAAACACAACCCCCCCTAAGACTGCTGCATGCCACTGGAGAACACACACCATCTAAGATACAACCCCCCTAAGACTGCTGCATTCCACTGGAGAACACACACCATCTTAGACACAACCCCCCCTAAGACTGCTGCATGCCACTGGAGAACACACACCATCTCATATACAACCCCCCCTAAGACTGCTGCATTCCACTGGAGAACACACACCATCTTAGACCCAACCCCCCCTAAGACTGCTGCATTCCACTGGAGAACACACACCATCTTAGACACAACCTACCCCCTAAGACTGCTGCATTCCACTGGAGAACACACACCATCTTAAACCCCCCCCCCCCCCCAAGACTGCTGCATTCTACTGGACAACACACACCATCTTAGACACCCCCCCCCCCCCCCCCCCCTAAGACTGCTGCATTCCACTGGAGAACACACACCATCCTCCCTAAGACTGCTGCATTCCACTGGAGAACACAAACCATCTTAGACACAACCCCCCCTAAGACTGCTGCATTCCACTGGAGAACACACACCATCTTAAACACAACCCCCCCTAAGACTGCTGCATGCCACTGGAGAACACACACCATCTAAGATACAACCCCCCTAAGACTGCTGCATTCCACTGGAGAACACACACCATCTTAGACACAACCCCCCCTAAGACTGCTGCATGCCACTGGAAAACACACACCATCTCAGATACAACCCCCCCTAAGACTGCTGCATTCCACTGGAGAACACACACCATCTTAGACCCAACCCCCCCTAAGACTGCTGCATTCCACTGGAGAACACACACCATCTTAGACACAACCTCCCCCCTAAGACTGCTGCATTCCACTGGAGAACACACACCATCTTAAACCCCCCCCCCCCCCAAGACTGCTGCATTCCACTGGAGAACACACACCATCTTAGACACAACCCCCCCTAAGACTGCTGCATTCCACTGGAGAACACACACCATCTTAGACACAACCCCCCCTAAGACTGCTGCATTCCACTGGACAACACACACCATCTTAAACACAACCCCCCCTAAGACTGCTGCATTCCACAGGAGAACACACACCATCTTAGACACAACCCCCCCTAAGACTGCTGCATTCCACTGGAGAACACACACCATCCTCCCTAAGACTGCTGCATTCCACTGGAGAACACACACCATCTTAGACACAACCCCCCCTAAGACTGCTGCATTCCACTGGAGAACACACACCATCTTAAACACAACCCCCCCTAAGACTGCTGCATTCCACAGGAGAACACACACCATCTTAGACACAACCCCCCCTAAGACTGCTGCATTCCACTGGAGAACACACACCATCCTCCCTAAGACTACTGCATTCCACTGGAGAACACACACCATCTTAGACACAACCCCCCCTAAGACTGCTGCATTCCACTGGAGAACACACACCATCTTAAACACAACCCCCCCTAAGACTGCTACATTCCACTGGAGAACACACACCATCTTAGACACAACGCCACCTAAGACTGCTCCATTCCACTGGAGAACACACACCATCTTAGACACAACCCCCCCTAAGACTGCTGCATTCCACTGGAGAACACACACCATCTTAGACACAACCCCCCCTAAGACTGCTGCATTCCAATGGAGAACACACACCATCTTAGACACAACCCCCCCTAAGACTGCTGCATTCCACTGGAGAACACACACCATCTTAGTCACAACCCCCCCTAAGACTGCTGCATTCCACTGGAGAACACACACCATCTTAGACCCAACCCCCCCTAAGACTGCTGCATTCCACTGGAGAACACACACCATCTTAGACACAACCCCCCCTAAGACTGCTGCATTCCACTGGAGAACACACACCATCTTAGACACAACCCCCCCTAAGACTGCTGCATTCCACTGGAGAACACACACCATCTTAGACACAACCCCCCCTAAGACTGCTGCATTCCACTGGAGAACACACACCATCTTAGACACAACGCCCCCTAAGACTGCTGCATTCCACTGGAGAACACACACCATCCTCCCTAAGACTGCTGCATTCCACTGGAGAACACACACCATCTTAGACACAACCCCCCCTAAGACTGCTGCATTCCACTGGAGAACACACACCATCTTAAACACAACCCCCCCTAAGACTGCTGCATTCCACAGGAGAACACACACCATCTTAGACACAACCCCCCCTAAGACTGCTGCATTCCACTGGAGAACACACACCATCCTCCCTAAGACTACTGCATTCCACTGGAGAACACACACCATCTTAGACACAACCCCCCCTAAGACTGCTGCATTCCACTGGAGAACACACACCATCTTAAACACAACCCCCCCTAAGACTGCTACATTCCACTGGAGAACACACACCATCTTAGACACAACGCCCCCTAAGACTGCTCCATTCCACTGGAGAACACACACCATCTTAGACACAACCCCCCCTAAGACTGCTGCATTCCACTGGAGAACACACACCATCTTAGACACAACCCCCCCTAAGACTGCTGCATTCCAATGGAGAACACACACCATCTTAGACACAACCCCCCCTAAGACTGCTGCATTCCACTGGAGAACACACACCATCTTAGTCACAACCCCCCCTAAGACTGCTGCATTCCACTGGAGAACACACACCATCTTAGACCCAACCCCCCCTAAGACTGCTGCATTCCACTGGAGAACACACACCATCTTAGACACAACCCCCCCTAAGACTGCTGCATTCCACTGGACAACACACACCATCTTAAACACAACCCCCCCTAAGACTGCTGCATTCCACAGGAGAACACACACCATCTTAGACACAACCCCCCCTAAGACTGCTGCATTCCACTGGAGAACACACACCATCCTCCCTAAGACTGCTGCATTCCACTGGAGAACACACACCATCTTAGACACAACCCCCCCTAAGACTGCTGCATTCCACTGGAGAACACACACCATCTTAAACACAACCCCCCCTAAGACTGCTGCATTCCACAGGAGAACACACACCATCTTAGACACAACCCCCCCTAAGACTGCTGCATTCCACTGGAGCACACACACCATCCTCCCTAAGACTACTGCATTCCACTGGAGAACACACACCATCTTAGACACAACCCCCCCTAAGACTGCTGCATTCCACTGGAGAACACACACCATCTTAAACACAACCCCCCCTAAGACTGCTACATTCCACTGGAGAACACACACCATCTTAGACACAACGCCCCCTAAGACTGCTCCATTCCACTGGAGAACACACACCATCTTAGACACAACCCCCCCTAAGACTGCTGCATTCCACTGGAGAACACACACCATCTTAGACACAACCCCCCCTAAGACTGCTGCATTCCAATGGAGAACACACACCATCTTAGACACAACCCCCCCTAAGACTGCTGCATTCCACTGGAGAACACACACCATCTTAGTCACAACCCCCCCTAAGACTGCTGCATTCCACTGGAGAACACACACCATCTTAGACCCAACCCCCCCTAAGACTGCTGCATTCCACTGGAGAACACACACCATCTTAGACACAACCCCCCCTAAGACTGCTGCATTCCACTGGAGAACACACACCATCTTAGACACAACCCCCCCTAAGACTGCTGCATTCCACTGGAGAACACACACCATCTTAGACACAACCCCCCCTAAGACTGCTGCATTCCACTGGAGAACACACACCATCTTAGACACAACGCCCCCTAAGACTGCTCCATTCCACTGGAGAACACACACCATCTTAGACACAACCCCCCCCTAAGACTGCTGCATTCCACTGGAGAACACACACCATCTTAGACACAACCCCCCCCTAAGACTGCTGCATTCCACTGGAGAACACACACCATCTTAGACACAACCCCCCCCTAAGACTGCTGCATTCCACTGGAGAACACACACCATCTTAGACACAACCCCCCAAAGACTGCTGCATTCCACTGGAGAACACACACCATCCTCATTAAGACTGCTGCATTCCACTGGAGAACACACACCATCTTAGACACAACCCCCCCTAAGACTGCTGCATTCCACTGGAGAACACACACCATCTTAGATACAACCCCCCTAAGACTGCTGCATTCCACTGGAGAACACACACCATCTTAAACACAACCCCCCCTAAGACTGCTACATTCCACTGGAGAACACACACCACCTTAAACACAACCCCCCCTAAGACTGCTACATTCCACTGGAGAACACACACCATCTTAGACACAACGCCCCCTAAGACTGCTCCATTCCACTGGAGAACACACACCATCTTAGACACAACCCCCCCTAAGACTGCTGCATTCCACTGGAGAACACACACCATCTTAGACACAACCCCCCCTAAGACTGCTGCATTCCACTGGAGAACACACACCATCTTAGTCACAACCCCCCCTAAGACTGCTGCATTCCACTGGAGAACACACACCATCTTAGACCCAACCCCCCCTAAGACTGCTGCATTCCACTGGAGAACACACACCATCTTAGACACAACCCCCCCTAAGACTGCTGCATTCCACTGGAGAACACACACCATCTTAGGCACAACCCCCCCTAAGACTGCTGCATTCCACTGGAGAACACACACCATCTTAGACACAACCCCCCCTAAGACTGCTGCATTCCACAGGAGAACACACACCATCTAGGAAACAACCCCCCCTAAGACTGCTGCATTCCACTGGAGAACACACACCATCCTCCCTAAGACTGCTGCATTCCACTGGAGAACACACACCATCTTAGACACAACCCCCCCCTAAGACTGCTGCATTCCACTGGAGAACACACACCATCTTAAACACAACCCCCCCTAAGACTGCTACATTCCACTGGAGAACACACACCATCTTAGACACAACGCCCCCTAAGACTGCTCCATTCCACTGGAGAACACACACCATCTTAGACACAACCCCCCCTAAGACTGCTGCATTCCACTGGAGAACACACACCATCTTAGACACAACACCCCCTAAGACTGCTGCATTCCACTGGAGAACACACACCATCTTAGACCCAACCCCCCCTAAGACTGCTGCATTCCACTGGAGAACACACACCATCTTAGACACAACCCTCCCTAAGACTGCTGCATTCCACTGGAGAACACACATCATCTTAGACACAACCCCCCCCCCCCTAAGACTGCTGCATTCCACTGGAGAACACACACCATCTTAGACACAACCCCCCCTAAGACTGCTGCATTCCACTGGAGAACACACACCATCTTAGACACAACCCCCCCTAAGACTGCTGCATTCCACTGGAGAACACACACCATCTTAAACACAACCCCCCCTAAGACTGCTACATTCCACTGGAGAACACACACCATCTTAGACACAACGCCCCCTAAGACTGCTCCATTCCACTGGAGAACACACACCATCTTAGACACAACCCCCCCTAAGACTGCTGCATTCAACTGGAGAACACACACCATCTTAGACACAACCCCCCCTAAGACTGCTGCATTCCACTGGAGAACACACACCATCTTAGACACAACCCCCCCTAAGACTGCTGCATTCCACTGGAGAACACACACCATCTTAGTCACAACCCCCCCTAAGACTGCTGCATTCCACTGGAGAACACACACCATCTTAGACACAACCCCCCCTAAGACTGCTGCATTCCACTGGAGAACACACACCATCTTAGACACAACCCCCCAAGACTGCTGCATTCCACTGGAGAACACACACCATCTTAAACACAACCCCCCCTAAGACTGCTACATTCCACTGGAGAACACACACCATCTTAGACACAACCCCCCCTAAGACTGCTGCATTCCACTGGAGAACACACACCATCTTAGACACAACCCCCCCCTAAGACTGCTGCATTCCACTGGAGAACACACACCATCTTAGACACCCCCCCCCCCCCCCCCCCTAAGACTGCTGCATTCCACTGGAGAACACACACCATCTTAGACACAACCCCCCCAAGACTGCTGCATTCCACTGGAGAACACACACCATCTTAGACACAACCCCCCCTAAGACTGCTGCATTCCACTGGAGAACACACACCATCTTAGACACAACCCTCCCTAAGACTGCTGCATTCCACTGGAGAACACACATCATCTTAGACACAACCCCCCCCCCCCCCTAAGACTGCTGCATTCCACTGGAGAACACACACCATCTTAGACACAACCCCCCCTAAGACTGCTGCATTCCACTGGAGAACACACACCATCTTAGACACAACCCCCCCTAAGACTGCTGCATTCCACTGGAGAACACACACCATCTTAAACACAACCCCCCCTAAGACTGCTACATTCCACTGGAGAACACACACCATCTTAGACACAACGCCCCCTAAGACTGCTCCATTCCACTGGAGAACACACACCATCTTAGACACAACCCCCCCTAAGACTGCTGCATTCCACTGGAGAACACACACCATCTTAGTCACAACCCCCCCTAAGACTGCTGCATTCCACTGGAGAACACACACCATCTTAGACACAACCCCCCCCAAGACTGCTGCATTCCACTGGAGAACACACACCATCTTAGACACAACCCCCCCTAAGACTGCTGCATTCCACTGGAGAACACACACCATCTTAAACACAACCCCCCCTAAGACTGCTACATTCCACTGGAGAACACACACCATCTTAGACACAACGCCCCCTAAGACTGCTCCATTCCACTGGAGAACACACACCATCTTAGACACAACCCCCCCTAAGACTGCTGCATTCAACTGGAGAACACACACCATCTTAGACACAACCCCCCCTAAGACTGCTGCATTCCACTGGAGAACACACACCATCTTAGACACAACCCCCCCTAAGACTGCTGCATTCCACTGGAGAACACACACCATCTTAGACACAACCCCCCCTAAGACTGCTGCATTCCACTGGAGAACACACACCATCTTAGACAACCCCCCCCCCCCTAAGACTGCTGCATTCCACAGGAGAACACACACCATCTTAGACACAACCCCCCCAAGACTGCTGCATTCCACTGGAGAACACACACCATCCTCCCTAAGACTGCTGCATTCCACTGGAGAACACACACCATCTTAGACACAACCCCCCCTAAGACTGCTGCATTCCACTGGAGAACACACACCATCTTAGATACAACCCCCCTAAGACTGCTGCATTCCACTGGAGAACACACACCATCTTAGACACAACCCCCCCTAAGACTGCTGCATTCCACTGGAGAACACACACCATCTTAGACACAACCCCCCCTAAGACTGCTGCATTCCACTGGAGAACACACACCATCTTAGACAAAACCCCCCGAAAAACTGCTGCATTCCACTGGAGAACACACACCATCTTAGACACAACCCCCCCTAAGACTGCTGCATTCCACTGGAGAACACACACCATCTTAGACACAACCCCCCCTAAGACTGCTGCATTCCACTGGAGAACACACACCATCTTAAACACAACCCCCCCTAAGACTGCTGCATTCCACTGGAGAACACACACCATCTTAGACACAACCCCCCTTAAGACTGCTGCATTCCACTGGAGAACACACACCATCTTAGACACAACCCCCCCTAAGACTGCTGCATTCCACTGGACAACACACACCATCTTAGACACAACCCCCCCTAAGACTGCTGCATTCCACTGGAGAACACACACCATCTTAGACACAACCCCCCCTAAGACTGCTGCATTCCACTGGAGAACACACACCATCTTAGACACAACGCCCCCTAAGACTGCTGCATTCCACTGGAGAACACACACCATCTTAGACACAACCCCCCCCTAAGACTGCTGCATTCCACTGGAGAACACACACCATCTTAGACACAACGCCCCCTAAGACTGCTCCATTCCACTGGAGAACACACACCATCTTAGACACAACCCCCCCTAAGACTGCTGCATTCCACTGGAGAACACACACCATCTTAGACACAACCCCCCCTAAGACTGCTGCATTCCACTGGAGAACACACACCATCTTAAACACAACCCCCCCTAAGACTGCTGCATTCCACTGGAGAACACACACCATCTTAGACACAACCCCCCCTAAGACTGCTGCATTCCACTGGAGAACACACACCATCTTAGACACAACGCCCCCTAAGACTGCTCCATTCCACTGGAGAACACACACCATCTTAGACACAACCCCCCCTAAGACTGCTGCATTCCACTGGAGAACAACTACCGCCGATATAACATTTACAGATTTATGCTACCTGATGCACCAATATAGTAGAAGGTAACTGGTACTGACGTGTGTTTGGGTACAGGCCGACCACCGGGACAGGAACCGTCTGCATGCAGGAGTTGTACACTGACAAATACAGAAGTGTTGACTGTCACTAGAGTAGGGAGTAAGTCACCACCAACTGAGAGGTTAGTTACTTATGAATAAAGTTGTGTTGGTGTGGTTAGTTACCTATGAACAAGGTAGTGGTGGTGTGGTTAGTTACCTATGAACAAGGTAGTGGTGGTGTGGTTAGTTACCTAAGTATAAGGTAGTGGTGGTGTGGTTAGTTACCTAAGTATAAGGTAGTGGTGGTGTGGTTAGTTACCTATGAACAAGGTAGTGGTGGTGTGGTTAGTTACCTATGAACAAGGTAGTGGTGGTGTGGTTAGTTACCTATGAACAAGGTAGTGGTGGTGTGGTTAGTTACCTAAGTATAAGGTAGTGGTGGTGTGGTTAGTTACCTATGAACAAGGTAGTGGTGGTGTGGTTAGTTACCTATGAACAAGGTAGTGGTGGTGTGGTTAGTTACCTATGAACAAGGTAGTGGTGGTGTGGTTAGTTACCTAAGTATAAGGTAGTGGTGGTGTGGTTAGTTACCTAAGTATAAGGTAGTGGTGGTGTGGTTAGTTACCTATGAACAAGGTAGTGGTGGTGTGGTTAGTTACCTATGAACAAGGTAGTGGTGGTGTGGTTAGTTACCAATGAACAAGGTAGTGGTGGTGTGGTTAGTTACCTAAGTATAAGGTAGTGGTGGTGTGGTTAGTTACCTATGAACAAGGTAGTGGTGGTGTGGTTAGTTACCTATGAACAAGGTAGTGGTGGTGTGGTTAGTTACCTATGAACAAGGTAGTGGTGGTGTGGTTAGTTACCTAAGTATAAGGTAGTGGTGGTGTGGTTAGTTACCTACGAATAAGGTAGTGGTGGTGTGGTTAGTTACCTATGAACAAGGTAGTGGTGGAGTGGTTAGTTACCTAAGTATAAGGTAGTGGTGGTGTGGTTAGTTACCTAAGTATAAGGTAGTGGTGGTGTGGTTAGTTACCTATGAACAAGGTAGTGGTGGTGTGGTTAGTTACCTATGAACAAGGTAGTGGTGGTGTGGTTAGTTACCTAAGTATAAGGTAGTGGTGGTGTGGTTAGTTACCTATGAACAAGGTAGTGGTGGTGTGGTTAGTTACCTATGAATAAGGTAGTGGTGGTGTGGTTAGTTACCTATGAACAAGGTAGTGGTGGTGTAGTTAGTTACCTATGAACAAAGTAGTGGCGGTGTGGTTAATTACCTATGAATAAGGTAGTGGTGTGGTTAGTTACCTATGAATAAGGTAGTGGTGGTGTGGTTAGTTACCTATGAATAAGGTAGTGGTGGTGTGGTTAGTTACCTATGAACAAGGTTGTGGTGGTGTGGTTAGTTACCTATGAATAAGGTAGTGGTGGTGTGGTTAGTTACCTATGAACAAGGTGGTGTGGTTAGTTACCTATGAATAAGGTGGTGTGGTTAGTTACCTATGAACAAGGTGGTGTGGTTAGTTACCTATGAATAAGGTAGTGGTGGTGTGGTTAGTTACCTATGAACAAGGTGGTGTGGTTAGTTACCTATGAATAAGGTGGTGGTGAAGAGTGGTTAGATAGTTACCTATGAACAAGGTAGTGGTGGTGTGGTTAGTTACCTATGAATAAGGTGGTGGTGAAGAGTGGTTAGATAGTTACCTATGAACAAGGTAGTGGTGGTGTGGTTAGTTACCTATGAATAAGGTAGTGGTGGTGTGGTTAGTTACCTATGAACAAGGTTGTGGTGGTGTGGTTATTTACCTATGAATAAGGTAGTGGTGGTGTGGTTAGTTACCTATGAACAAGGTGGTGTGGTTAGTTACCTATGAATAAGGTGGTGTGGTTAGTTACCTATGAACAAGGTGGTGTGGTTAGTTACCTATGAATAAGGTAGTGGTGGTGTGGTTAGTTACCTATGAACAAGGTGGTGTGGTTAGTTACCTATGAATAAGGTAATGGTGGTGTGGTTAGTTACCTATGAACAAGGTGGTGTGGTTAGTTACCTATGAACAAGGTGGTGTGGTTAGTTACCTATGAACAAGGTGGTGTGGTTAGTTACCTATGAACAAGGTGGTGTGGTTAGTTACCTATGAACAAGGTGGTGTGGTTAGTTACCTATGAACAAGGTGGTGTGGTTAGTTACCTATGAACAAGGTGGTGTGGTTAGTTACCTATGAACAAGGTTGTGGTGGCGTGGTTAGTTACCTATGAACAAGGTTGTGGTGGTGTGGTTAGTTACCTATGAATAAGGTAGTGGTGGTGTGGTTAGTTACCTATGAATAAGGTAGTGGTGGTGTGGTTAGTTACCTATGAATAAGGTAGTGGTGGTGTGGTTAGTTACCTATGAACAAGGTAGTGGTGGTGTGGTTAGTTACCTATGAATAAGGTAGTGGTGGTGTGGTCAGTTACCTATGAATAAGGTAGTGGTGGTGTGGTTAGTTACCTATGAACAAGGTGGTGTGGTTAGTTACCTATGAACAAGGTAGTGGTGGTGTGGTTAGTTACCTATGAATAAGGTAGTGGTGGTGTGGTTAGTTACCTATGAATAAGGTAGTGGTGGTGTGGTTAGTTACCTATGAATAAGGTTGTGGTGGTGTGGTTAGTTACCTATGAATAAGGTAATGGTGGTGGTGTGGTTAGTTACCTATGAACAAAGTAATGGTGGTGTGGTTAGTTACCTATGAACAAGGTAGTGGTGGTGTGGTTAGTTACCTAAGTATAAGGTAGTGGTGGTGTGGTTAGTTACCTATGAACAAGGTAGTGGTGGTGTGGTTAGTTACCTATGAATAAGGTAGTGGTGGTGTGGTTAGTTACCTATGAACAAGGTAGTGGTGGTGTAGTTAGTTACCTATGAACAAAGTAGTGGCGGTGTGGTTAATTACCTATGAATAAGGTAGTGGTGTGGTTAGTTACCTATGAATAAGGTAGTGGTGGTGTGGTTAGTTACCTATGAATAAGGTAGTGGTGGTGTGGTTAGTTACCTATGAACAAGGTTGTGGTGGTGTGGTTAGTTACCTATGAATAAGGTAGTGGTGGTGTGGTTAGTTACCTATGAACAAGGTGGTGTGGTTAGTTACCTATGAATAAGGTGGTGTGGTTAGTTACCTATGAACAAGGTGGTGTGGTTAGTTACCTATGAATAAGGTAGTGGTGGTGTGGTTAGTTACCTATGAACAAGGTGGTGTGGTTAGTTACCTATGAATAAGGTGGTGGTGAAGAGTGGTTAGATAGTTACCTATGAACAAGGTAGTGGTGGTGTGGTTAGTTACCTATGAATAAGGTGGTGGTGAAGAGTGGTTAGATAGTTACCTATGAACAAGGTAGTGGTGGTGTGGTTAGTTACCTATGAATAAGGTAGTGGTGGTGTGGTTAGTTACCTATGAACAAGGTTGTGGTGGTGTGGTTATTTACCTATGAATAAGGTAGTGGTGGTGTGGTTAGTTACCTATGAACAAGGTGGTGTGGTTAGTTACCTATGAATAAGGTGGTGTGGTTAGTTACCTATGAACAAGGTGGTGTGGTTAGTTACCTATGAATAAGGTAGTGGTGGTGTGGTTAGTTACCTATGAACAAGGTGGTGTGGTTAGTTACCTATGAATAAGGTAATGGTGGTGTGGTTAGTTACCTATGAACAAGGTGGTGTGGTTAGTTACCTATGAACAAGGTGGTGTGGTTAGTTACCTATGAACAAGGTGGTGTGGTTAGTTACCTATGAACAAGGTGGTGTGGTTAGTTACCTATGAACAAGGTGGTGTGGTTAGTTACCTATGAACAAGGTGGTGTGGTTAGTTACCTATGAACAAGGTGGTGTGGTTAGTTACCTATGAACAAGGTTGTGGTGGCGTGGTTAGTTACCTATGAACAAGGTTGTGGTGGTGTGGTTAGTTACCTATGAATAAGGTAGTGGTGGTGTGGTTAGTTACCTATGAATAAGGTAGTGGTGGTGTGGTTAGTTACCTATGAATAAGGTAGTGGTGGTGTGGTTAGTTACCTATGAACAAGGTAGTGGTGGTGTGGTTAGTTACCTATGAATAAGGTAGTGGTGGTGTGGTCAGTTACCTATGAATAAGGTAGTGGTGGTGTGGTTAGTTACCTATGAACAAGGTGGTGTGGTTAGTTACCTATGAACAAGGTAGTGGTGGTGTGGTTAGTTACCTATGAATAAGGTAGTGGTGGTGTGGTTAGTTACCTATGAATAAGGTAGTGGTGGTGTGGTTAGTTACCTATGAATAAGGTTGTGGTGGTGTGGTTAGTTACCTATGAATAAGGTAATGGTGGTGGTGTGGTTAGTTACCTATGAACAAAGTAATGGTGGTGTGGTTAGTTACCTATGAATAAGGTAATGGTGGTGTGGTTAGTTACCTATGAACAAGGTGGTGTGGTTAGTTACCCATGAATAAGGTAATGGTGGTGTGGTTAGTTACCTATGAACAAGGTGGTGTGGTTAGTTACCTATGAATAAGGTAGTGGTGGTGTGGTTAGTTACCTATGAACAAGGTGGTGTGGTTAGTTACCTATGAACAAGGTAGTGGTGGTGTGGTTAGTTACCTATGAACAAGGTAGTGGTGGTGTGGTTAGTTACCTATGAATAAGGTAGTGGTGGTGTGGTTAGTTACCTATGAACAAGGTAGTGGTGGTGTGGTTAGTTACCTATGAACAAGGTGGTGTGGTTAGTTACCTATGAATAAGGTAGTGGTGGTGTGGTTAGTTACCTATGAACAAGGTAGTGGTGGTGTGGTTAGTTACCTATGAACAAGGTGGTGTGGTTAGTTACCTATGAATAAGGTAGTGGTGGTGTGGTTAGTTACCTATGAACAAGGTGGTGTGGTTAGTTACCTATGAACAAGGTAGTGGTGGTGTGGTTAGTTACCTATGAATAAGGTTGTGGTGGTGTGGTTAGTTACCTATGAACAAAGTAGTGGTGGTGTGGTTAGTTACCTATGAATAAGGTTGTGGTGGTGTGGTTAGTTACCTATGAATAAGGTGGTGGTGGTGTGGTTAGTTACCTATGAATAAGGTAGTGGTGGTGTGGTTAGTTACCTATGAACAAAGTAGTGGTGGTGTGGTTAGTTACCTATGAACAAAGTAGTGGTGGTGTGGTTAGTTACCTATGAACAAGGTAGTGGTGGTGTGGTTAGTTACCTATGAATAAGGTAGTGGTGGTGTGGTTAGTTACCTATGGACAAGGTAGTGGTGGTGTGGTTAGTTACCTATGAACAAGGTAGTGGTGGTGTGGTTAGTTACCTATGAATAAGGTAGTGGTGGTGTGGTCAGTTACCTATGAATAAGGTAGTGGTGGTGTGGTTAGTTACCTATGAACAAGGTGGTGTGGTTAGTTACCTATGAATAAGGTAGTGGTGGTGTGGTTAGTTACCTATGAACAAGGTGGTGTGGTTAGTTACCTATGAATAAGGTAATGGTGGTGTGGTTAGTTACCTATGAACAAGGTGGTGTGGTTAGTTACCTATGAACAAGGTGGTGTGGTTAGTTACCTATGAACAAGGTGGTGTGGTTAGTTACCTATGAACAAGGTAGTGGTGGTGTGGTTAGTTACCTATGAATAAGGTAGTGGTGGTGTGGTTAGTTACCTATGAATAAGGTAGTGGTGGTGTGGTTAGTTACCTATGAATAAGGTTGTGGTGGTGTGGTTAGTTACCTATGAATAAGGTAATGGTGGTGGTGTGGTTAGTTACCTATGAACAAAGTAATGGTGGTGTGGTTAGTTACCTATGAATAAGGTAATGGTGGTGTGGTTAGTTACCTATGAACAAGGTGGTGTGGTTAGTTACCTATGAATAAGGTAATGGTGGTGTGGTTAGTTACCTATGAACAAGGTGGTGTGGTTAGTTACCTATGAATAAGGTAGTGGTGGTGTGGTTAGTTACCTATGAACAAGGTGGTGTGGTTAGTTACCTATGAACAAGGTAGTGGTGGTGTGGTTAGTTACCTATGAACAAGGTAGTGGTGGTGTGGTTAGTTACCTATGAATAAGGTAGTGGTGGTGTGGTTAGTTACCTATGAACAAGGTGGTGTGGTTAGTTACCTATGAACAAGGTGGTGTGGTTAGTTACCTATGAACAAGGTAGTGGTGGTGTGGTTAGTTACCTATGAATAAGGTAGTGGTGGTGTGGTTAGTTACCTATGAACAAGGTGGTGTGGTTAGTTACCTATGAACAAGGTAGTGGTGGTGTGGTTAGTTACCTATGAATAAGGTTGTGGTGGTGTGGTTAGTTACCTATGAACAAAGTAGTGGTGGTGTGGTTAGTTACCTATGAATAAGGTTGTGGTGGTGTGGTTAGTTACCTATGAATAAGGTGGCGGTGGTGTGGTTAGTTACCTATGAATAAGGTAGTGGTGGTGTGGTTAGTTACCTATGAACAAAGTAGTGGTGGTGTGGTTAGTTACCTATGAACAAAGTAGTGGTGGTGTGGTTAGTTACCTATGAACAAGGTAGTGGTGGTGTGGTTAGTTACCTATGGACAAGGTAGTGGTGGTGTGGTTAGTTACCTATGAACAAGGTAGTGGTGGTGTGGTTAGTTACCTATGGACAAGGTAGTGGTGGTGTGGTTAGTTACCTATGGACAAGGTAGTGGTGGTGTGGTTAGTTACCTATGAACAAGGTGGTGTGGTTAGTTACCTATGAATAAGGTAGTGGTGGTGTGGTTAGTTACCTATGGACAAGGTAGTGGTGGTGTGGTTAGTTACCTATGAATAAGGTGGTGGTGGTGTGGTTAGTTACCTATGGACAAGGTAGTGGTGGTGTGGTTAGTTACCTATGAACAAGGTAGTGGTGTTGTGGTTAGTTACCTATGAATAAGGTGGTGTGGTTAGTTACTCATGTATAAGGTTGTGGTGGTGTGGTTAATTACCTATGAACAAGGTAGTGGCGGTGTGGTTAGTTACCTATGAATAAGGTGGTGTGGTTAGTTACCTATGAATAAGGTAGTGGTGGTGTGGTTAGTTACTCATGTATAAGGCTGTGGTGGTGTGGTTAGTTACCTATGAACAAGGTGGTGTAGTTAGTTACCTATGAACAAGGTGGTGTGGTTAGTTACCTATGAATAAGGTAGTGGTGGTGTGGTTAGTTACCTATGAATAAGGTAGTGGTGGTGTGGTTAGTTACCTATGAATAAGGTAGTGGTGGTGTGGTTAGTTACCTATGAATAAGGTAGTGGTGGTGTGGTTAGTTACTCATGTATAAGGTTGTGGTGGTGTGGTTAGTTACCTATGAACAAGGTTGTGGTGGTGTGGTTAGTTACCTATGAACAAGGTAGTGGTGGTGTGGTTAGTTACCTATGAACAAGGTTGTGGTGGTGTGGTTAGTTACCTATGAATAAGGTGGTGTGGTTAGTTACCTATGAATAAGGTAGTGGTGGTGTGGTTAGTTACCTATGAACAAGGTTGTGGTGGTGTGGTTAGTTACCTATGAATAAGGTGGTGTGGTTAGTTACCTATGAATAAGGTAGTGGTGGTGTGGTTAGTTACCTATGAACAAGGTTGTGGTGGTGTGGTTAGTTACCTACGAATAAGGTGGTGTGGTTAGTTACCTATGAACAAGGTGGTGTGGTTAGTTACCTATGAATAAGGTTGTGGTAGTGTGGTTAGTTACCTATGAATAAGGTTGTGGTGGTGTGGTTAGTTACCTATGAATAAGGTAGTGGTGATGTGGTTAGTTACCTATGAACAAGGTTGTGGTGGTGTGGTTAGTTACCTATGAATAAGGTAGTGGTGGTGTGGTTAGTTACTCATGTATAAGGTTGTGGTGGTGTGGTTAGTTACCTATGAATAAGGTGGTGTGGTTAGTTACCTATGAACAAGGTGGTGTGGTTACTTACCTATGAATAAGGTTGTGGTGGTGTGGTTAGTTACCTATGAATAAGGTTGTGGTGGTGTGGTTAGTTACCTATGAACAAGGTGGTGTGGTTAGTTACCTATGAACAAGGTTGTGGTGGTGTGGTTAGTTACCTATGAATAAGGTGGTGTGGTTAGTTACCTATGAACAAGGTGGTGTGGTTAGTTACCTATGAATAAGGTAGTGGTGGTGTGGTTAGTTACCTATGAACAAGGTAGTAGTGGTGTGGTTAGTTACCTATGAACAAGGTAGTGGTGGTGTGGTTAGTTACCTATGAACAAGGCTGTGGTGGTGTGGTTAGTTACCTATGAACAAGGTAGTGGTGGTGTGGTTAGTTACCTATGAACAAGGTAGTGGTGGTGTGGTTAGTTACCTATGAATAAGGTAGTGGTGGTGTGGTTAGTTACCTATGAATAAGGTAGTGGTGGTGTGGTTAGTTACCTATGAATAAGGTAGTGGTGGTGTGGTTAGTTACCTATGAACAAGGTAGTGGTGGTGTGGTTAGTTACCTATGAATAAGGTTGTGGTGGTGTGGTTAGTAACCTATGAACAAGGTGGTGGTGAATAGTGGTTAGATAGTTACCTATGTATAAGGTGGCAGTAGTGGCCATAACTGCAAACACAGCAAAGACCAGGATGAGATGGAAGTCCAGGAGCTGAGTCCAGGAAGATTGTAGACGAATCAGATCTGTGGAACCTGAACACACACTCAGACAGGGTCAGATGTGTGGATACAGGGGTGAGTCAGTGGGCTATATCAGTGTTTCCCAAACTCTGTCCTGCCCCCCCCCCCCCCCCCTGGGTGAATGTTTTGTTTTTTGTCTTAGCGCTAATAATAATCAAAGCTTGATGATGAGTTGGATATTTGAATCAGCTGTGTAGTGCTAGGATTATAAACACAGCCGTATATATTCCCCCCCAAGCAGACACATCGATGGCCCTGAACAAACTTTATTTGACTCTATGTAAACTGGAAACCACATATCCTGAGGCTGCATTCATTGTAGCTGGGGATTTTAACAAGGCTAATCTGAAAACAAGACTCCCTAAATATCTATCAGCATATCGATTGCGCAACCAGGGCTGGTAAAACCTTGGATCATTGTTATTCTAACTTCCGCGACGCATATAAGGCCCTCCCCCTGTCACGCCCTGGCCTTAGTATTATTGGTTTTCTTTATTATTTTAGTTAGGTCAGGGTGTGACATGGGTTATGTTTATGTTTATGTTGGTTTTGGGTGTTTATTTGGTAAAGGGGTTATGGGGTGGAGTATATGGTTTTGTGTTGAGTGTATATGTCTAGCGTTGTCTATGTAGAACGTTTGTAGCCTGTATGTATGTGCACAACGTTTGTAGCTTCACGGTCGTTTTGTTGTTTTGTTAGTTTGTATAGAGTTTTGTGTCGTGTTCATCTTCGTGGTGTAAATAAAAGAAGATGGCTTATTTTCCAACTGCTGCATTTTGGTCCGTCAATCCGCCACACGATCGTGACAGAATTACCCACCATAGGACCAAGCGGCATGGAAGGCGGCAACAGGACCTACCTACACAGGATTTCTGGAGATGGGAGGACGAATTAGAAGGAAAGGGACCTTGGGCTCAACCTGGAGAATATCGCCTCCCTCGTGAAGAGCTAGAGGCAGCGAAAGCCGAGAGGAGGCGATATGAGGAGGCAGCACGGAAGCAAGGCTGGAGACCCGTGAGTAATACCCAAAAATTTCTTGGGGAGGGGCTCATGGGGAATGTGGCGAGTCCAGATGGGAGAACTGCGTCAACTTCCCGTGCTTCCTCTAAGAGGGAACCTGAGCCAGTCGGGCTGAGATTGGAGGGGAGCAATGGGAATGATGCAGAGACTGTTAAGGATTTATTGGGGAGGTTGGAAGAGAGTGAGATGAGGGAGCTGCTGTGTTGGTGCGTGAGGCACAAGATCCGCCCGACAGAGCGTGTGCGGGATGTGAGGTTACCTGAGTCAGCTCTCCATGCTCGTCCTGATGTGCGTGCTACCCGTCTGGAAAGGACAGTCCCACGAACCAGGCCTCCTGTACGCCTCCCTAGTCCTGCACCTCCTATATTAGCCCTATGTACTAACTCTCCTGTGACGGTCCCCAGCCCAGTACAACCAGTGCCTCCTCCACGCACTAGCCTTATGGTGCGTGTCTCCAGCCCTTTACCACCAGTGCCTAAATTACGCACCAAGCCTCCTGTGTGTACCCAGAGTCCTGTGCGTCCTGTTGCTGCTCCCCGCATTAGCCCTGAGATGCGTGTCCCCAGTCCGGTACCACCAGTTCCGGCCCCACGCACTAGGCCTAATGTGCGTCCCCAGGGTCCAGTATGCCCTGTTCCTGCTCCCCGCATTAGCCCTGAGATGCGTGTCCCCAGTCCGGTACCACCAGTTCCGGCCCCACGCACTAGGCCTAATGTGCGTCCCCAGGGTCCAGTATGCCCTGTTCCTGCTCCCCGCACTAGCCCTGAGATGCGTGTCCCCAGCCCGGTGCCACCAGTCCCGGCACCACGCACCAGGCCTACAGTGCGCCTCAGCCGGCAGGAGTCTGCCGTCTGCACAGCGATGACTGAACTGCCCGTCTGCCAAGCGCCATCTGAGCCATCCGTCTCCCCAGCGCCATCTGAGCCATCCGTCTCCCCAGCGCCATCTGAGCCATCCGTCTCCCCAGCGCCATCTGAGCCATCCGTCTCCCCAGCGCCATCTGAGCCATCCGTCTGCAATGAGCCTGCAAAGCCGCCCGTCTGCCATGAGCCTGCAAAGCCGCCCGTCTGCCATGAGCCTACTGAGCCGTCCGCCAGACAGGAGCCGCTAGAGCCGCCAGCCAGACAGGAGCCGCTAGAGCCGTCCGTCAGACAGGATCTGCCAGAGCCGCCAACCAGACAGGATCTGCCAGAGCCGCCAACCAGACAGGATCTGCCAGAGCCGCCAACCAGACAGGATCTGCCAGAGCCGCCAACCAGACAGGATCTGCCAGAGCCGCCAACCAGACAGGATCTGCCAGAGCCGCCAACCAGACAGGATCTGCCAGAGCCGCCAACCAGACAGGATCTGCCAGAGCCGCCAACCAGACAGGAGCAGCCAGATCCGTCAGCTAGCCATGAGCAGCCAGATCCGTCAGCTAGCCATGAGCAGCCAGATCCGTCAGCTAGCCATGAGCAGCCAGATCCGTCAGCTAGCCATGAGCAGCCAGATCCGTCAGCTAGCCATGAGCAGCCAGATCCGTCAGCTAGCCATGAGCAGCCAGATCCGTCAGCCAGCCATGAGCAGCCAGATCCGTCAGCCAGCCATGAGCAGCCAGATCCGTCAGCTAGCCATGAGCAGCCAGATCCGTCAGCTAGCCATGAGCAGCCAGATCCGTCAGCTAGCCATGAGCAGCCAGATCCGTCAGCTAGCCATGAGCAGCCAGATCCGTCAGCTAGCCATGAGCAGCCAGATCCGTCAGCCAGCCATGGGCCATCCCTCAGTCCGGAGCTGCAGTCCCTCAGTCCGGAGCTGCAGTCCCTCAGTCCGGAGCTGCCATTCTTCAGTCCGGAGCTGCCCCTTATCCTGGTGCTGCCCCTTACCCTGGTGCTGCCCCTGACCCTGGTACTGTCCCTGACCCTAGTACTGCCCCTGACCCTGGTACTGCCTCTTACCCTGGTACTGCCCCTTAGTCCGGAACTGCCTCTGAATGCAATGGGGTTAAGGTGGAGGGGGGTCGTTTGGAGGAAGCCTAGGAGGTGTTTAGGTACTGTGGTGACGTGGGGACCGCGACCAGAGCCGGAGCCGCCACCGTGGATGGAAGCCCACCCAGACCCTCCCCTAGACTGTGTATGGTGCGCCCGGAGTTCGCGCCTCAAGGGGGGGGTTATGTCACGCCCTGGCCTTAGTATTATTGGTTTTCTTTATTATTTTAGTTAGGTCAGGGTGTGACATGGGTTATGTTTATGTTTTTGTTGGTTTTGGGTGTTTATTTGGTAAAGGGGTTATGGGGTGGAGTATATGGTTTTGTGTTGAGTGTATATGTCTAGCGTTGTCTATGTAGAACGTTTGTAGCCTGTATGTATGTGCACAACGTTTGTAGCTTCACCGTCGTTTTGTTGTTTTGTTAGTTTGTATAGAGTTTTGTGTCGTGTTCATCTTCGTGGTGTAAATAAAAGAAGATGGCTTATTTTCCAACTGCTGCATTTTGGTCCGTCAATCCGCCACACGATCGTGACACCCCCGCCCTCCTTTCGGAAACGCTGACCACGACTCCATTTTGTTGCTTCCAGCCTACAGACAGAAACTAAAAAAGAAGCTCACGCGCTCAGGTCTGTTCAACGCTGGTCTGACCAATCTGATTCCACGCTTCAAGACTGCTTCGATCACGTGGATTGGGATATGTTCCGCATTGCGTCCAACAACAACATTGACGAATACGCTGATTCGGTGAGCGAGTTCATTAGAAAGTGCATCGGAGATGTCGTACCCACAGCAACTATTAAAACATTCCCAAACCAGAAACCGTGGATTGATGGCAGCATTCGCGCGAAACTGAAAGCGCGAACCACTGCTTTTAACCAGGGCAAGGTCTACAGTCAATCTACAGTCAATCACGGATTACAAAAAGAAAACCAGCCCCGTCGCGGACCAGGATGTCTTGCTCCCAGACAAACTAAATAACTTCTTTGCTCGCTTTGAGGACAATACAGTGCCACTGACACGGCCCGCTACCAAAACCTGCGGACTCTCCTTCACTGCAGCCGACGTGAGTAAAACATTTAAACGTGTTAACCCTCGCAAGGCTGCAGGCCCAGACGGCATCCCCAGCCGCGTCCTCAGAGCATGCGCAGACCAGCTGGCTGGTGTGTTTACGGACATATTCAATCCATCCTTATCCCAGTCTACTGTTCCCACATGCTTCAAGAGGGCCACCATTATTCCTGTTCCCAAGAAAGCTAAGGTAACTGAGCTAAACGACTTCCGTCATCATGAAGTGCTTTGAGAGACTAGTCAAGGACCATATCACCTCCACCCTACCTGACACCCTAGACCCACTCCAATTTGTTTACCGCACCAATAGGTCCACAGACGACGCAATCGCAACCACACTGCACACTGCCCTAACCCATCTGGACAAGAGGAATACCTATGTGAGAATGCTGTTCATCGACTACAGCTCAGCATTTAACACCATAGTACCCTCCAAACTCGTCATCAAGCTCGAGACCCTGGGTCTCGACCCCGCACTGTGCAACTGGGTACTGGACTTCCTGACGGGCCGCCCCCAGGTGGTGAGGGTAGGTAACAACATCTCCACCCCGCTGATCCTCAACACTGGGGGTGCGTTCTGAGCCCTCTACTGTACTTCCTGTTCACCCACGACTGCGTGGCCATGCATGCCTCCAACTCAATCATCAAGTTTGCAGACGACACTACAGTGGTAGGCTTGATTACCAACAACGACGAGACGGTCTACAGGGAGGAGGTGAGGGGCCTCGGAGTGTGGTGTCAGGAAAATAACCTCACACTCAACGTCAACAAAACAAAGGAGATGATTGTGGACTTCAGGAAACAGCAGAGGGAGCACCCCCCTATCCACATCAACAGGACAGTAGTGGAGAGGGTAGTAAGTTTTAAGTTCCTCGGCGTACACATCACGGACAAACTGAATTGGTCCACCCACACAGACAGCGTTGTGAAGAATGCGCTGCAGCGCCTCTTCAACCTCAGGAGGCTGAAGAAATTCGGCTTGTCACCAAAAGCACTCACAAACTTCCCACATCCTGTCGGGCTGTATCACCGCCTGGTACGGCAACTGCTCCGCCCACAACCGTAAGGCTCTCCAGAGGGTAGTGAGGTCTGCACAACGCATCACTGGGGGCAAACTACATGCCCTCCAGGACACCTACACCACCCGATGTCACAGGAAGGCCATAAAGATCATCAAGGACAACAACCACCCGAGCCACGGCCTGTTCACCCCGCTACCATCCAGAAGGCGCGGTCAGTACAGGTGCATCAAAGCAGGGACCGAGAGACTGAAAAACAGCTTCTATCTCAAGGCCATCAGACTGTTAAACAGCCACCACTAACATTGAGTGGCTGCTGCCAACATATTGACTCAACTCCAGCTCACTTTAATAATGGAAATTGATCAAAAATGTATCACTAGCCACTTTAAACAATACCACTTAATATAATGTATATGTATATACTGTACTCGATACCATCTACTGCATCTTGCCTATGCCGTTCTGTACCATCACTCATTCATATATCTTTATGTACATATTCTTTATCCCTTTACACTTGTGTGTGTATAAGGTAGTAGTTGTGGAATTGTTAGGTTAGATTACTCGTTGGTTATTACTGCATTGTCGGAACTAGAAGCACAAGCATTTCGCTACTCACATTAACATCTGCTAACTATGTGTATGTGACCAATAACATTTGATTTGAAGGACAAAAACCAAAACGTGCACCCAGAGGGGCCCCAGGACCGAGTTTGGGAAACACTGTTGTATAGGAACGTTTTCATTGTCGTGTTTAGCTGTGTTTTGGCTCTGTGTGAGTCTGCGCCTCACCTATCTTCACCTCGCTGTCCACCGTGATGTAAACTGTAAGGACATGAGTCTGTGGGGTCAGGTGGCTGGAGAGGGTGATGTTGGCAGGAGGGGGCAGGGCCTGACTTTTGACCCAGGAAGTGGAAATGTAGACAGACAACACCAGATGTCCGTCTGATTGACTGGGCTCAGATAGCAGCACGTCAGTACTGTCAGAGTGGAACTGAACGCAACACAGAGAGGAGATGTGGATTGCATTCACTGTCTATGCCAAGGTCTTAAAGCTGTAAGCATTGTGTATTGTGGGGCTGTAAATGCTTAATGTTAGTCCTAATGTGACCCACCCGTAGGGCAGAGAGCACCTCCTTGGTGCCCATCACAGAGAACTCTGCCATGGGCTGCAGAGCAGAGAGCACCAGGAAAGACACCGGGCAGTGGAACGCAGGCAGGTACGGCAACTGTACCAAACGTCCGGAGAGAGGTAGCGACAGAGCAGTGAGAGGGAGGACAGGGACGGGGGACTGGCCCCGCAGAGAGGCTGAGAGAGAGACGGAGACAGAGAGGGAGGAGAGGAGATGGAGGACGGAGTCTGACTGGGGACGGACAGAGACTCTGCAGCTGTATTCACCTGAGGGAGAGAATCAAAAATTGGTTGAATAATTATTTACTGTATTATTTTAGAGACATGGTATTTTTATCAATGGGATTGGGAAGAGAGGTCCTGTGTCCCTGTCGTACCTGTGTCGAGGTCATAGTGAGGCGTGGTGACCATCACAGCCTGCAGCGTGTTGAGCTGGAGGTAGGGGGCGGTGAAGTGCAGGGAACACAGTAACTCTGCCTCTGGCTGCAGCTTCTTCTCTATGGCCTCCCTCTGGGACAAGGAACACTGGGCTGGGGGAAGAGATGAGGAGGTGGGAGAAGAGGAGCAAGGTAAGGAGAGCGAGAGCAGAGAGGTATCAATTTACTACTCACCTGTGTTGACGGGGGAGGTGTATAGCTCCACAGGAACCGTGTAGTCAGCTGCGTCAGGCCAGTTGGTGAGGAAACGATCATCCTGAGGAGAAAGTTCTGGGATGGCTGGAGAGTCCACCTTCACCTGTTGGCAAAACACTACCATGGTGGCCCTTTCATTTCCATGGCAACCCCCTCATTTCTATGATAACCCTCTGCTGTACTATACCTCTCTGAGGGCCTGCTGTCCATCTTCCAGTCTGTAGTAGACCACTACCGTCCCAGAATGCTTTGCCAGAGCAGCTCCCGTCTTTGGGTCGATCTGCAGAACACGACTAGACGACACATTCCACTGACCTGGCTGGCCTGAGACGGAGAGGGAGAGAGAGAGGAATTAAGTATGTGTGTGTTTTCTTTTATTTTGAACCTTCATTTTTATCAGGGAGTCATACTGAGACCAAGGTCTCTTACAGATGAGCCCTGAATTACAGAAATGACAGAAAATACACACTTCAAAAATACAAAATGGAAGCAGAAATAAAATCACGGTCATGAAAAACAAAGACATTCCATCAGTAAAAAGGTCCTCAATCAGCATTCTGAACTGGCCTAGAGGCACCAAAACATCAAATTTCTGAACATTTTGAAGATTGTTCCACAAATAAGGTGCAAAAAAACTAAAAGCTAATTTACCTAACTCATAAGAGACAAAAGGACTAATTTCCAGAGTTAACCATCCCTGAGACCAGGTGTGGTAACTCCTATGTCATAAGTTCAGTAAAGATGTTCGGTACAGTGGGACTTTTTGTAAAAAGGCTTTATAAATGAAAACATAGCAATGTATCAACCTACGTGAGTGACATCAAAGAGGGCCAACCAACATACTGGTAGAAAATGCAGTGAAGAGTGCTAAAGCTGTCAACGGTAATAAAGCACAGTGCGCTGTGATAAACTGCATCTAGCTGCGTTAATGAAGTAGCAGCTGCATTCATATAGATGATGTCGCCATAGTCTAGGACTGATAGGAACGTTGACTGACTAATCTGCCCTCTACTATTTATCGAGAGGCAGGACCTATTTCTATAGAAGCCCATTTTTATTCACAACATCTTAACTAACTCGTCAATATGCTTTTTAAAAGACAGCTTTTCATCTATCCAGATTCCCAGATGCTTGTAAGCAGGGACACAATCAATATGGACACCATCCAAAGTACATATGCTTAAATCAAAGTTATATTTATGCGCTCTAGATAACAACATGTACTTAGTTTCACCTGCATTCAATACTAATTTCAGGTCAATAAAGTGTTTCTGTAATACAATAAAGGCAGACTGTAGTTAGCATACACAACAGTATTATCAGCATACAATTGCAGGTTAAACATTTTTACAGACAAGTTGATATTGTTAATGTAAACAGTCAAAAGTACAGGACCCAAAATTAACCCTTGCGGGACACCTTTCGTAGTATCCAGGAAACCTGATTTAACACCATCAGTAGACACACATCTGTCAAGTAATTTTCACACCAGTTACATGCAGCCTGGTCCAGGGCAATTGAGGCCAGCTTCTGAATGAGCAGTGAGTGATCAACAGTATGGAAGGCCTTTGACAGGTCAATGAAGAGGGCAGCACAACGTTGCCTTTTATCCATACAATTAACCACATTTATAACCAGGGATGGAGCAGAGATGCTATGACCTGGTCTAAAACCCGACTGATGTACTTTTATCCATACAATTAACCACATTTATAACCAGGGATGGAGCAGAGATGCTATGACCTGGTCTAAAACCCGACTGATGTACTTTTATCCATACAATTAACCACATTTATAACCAGGGATGGAGCAGAGATGCTATGACCTGGTCTAAAACCCGACTGATGTACTTTTATCCATACAATTAACCACATTTATAACCAGGGATGGAGCAGAGATGCTATGACCTGGTCTAAAACCCGACTGATGTACTTTTATCCATACAATTAACCACATTTATAACCAGGGATGGAGCAGAGATGCTATGACCTGGTCTAAAACCCGACTGATGTACTTTTATCCATACAATTAACCACATTTATAACCAGGGATGGAGCAGAGATGCTATGACCTGGTCTAAAACCCGACTGATGTACTTTTATCCATACAATTAACCACATTTATAACCAGGGATGGAGCAGAGATGCTATGACCTGGTCTAAAACCCGACTGATGTACTTTTATCCATACAATTAACCACATTTATAACCAGGGATGGAGCAGAGATGCTATGACCTGGTCTAAAACCCGACTGATGTACTTTTATCCATACAATTAACCACATTTATAACCAGGGATGGAGCAGAGATGCTATGACCTGGTCTAAAACCCGACTGATGTACTTTTATCCATACAATTAACCACATTTATAACCAGGGATGGAGCAGAGATGCTATGACCTGGTCTAAAACCCGACTGATGTACTTTTATCCATACAATTAACCACATTTATAACCAGGGATGGAGCAGAGATGCTATGACCTGGTCTAAAACCCGACTGATGTACTTTTATCCATACAATTAACCACATTTATAACCAGGGATGGAGCAGAGATGCTATGACCTGGTCTAAAACCCGACTGATGTACTTTTATCCATACAATTAACCACATTTATAACCAGGGATGGAGCAGAGATGCTATGACCTGGTCTAAAACCCGACTGATGTACTTTTATCCATACAATTAACCACATTTATAACCAGGGATGGAGCAGAGATGCTATGACCTGGTCTAAAACCCGACTGATGTACTTTTATCCATACAATTAACCACATTTATAACCAGGGATGGAGCAGAGATGCTATGACCTGGTCTAAAACCCGACTGATGTACTTTTATCCATACAATTAACCACATTTATAACCAGGGATGGAGCAGAGATGCTATGACCTGGTCTAAAACCCGACTGATGTACTTTTATCCAGACAGTTAACCACATTTATAACCAGGGATGGAGCAGAGATGCTATGACCTGGTCTAAAACCCGACTGATGTACTTTTATCCAGACAGTTAACCACATTTATAACCAGGGATGGAGCAGAGATGCTATGACCTGGTCTAAAACCCGACTGATGTACTTTTAGACTACATTTCAAAGATAAGAACGATCTTAGCTGAGAATTAATCAAGAATTCTAATATTTTAGCTAGGCAAGAAAGTTAAGAAATAGATCAATCATTATTTAGGTCACCACTTTGTGAAGGGGGAGTACATGAGCCACCTTCCAAACCTTGGGAATACCAGATATAATCTTCAGGTTAAAATATGGGTTAATGATTCAGCAATCAGGGGGCAGAGAGCTGCAGCAACAAACATATCAGCCCCAGTTTTTGATGTTTCTTTTTACATGAATCTTAAGCAAGACATCTAGCACATCACAGATAGTAAATTGCTGAAATGAAAACAAAGTTTCACTAGAAGTTGACGTGTTAACCGTCAAGTCAGCTAGAGGCTGGCAGAGTGAAGAGCAGTCGATTGACTGACCAGGGTCAATTAAACCACTGTTTAAAATGATGATTAAAAGCATCACTTATCTCCTCCTTCTCAGTTATGATTCTTTGAGAGAGTGTGGGTGTGTCTAGGTGGCAGGTAACCTAGCGGTTAAGAGCTAGTAACCTCCAACAACAAGTGCTCCCTGGGCCCCGATGACGTGGACGTCGATTATGGCAGCCCCCCCGCACCTCTCTGATTCAGAGGGGTTAAATACGGAAGACGCATTTCAGGTGAATGCATTCAGTTGTACAACTGACTTCCCCAATCTACAGTACTGGCCACAGTGTGTGTGTGTGTGTGTCTCACCGTGCGGTCCTGTCAGGGGGGTGTTGAAGCAGAGTGTGTCTCCGGGCCTGAGTGTGTGTGGGGGGGCAGAGATGGCGGGGAGGACAGGGAGGGGGGTGTAGTCACTCAGGGAGGGGTTGGTGGGGTCTGCCTGCACCCCTAGGACTGTCAAACCCCCAGACACTGTCTGGACCACAAAGGAATGACTGTCTGAGTCTGGAGTCACCTGCACCAAGTCATCCCTGAGAGAGAGAGAGAGAGAGAGAGAGAGAAGAAAGAGTGTTTAAAGATGGAATCCACATTAGGGGAAACAACGCTACAACGCTACAGCCCTGAGCACCTTTGTTATGGTTTTTGTCTTGCTGTTGAAACAGAGAAGAAACAGAGGAGAAACGGAGGAGAAACAGAGGGGAGCGGACTCCATCCGCATGGTAAAAAATGATCTGTATATATTGTGCTGTTCTATCACGCAGGCAGTGATGTCTGAGAGGAGAAACAGTGTTGGTTGGTGGCAGTAATATCTTTGTTTCCCAAACGGACGTGGCAGTTTGACCATGAGGAATCCCAGCTTGAAGAAAAATAAACCAGACAGAGAGAAAGAGAGAGATTTGACTATATACTGTGTGTGTTACCTGTTGGTGGAAATGTGAGAGTGTGTGTGTTACCTGTTGGTGGAAATGTGAGAGTGTGTGTGTTACCTGTTGGTGGTAATGTGAGAGTGTGTGTGTTACCTGTTGGTGGTAATGTGAGAGTGTGTGAGTTACCTGTTGGTGGTAATGTGAGAGTGTGTGTGTTACCTGTTGGTGGTAATGTGAGAGTGTGTGTGTTACCTGTTGGTGGTAATGTGAGAGTGTGTGTGTTACCTGTTGGTGGTAATGTGAGAGTGTGTGTGTTACCTGTTGGTGGTAATGTGAGAGTGTGTGTGTTACCTGTTGGTGGTAATGTTAGAGTGTGTGTTACCTGTTGGTGGTAATGTGAGAGTGTGTGTGTTACCTGTTGGTGGTAATGTGAGAGTGTGTGTGTTACCTATTGGTGGTAATGTGAGAGTGTGTGTGTTACCTGTTGGTGGTAATGTGAGAGTGTGTGTGGTACCTGTTGGTGGTAATGTGAGAGTGTGTGTGGTACCTGTCGGTGGTAATGTGAGAGTGCGTGTGTTACCTGTCGGTGGTAATGTGAGAGTGCGTGTGTTACCTGTCGGTGGTAATGTGAGAGTGCGTGTGTTACCTGTCGGTGGTAATGTGAGAGTGCGTGTGTTACCTGTCGGTGGTAATGTGAGAGTGCGCGTGTTACCTGTTGATGGTAATGTGAGAGTGTGTGTGTTACCTGTTGGTGGTAATGTGAGAGTGTGTGTGTTACCTATTGGTGGTAATGTGAGAGTGTGTGTGTTACCTGTTGGTGGTAATGTGAGAGTGTGTGTGTTACCTGTTGGTGGTAATGTGAGAGTGTGTGTGGTACCTGTTGGTGGTAATGTGAGAGTGTGTGTGGTACCTGTCGGTGGTAATGTGAGAGTGCGTGTGTTACCTGTCGGTGGTAATGTGAGAGTGCGTGTGTTACCTGTCGGTGGTAATGTGAGAGTGCGTGTGTTACCTGTCGGTGGTAATGTGAGAGTGCGTGTGTTACCTGTCGGTGGTAATGTGAGAGTGTGTGTTACCTGTTGATGGTAATGTGAGAGTGTGTGTGTTACCTGTTGGTGGTAATGTGAGAGTGTGTGTGTTACCAGTGGGTGGTAATGTGAGAGTGTGTGTGTTACCTGTTGATGGTAATGTGAGAGTGTGTGTTACCTGTTGGTGGTAATGTGAGAGTGTGTGTGTTACCTGTTGATGGTAATGTGAGAGTGTGTGTGTTACCTGTTGGTGGTAATGTGAGAGTGTGTGTATTACCTGTTGGTGGTAATGTGAGAGTGTGTGTGTTACCTGTTGGTGGTAATGTGAGAGTGTGTGTGTTACCTGTCGGTGGTAATGTGAGAGTGCGTGTGTTACCTGTCGGTGGTAATGTGAGAGTGCGTGTGTTACCTGTCGGTGGTAATGTGAGAGTGTGTGTTACCTGTTGGTGGTAATGTGAGAGTGTGTGTTACCTGTTGATGGTAATGTGAGAGTGTGTGTGTTACCTGTTGATGGTAATGTGAGAGTGTGTGTGTTACCTGTTGGTGGTAATGTGAGAGTGTGTGTATTACCTGTTGGTGGTAATGTGAGAGTGTGTGTGTTACCTGTTGGTGGTAATGTGAGAGTGTGTGTGTTACCTGTTGGTGGTAATGTGAGAGTGTGTGTGTTAGCTGTTGATGGTAATGTGAGAGTGTGTGTTACCTGTTGGTGGTAATGTGAGAGTGTGTGTGTTACCTGTTGATGGTAATGTGAGAGTGTGTGTGTTACCTGTTGGTGGTAATGTGAGAGTGTGTGTGTTACCTGTTGGTGGTAATGTGATAGTGTTTGTGTTACCTGTCGGTGGTAATGTTAGTGTGTGTGTGTTACCTGTCGGTGGTAATGTGAGAGTGTGTGTGTTACCTGTTGGTGGTAATGTGAGAGTGTGTGTGTTAACTGTTGATGGTAATGTGAGAGTGTGTGTGTTACCTGTTGGTGGTAATGTGAGAGTGTGTGTTACCTGTTGGTGGTAATGTGAGTGTGTATGTTACCTGTCGGTGGTAATGTGAGAGTGTGTGTGTTACCTGTCGGTGGTAATGTGAGAGTGTGTGTGTTACCTGTTGATGGTAATGTGAGAGTGTGTGTGTTACCTGTTGGTGGTAATGTGAGAGTGTGTGTGTTACCTGTTGGTGGTAATGTGAGAGTGTGTGTGTTACCAGTGGGTGGTAATGTGAGAGTGTGTGTGTTACCTGTTGATGGTAATGTGAGAGTGTGTGTGTTACCTGTTGATGGTAATGTGAGAGTGTGTGTGTTACCTGTTGGTGGTAATGTGTGTGAGGGTGTGTGTTACCTGTCGGTGGTAATGTGAGAGTGTGTGTGTTACCTGTTGGTGGTAATGTGAGAGTGTGTGTGTTACCTGTTGGTGGTAATGTGTGTGAGGGTGTGTGTTACCTGTTGATGGTAATGTGTGTGAGGGTGTGTGTTACCTGTTGGTGGTAATGTGTGTGAGGGTGTCATGGGCGTTGAACTGTTGTCCCAGGTTGTCGTAGCAGAGAGCCCTGACTCTGATGGTCCAGCCCAGGGGAAAGGCAGGCAGGCCTCCCCCTCCAACACTGTACAGGCTGGACACACTGAACAGCCTGACAAACCACACTGGAGACACCTGGCAGACACAACACACAAATACACTTTTGTACTCCCCAGCATGGTCAGATAGTGATGACCCAGTCCCAGTTAGGGTCAACTGTGGATGCTGAGTTTCTCACCAGGTCTACTTTGGAATGGATCCCATCGAATGACACAAGTGACCAACTTACCCGGACGCTGATGAGCAGGGTCTGGTTGACCCCACAGGTCTCCATGGCGATGACCTCCAGCAGGGCGGATCCCGTGTCAGGCCCCGCCCTCAGAACTCCCTGGCTGTCCACCGTTACAAGACCCTCCCCTTTCACACACTGACAAAGGGCGTACCGCACAGGACAGATAGTGTCTCTGAAACACACAATCACACATGCATGACTACAGACATGAGTACAGACATAAACACACACACACACACACACACACACACACCCATAGAGACTGCCAGAGGTCCAGACAACAGGCCCTCCGATTTCTCTATTGGAGAAGTAGTTGGTGAACCAAGCAAGGCAATCATTTGAGAAACCAAGGCTGTTGAGTCTGCCAATAAGAGCCTTATTCTAAAGTTGATCAGGGAGGTGACCAAGAACCCGATGGTCACTCTGACAGAGCTCCATTGTTCCTCTGTGGAGATGGGAAAACATTCCAGAAGGACAACCATCTCTGCAGCACTCCAGCAATCAGGCCTTTATGGTAGAGCGGCCAAATGGAAGCCATTCCTCAGTAAATGGTACATAACAGCCCACTTGGAGTTTGCCAAAAGGCTCCCAAAGGACTATCAGATCATGAGAAACAAGATTCTCTGGTCTGATGAAACCAAGATTGAACTCTTTTGCCTGAATGCCAAGCATCACGCCTGGAGGAAACCTGGCACCATCCATACGGTAAAGCATGGTGGTGGCAGCATCATGCTGTGGGGATGTTTTTCCGTGGCAGGGACTGGGAGACTAGTCAGGATCTAGGGAAAGATGAACGGAGCAAAGTACAGAGAGATCCTTGATGAAAACCTGCTCTAGAGCGGTTCACCTTCCAAATCAAATCAAATCAAATTTATTTATATAGCCCTTCGTACATCAGCTAATATCTTGAAGTGCTGTACGGAAACCCAGCCTAAAACCCCAAACAGCAAGCAATGCAGGTGTAGAAGCAGAAACTCCCTAGAAAGGCCAAAACCTAGGAAGAAACCTGGAGAGGAACCAGGCTATGAGGGGTGGCAGTCCTCTTCTGGCTGTGCCGGGTGGAGATTATAACAGAACATGGCCAAGATGTTCAAATGTTCATAAATGACCAGCATGGCCAAATAATAATAATCACAGTAATCGAGGGTGTAGCAAGTCAGCACCTCATGAGTAAATGTCAGTTGGCTTTTCATAGCCGATCATTAAGAGTATCTCTACCGCTCCTGCGGTCTCTAGAGAGTTGAAAACAGCAGGTCTGGGACAGGTAGCACGTCCGGTGGACAGGTCAGGGTTCCATAGCCGCAGGCAGAACAGTTGAAACTGGAACAGCAGCAAGGCCAGGTGGACTGGGAACAGCAAGGAGTCATCATGCCCGGTAGTCCTGACGCATGGTCCTAGGGCTCAGGTCCTCCGAGAGAGAGAAAGAAAGAGAGAAGGAGAGAATTAGAGAGAGCATACTTAAATTCACACAGGACACCGGATAAGACAGGAGAAGTACTCCAGATATAACAAACTGACCCTAGCCCCCCGACACATAAACTACTGCAGCATAAATACTGGAAGCTGAGACAGGACGGGTCAGGAGACACTGTGGCCCCATCCGATGATACCCCCGGACAGGGCCAAACAGGAAGGATATAACCTCACCCACTTTGCCAAAGCACAGCCCCCGCACCACTAGAGGGATATCTTCAACCACCAACTTACAATCCTGAGACAAGGCCGAGTATAGCCCACAAAGATCTCCGCCACGGCACAAACCAAGGGGGGGGCACCAACCCAGACAGGAAGATCACGTCAGTGACTCAACCCACTCAAGTGACGCACCCCTTCTAGGGACGGCATGAAAGAGCACCAGTAAGCCAGTGACTCAGCCCCTGTAATAGGGTTAGAGGCAGAGAATCCCAGTAGAGAGAGGGGAACCGGCCAGGCAGACAGTAAGGGCAGTTCGTTGCTCCAGAGCCTTTCCGTTCACCTTCACACTCCTGGGCCAGACTACACTCAATCATATGACCTACTGAAGAGATAAGTCTTCAGTAAAGACTTAAAGGTTGAGACCGAGTCTGCGTCTCTCACATGGGTAGGCAGACCATTCCATAAAAATTGAGATCTATAGGAGAAAGCCCTGCCTCCAGCTGTTTGCTTAGAAATTCTAGGGACAATTAGGAGGCCTGCGTCTTGTGACCGTAGCGTACGTGTAGGTATGTACGGCAGGACCAACTCGGAAAGATAGGTAGGAGCAAGCCCATGTAACGCTTTGTAGGTTAACAGTAAAACCTTGAAATCTGCCCTTGCCTTAACAGGAAGCCAGTGTAGGGAAGCTAGCACTGGAGTAATATGATACATTTCTTTGGTTCTAGTCAGGATTCTAGCAGCCGTATTTAGCACTAACTGAAGTTTATTTAGTGCTTTATCCGGGTAGCCGGAAAGTAGAGCATTGCAGTAGTCTAACCTAGAAGTAACAAAAGCATGGATTCATTTTTCTGCATAGTTTTTGTACAGAAAATTTCAGATTTTTGCAATGTTACGTAGATGGAAAAAAGCTGTCCTTGAAACAGTCTTGATATGTTCGTCAAAAGAGAGATCAGGGTCCAGAGTAACGCCGAGGTCCTTCAGTTTTATTTGAGACGACTTTACAACCATCAAGATTAATTGTCAGATTCAACAGAAGATCTCTTTGTTTCTTGGGACCTAGAACAAGCATCTCTGTTTTGTCCGAGTTTAAAAGTATAAAGTTTGCAGCCATCCACTTCCTTATGTCTGAAACACACGCTTCTAGCGATGGCAATTCTGGGGCTTCACCATGTTTCATTGAAATGTACAGCTGTGTGTCATCCGCATAGCAGTGAAAGTTAACATTATGTTTTCGAATGACATCCCCAAGAGGTAAAATATATAGTGAAAACAATAGTGGTCCTAAAACGGAACCTTGAGGAACACCGAAATGTACAGTTGATTTGTCAGAGGACAAACCATTCACAGAGACAAACTGATATCTTTTCGACAGATAAGATCTAAATCAGGCCAGAACTTGTCCGTGTAGACCAATTTGGGTTTCCAATCTCTCCAAAAGAATGTGGTGATCGATGGTATCAAAGGCAGCACTAAGGTCTAGTAGCACGAGGACAGATGCAGAGCCTCGGTCTGACGCCATTAAAAGGTCATTTACCACCTTCACAAGTGCAGTCTCAGTGCTATGATGGGGTCTAAAACCAGACTGAAGCATTTCGTATACATTGTTTGTCTTCAGGAAGGCAGTGAGTTGCTGCGTAACAGCTTTTTCATTTTTTTTGAGAGGAATGGAAGATTCGATATAGGCCGATAGTTTTTTATATTTTCTGGGTCAAGGTTTGGCTTTTTCAAGAGCGGCTTTATTACTGCCCCTTTTAGTGAGTTTGGCACACATCCGGTGGATAGAGAGACGTTTATTATGTTCAACATAGGAGGGCCAAGCACATGAAGCAGCTCTTTCAGTAGTTTAGTTGGAATAGGATCCAGTATGCAGCTTGAAGGTTTAGAGGCCATGATTATTTTCATCATTGTGTCAAGAGATATAGTACTAAAACACTTACGTGTCTCTCTTGATCCTAGGTCCTGGCAGAGTTGTGCAGACTCAGGACAGCTGAGCTTTGGAGGAATACGCAGATTTAAAGAGGAGTCCGTAATTTGCTTTCTAATGATCATGATATTTTCCTCAAAGAAGTTCATGAATTTATTACTGCTGAAGTGAAAGCCATCCTCTCTTGGGGAATGATGCTTTTTAGTTAGCTTTGCGACAGTATCAAAAATAAATTTTGCATTGTTCTTATTTTCCTCAATTAAGTTGGAAAAGTAGGATGATCGAGCAGCAGTGAGGGCTCTTCGATACGGCACGGTACTGTCTTTCCAAGCTAGTCGGAAGACTTCCATTTTGGTGTGGTGCCATTTCCGTTCCAATTTTCTGGAAGCTTGCTTCAGAGCTCGGGTATTTTCTGTATACCAGGGACCTAGTTTCTTATGACAAATGTTTGTAATGTTTTTAGTTTGTATGGGTGCAACTGCATCTAGGGTATTGCGCAAGGTTAAATTGAGTTCCTCAGTTAGGTGGTTAACTGATTTTTGTCCTCTGACGTCCTTGGGTAGGCAGAAGGAGTCTGGAAGGGCATCAAGGAATCTTTGTGTTGTCTGAGAATGTAACGTCAGGTGAATGATGGGTGTAGAGTCAGGCGCAGAGAGAGCCAAAGTTTTACGGGAACAAAACGCTTTAATGTCCACAGCGAAAACAGGAGCAGGTACAAAAAGGGTGACGCCAAAACACAGGCGCAAACACAACCCACAGACCACTGTTTAAAATAAGCTGGACAGCGAAAAACCCACAATCAAATAATCCACTCCCGACGTAACATGAACACACAAAATAAGCCCGCACAAACACTAGCGGGCGAAACTAACCTAAATAGTACACCTCCCAAAACCCCAACAAGAAACAGGTGAAAACAATTAGACAGACATAAACGAAAAGGAAAAAGGGATCGGTGGCAGCTAGTAGACCGGCGACGACGACCGCCGAGCGCCACCCGAACGGGAAGGGGAGTCACCTTCGGTAGTATTCGTGACAGTACCCCCCTCCTGACGCGCGGCCGCCGCAGCGCGCCGACACCGGCCTCGGGGACGACCCCGGGGGCGAGGTGCAGGGCGATCCGGATGGAGGCGATGGAATTCCCTTAGTAGATTTGGATCCAATATATCCCCCACCGGGACCCAGCACCTCTCCTCCGGCCCGTACCCCTCTCAGTCCACGAGGTACTGCAGGCCCCTCACCCGGCGTCTGGAGTCCAGTATGGACCTTATCGTGTACGCCGGGGACCCCTCTATGTCCAGAGGGGGCGGAGGGACCTCCGGAACCTCACCTTCCTGCATGGGACCAGCTACCACCGGCCTGAGGAGAGACACATGAAACGAGGGGTTAATACGATAATACGAAGGAAGTAACAATCGATAACACACCTCGTTTATTCTCCTCAGGACTTTAAATGGCCCTACACACTGCGGACCCAGCTTCCGGCAGGGCAGGCGGAGGGGCAGGTTTCGGGTCGAGAGCCAGACCCTGTCCCCCGGTGCAAACACGGGGGCCTCACTGCGGTGACGGTCAGCGCTCTTCTTCTGCCGTCCACTCGCCTGACGCAAAGACTCCTGGACGGCTCTCCAGGTCTCCTTAGAGCGCTGCACCCACTCCTCCACCGCAGGAGCTTCGGTCTGGCTCTGATGCCATGGTGCCAGAACTGGCTGGTACCCCAACACACACTCAAATGGTGACATGTTGGTAGAGGAGTGGCTTAGTGAGTTCTGGGCAATCTCTGCCCAGGGGATGTATCTTGACCACTCCCCTGGCCGGTCCTGGCAATACGACCGCAGAAACCTACCCACCTCCTGGTTCACTCTCTCCACCTGCCCATTACTCTCCGGGTGATACCCCGAGGTCAGGCTGACCGAGACCCCCAGATGTTCCATAAACGCCTTCCATACTCTGGACGTGAACTGGGGACCCCGATCAGAAACGATATCCTCGGGCACCCCGTAGTGCCGGAAGACATGGGTAAATAGTGCCTCCGCAGTCTGCAGGGCCGTAGGGAGACCGGGCAACGGGATAAGACGGCAGGACTTTGAGAACCGATCCACAACGACCAGGATCGTGGTGTTCCCCTGAGACAAGGGAAGATCAGTAAGAAAATCCACCGATAGATGGGACCACGGCCGTTGTGGAACGGGGAGGGGTTGTAATTTCCCTCGTGGCAAATGTCTAGGAGCCTTACTCTGGGCGCACACCGAACAGGAGGAGACATAGAATCGCACGTCTCTCACCAAGGTAGGCCACCAGTACTTCCCTCTAAGACTTCGCACTGTCCTTGAAATACCCGGGTAAACCTGACGAGGGTAGACTATGAGCCCATCGAATCAATTGATCACGAACAGCGAGCGGCACATACCTACGACCCTCCGGGCACTGTGGAGGCGCAGGTTCCACCCTTAGTGCCCGCTCGATGTCCGCGTCCACCTCCCATACTACCGGTGCTATCAGCTTAGCCGCCGGAATGATGGGAGTAGGATCGATGGACCGGTCATCAGTGTCGTATAGTCGGGAGAGCGCGTCGGCCTTAGTATTGAGGGAACCTGGTCGATACGAAATCGTAAAACGAAATCGGGTAAAGTACATGGCCCACCTTGCCTGACAAGGATTCAGTCTCCTAGCTGATCGGATATACTCCAGATTCTGGTGGTCGGTCCAGATGAGAAAAGGGTGCTTAGCCCCCTGAAGCCAGTGTCTCCACACCTTCAGAGCCTTGACCATGGCCAACAACTCCCTATCCCCCACATCATAATTCAGCTCCGCTGGCCCGAGCTTCTTCGAAAAAAAGGCACAGGGGCGGAGCTTCGGTGGCGTACCCGAGCGCTGGGAGAGCACAGCCCCGACCCCAGCCTCGGATGCGTCCACCTCAACTATGAACGCCAAAGAGGGGTCAGGATGCGCCAACACTGGCGCGTCGGTGAACAGCGCCTTCAAACGACAGAAAGCTCTCTCCGCCTCTGCGGACCACTGCAAGCGCACCGGGCCCCCCTTCAGCAGTGAGGCAATAGGGGCCGCCACCTGACCAAAACCCCGGGTAAACCTCCGGTAGTAATTGGCAAACCCTAAGAACCGCTGCACCTCCTTTACCGTGGTCGGGGTCGGCCAATTACGCACAGCTTTTACGCGGTCATCCTCCATTACCATCCCCGAGGTGGAAATGCGATAACCCAGGAAGGAAACGGCTCGTTTGGAAAACTCACATTTCTCTGCCTTCACGTACAGGTCATGCTCCAGCAGTCGCCCAAGAACCTTGCGCACCAGAGACACATGCTCGGCGCGTGTAGCGGAGTAGATCAAGATGTCGTCAATATACACCACTACACCCTGTCCGTGCAGGTCTCTGAGAATCTCATCAACGAAGGATTGAAAGATGGCTGGAGCATTCTTCAACCCGTACGGCATGACGAGGTACTCATAATGGCCAGATGTGGTACTAAACGCGGTTTTCCACTCATCTCCCTCCCGAATACGCACCAGATTATATGCGCTCCTGAGGTCCAATTTTGTGAAGAATCGTGCCCCGTGAAATGATTCCACCGCCGTAGCGATGAGAGGTAGTGGGTAACTAAAACCCACAGTGATGGAATTTAGACCTCGATAATCAATACACGGACGTAAACCACCCTCCTTTTTCTTCACAAAAAAGAAACTCGAGGAGGAGGGTGACATGGAGGGCCGAATGTACCCCTGTCCCAGAGCCTCCGTAATGTATGTCTCCATAGCCAACGTCTCCTCCTGGGACAACGGATACACGTGACTCCTGGGAAGTGCAGCGTTTACCTGGAGGTTTATCACGCAATCCCCCTGTCGATGGGGAGGTAATAGGGTCGCCTTCCTCTTACTGAAGGCGATAGCCAAATCGGCATACTCAGCAGGAATGCGCACGGTGGAAACCTGGTCTGGACTCTCCACCGTTGTCGCACCGATGGAAACTCCTAAACACCTGCCTGAACACTCATCAGACCACCCCTGGAGAGCTCCCTGTCTCCACGAAATCGTAGGATTGTGAATAGCCAGCCAGGGAATCCCTAACACCACCGGAAACGCAGGTGAATCAATAAGGAACAGACTAATCCGCTCCTTATGATTTCCCTGCGTCATCATATCCAGAGCTATCGTGGCCTCGCTGACCAGCCCTGACCCTAATTGGTCGACTATCTAAGGAGTGCACGGGGAAAGGGGGGTCTACCTTAACGAGCGGAATCCTCAACCTCTGAGCGAGTCCGCGATCAATAAAATTCCCCGCTGCGCCTGAATCGACTAGCGCCTTATGCTGGAGAGATGGGAAAAACCTTAGAAAATAGATTAACAAAAACATGTGACCAACAGGAAGCTCTGGGAGAGTGTGGTGCTGACTCACCTGAGGTGACCGAGGAGTATTCTGCCTGCCCTCTCGACTCCCAGATGGGCACCGACCGGAAGTGTGCCCTCTCCGGCCACAATGGGTACAGGAGGAGCCTCCTCCTCCGGTCTCCCTAGACGCAGCCCCTCCTAGCTCCATAGGAATGGGAGCGGGGGGGGCAGGAGGTGGAACTGACAGGACCCTCTCAGAACGTCCGCGAGCAGCCAGCAGATGGTCTAGCCAGATTGACATGTCGATCAGCTCATCCAAGCTGAGCGTAGCGTCCCGACAAGCCAGCTCTCTGCGGACGTCCTCCGTTAGGCTACACCTGTAGTGGTCTATCAGGGCCCTGTCGTTCCACCCTGCTCCAGCAGCCAAAGTACGGAAATCCAGCGCAAAATCCTGCACGCTCCTCGTCCCCTGCCGGAGATGGAACAACCTCTCACCCGCCGCTCGGCCATCCGGGGGATGATCAAACATAGCCCGGAAACGGCGGGTGAACTCCAGGTAGTGACCCCTCGCTGAGTCGGGTCCATTCCATACGGCGTTGGCCCACTCCAGGGCCCTACCCGACAGGCAGGAAACGAGGACACTCACGCTCTCCTCGTCCGAGGGAGCAGGCCGAATGGTGGCCAGGTAGAGATCAAGTTGGAGTAGAAATCCCTGGCACCCGGCCGCTGCTCCATCGTACTCCCTCGGAGGCGTGATGCACAGGACGCTGGCACCGGCTCCCGCTGGAGGAGATGGTAATGTTGCTGGTGGGAGGGTAGGTGGGGTAGTAGGGAGACCACTCCTCTCCCAACGATCCATCCTCTCCATCATCTGATCCATTGCCGAACCAATGCGATGTAGGATGGACGTATGATGCAGGACTCTCTCCTCCATCGTGGGGAGAGGGGTGGTCGCTGCTCCTGCTGACTCCATCAGTTGGGTGCGGGCTTCTGTAACGTCAGGTGAATGATGGGTGTAGAGTCAGACGCAGAGAGAGCAAAAGTTTTACGGGAACAAAACGCTTTAATGTCCACAACGAAAACAGGAACAGGTACAAAAAGGGTGACGCCAAAACACAGGCGCAAACACAACCCACAGACCACTGTTTAAAATAAGCTGGACAGCGAAAAACCCACAATCAAATAATCCACTCCCGACGTAACATGAACACACAAAATAAGCCCGCACAAACACTAGCGGGCGAAACTAACCTAAATAGTACACCTCCCAAAACCCCAACAAGAAACAGGTGAAAACAATTAGACAGACATAAACGAAAAGGAAAAAGGGATCGGTGGCAGCCAATAGACCGGCGATGACGACCGCCGAGCGCCACCCGAACGGGAAGGGGAGTCACTTTCGGTAGTATTCGAGACAGAGAATTTATAGCACGACTTTAGATGCTCCTTGGTTGGGGTCTGAGCAGATTATTTGTTGCGATTTCAAACGTAATAAAATGGTGGTCCGATAGTCCAGGATTATGAGGAAAAACATTAAGATCTACAACATTTATTCCATGGGACAAAACTAGGTCCAGAGTATGACTGTGGCAGTGAGTAGGTCCAGAGACATGTTGGACAAAACCCACTGTGTCGATGATGGCTCCAAAAGCCTTTTGGAGTGGGTCTGTGGACTTTTCCATGTGAATATTAAAATCACCAAAAATTTGAATATTATCTGCTATGACCACAAGGTCTGATAGGAATTCAGGGAACTCAGTGAGGAACGCTGTATATGGCCCAGGAGGCCTGTAAACAGTAGCTATAAAAAGTGATTGAGTAGGCTGCATAGATTTCATGACTAGAATCTCAAAAGACGAAAACGTCATTTTTTTTGTTGAAAATTGAAATTTGCTATCGTAAATGTTAGCAACACCTCCGCCTTTGCAGGATGCACGGGGGATATGGTCACTAGTGTAACCAGGAGGTGAGGCCTCATTTAACACAGTAAATTCATCAGGCTTAAGGCATGTTTCAGTCAGGCCAATCACATCAAGATTATGATCAGTGATTAGTTCATTGACTATAACTGCCTTTGAAGTGAGGGATCTAACATTAAGTAGCCCTATTTTGAGATGTGAGGTATCACGATCTCTTTCAATAATGGCAGGAATGGAGGAGGTCTTTATCGTAGTGAGATTTAAGGCGAACACCGCCATGTTTAGTTTTGTCCAACCTAGGTCGAGGCACAGACACAGTCTCAATGGGTATGGGTATGGCTGAGCTGACTACACTGACTGTGCTATTGGCAGACTCCACTAAGCTGGCAGGTTGGCTAACAGCCTGCTGCCTGGCCTGCACCCTATTTCATTGTGGGGCTAAAGGAGTTAGAGCCCTATCTATGTTGGTAGATAAGATGAGAGCACCCCTCCAGCTAGGATGGAGTCCGTCACTCCTCAGCAGGTCAGGCTTGGTCCTGTTTGTGGGTGAGTCCCAGAAAGAGGGCCAATTATCTACAAATTCTATCTTTTGGGAGGGGCAGAAAACAGTTTTCAACCAGTGATTGAGTTGTGAGACTCTGCTGTAGAGCTCATCACTCCCCCTAACTGGGAGGGGGACAGAGACAATTACTCGATGCCGACACATCTTTCTAGCTGATTTACACGCTGAAGCTATGTTGCGCTTGGTGACCTCTGACTGTTTCATCCTAACATCGTTGGTGCCGACGTGGATAACAATATCTCTATACTCTCTACACTCGCCAGTTTTAGCTTTAGCCAGCACCATCTTCAGATTAGCCTTAACGTCGGTAGCCCTGCCCCCTGGTAAACAGTGTATGATCGCTGGGTGATTCGTTTTAAGTCTAATACTGCGGGTAATGGAGTCGCCAATGACTAGGGTTTTCAATTTGTCAGAGCTAATGGTTGGAAGCTTTGGCGTCTCAGACCCCGTAACGGGAGGAGTAGAGACAAGAGAAGACTCGGCCTCAGACTCCGACTCGCTACTTAATGGGAAAAACCGGTTGAAAGTTTCTGTCGGCTGAATGAGCGACACCAGTTGAGCATTCCTACAGCATTTCCCTCCAGAAGCCATGAGAAAGTTGTCCGGCTGCGGGGACTGTGCGGGGGGGATTTATACTACTATCTGTACTTACTGGTGGCACAGACGCTGTTTCATCCTTTCCTACACTGAAATTACCCTTGCCTAATGATTGCGTCTGAAGCTGGGCTTGCAGCACAGCTATCCTCGCCATAAGGCGATCGTTCTCCTGTATATTATGAGTACAGCGACTGCAATTAGAAGGCATCATGTTAATGTTACTACTTAGCTTCGGCTGTTGAAGGTGCTGACGAACCATGTCCAGATAAAGCGTCCGGAGTGAAAAAGTTGAATGAGGGAAAAAAGTTGTGAGGGAAAAACAAAAAATATAAACGGTAATTAAAAAGGAAAAAGGAAAAAACGTAAAGTTGTCAGCTAGCAAAGTAAGGTTGGCAACAAAACGCACAGCAACACATCTGCAAGTTCAAGAGGAAGTGACACACAATCAGCCAAACAATAGCTGGGTTTCCCCCCTCCAATCTTCTTCCGGATCTGCAGGACAACGACCCTATGCACAAAGCCAAGACAATGTAGGAGTGGCTATGGGACAAGTCTTTGAATGTCCTTGAGTGACCCAGCCAGAGCCCGTACGTGACCCCATCGAACATCTCTGGAGAGACCTGAAAATAGCTGTGCAGCGATGCTCCCCATCCAACCTGACAGAGCTTGAGAGGATCTGCAGAAACTCCCCAAATACAGGTGTGCCAAGCTTGAAGCGTCATACCCAAGAAGAATAGAGGCTGTAATCGCTGCCAAAGGTGCTTCAACAAAGTACTGAGTAAAGGGTCTGAATACGTAAATGTGATATTCATTTTTCTGCACATGCAGACACACACAACCACACATACTGGCTCTCACTTGTTGCTCTGTAGTGCGTAGTGCGAGTAGGGAGACATGAGGATGGATCTGGAGGTTCCTACAGCCAGCTGCATCTCCTGGTACACCTTAGAGAGGAGAGAGATCTGGAGGTTCATACAGCCAGCTGCATCTCCTGGTGCAACTTAGAGAGGAGAGAGATCTGGAGGTTCCTACAGCCAGCTGCATCTCCTGGTACAACTTAGAGAGGAGAAAGATCTGGAGGTTCCTACAGCCAGCTGCATCTCCTGGTACAACTTAGAGAGGAGAGGAGAGAGATCTGGAGGTTCCTACAGCCAGCTGCATCTCCTGGTACAACTTAGAGAGAAGAGAGGAGAGAGATCTGGAGGTTCCTACAGCCAGCTGCATCTCCTGGTACAACTTAGAGAGAAGAGAGGAGAAAGATCTGGAGGTTCCTACAGCCAGCTGCATCTCCTGGTACAACTTAGAGAGGAGAGGAGAGAGATCTGGAGGTTCCTACAGCCAGCTGCATCTCCTGGTACAACTTAGAGAGGAGAGGAGAGAGATCTGGAGGTTCCTACAGCCAGCTGCATCCCCTGGTACAACTTAGAGAGGAGAGATCTGGAGGTTCCTACAGTCAGCTGCATCTCCTGGTACAACTTAGAGAGGAGAGAGATCTGGAGGTTCCTACAGCCAGCTGCACCTCCTGGTACAACTTAGAGAGGAGAGAGAACTGGAGGTTCCTACAGCCAGCTGCATCCCCTGGTACAACTTAGAGAGGAGAGATCTGGAGGTTCATCCAGCCAGCTGCATCTCCTGGTACAACTTAGAGAGGAGAGAGATCTGGAGGTTCCTACAGCCAGCTGCATCCCCTGGTACAACTTAGAGGAGAGATCTGGAGGTTCATACAGCAGGCTGCATCCCCTGGTACAACTTAGAGAGGAGAGGAGAGAGATCTGGAGGTTCCTACAGCCAGCTGCATCTCCTGGTACAACTTAGAGAGGAGAGGAGAGAGATCTGTAGGTTCCTACAGCCAGCTGCATCTCCTGGTACAACTTAGACAGGAGAGAGATCTGGAGGTTCATACAGCCAGCTGCATCTCCTGGTACAACTTAGAGAGGAGAGAGATCTGGAGGTTCATACAGCCAGCTGCATCTCCTGGTACAACTTAGAGAGGAGAGAGATCTGGAGGTTCCTACAGCAAGCTGCATCTCCTGGTACAACTTAGAGAGGCGCGAGATCTGGAGGTTCCTACAGCCAACTGCATCTCCTGGTACAACTTAGACAGGAGAGGAGAGATATCTGGAGGTTCATACAGCCAGCTGCATCTCCTGGTACAACTTAGAGAGGAGAGGAGAGAGATCTGGAGATTCCTACAGCAAGCTGCATCTCCTGGTGCAACTTAGAGAGGAGAGAGGAGCGAGATCTGGAGGTTCCTACAGCCAGCTGCATCTCCTGGTACAACTTAGAGAGGAGAGGAGAGAGATCTGGAGGTTCATACAGCCAGCTGCATCTCCTGGTAAAACTTAGAGAGGAGAGGAGAGAGATCTGGAGGTTCCTACAGCCAGCTGCATCTCCTGGTACAACTTAGAGAGAAGAGAGGAGAGAGATCTGGAGGTTCCTACAGCCAGCTGCATCTCCTGGTACAAGTTAGAGAGGAGAGAGATCTGGAGGTTCATACAGCCAGCTGTATCTCTTGGTACAACTTAGAGAGGAGAGATCTGGAGGTTCCTACAGCCAGCTGCATCTCCTGGTACAACTTAAGAGAGGAGAGGAGAGAGATCTGGAGGTTCCTACAGCCAGCTGCATCTCCTGGTACAACTTAGAGAGGAGCGAGATCTGGAGGTTCCTACAGCCAGCTGCATCTCTTGGTACAACTTAGAGAGGAGAGATCTGGAGGTTCCTACAGCCAGCTGCATCTCCTGGTACAACTTAAGAGAGGAGAGGAGAGAGATCTGGAGGTTCCTACAGCCAGCTGCATCTCCTGGTACAACTTAGAGAGGAGAGAGATCTGGAGGTTCATACAGCCAGCTGCATCTCCTGGTACAACTTAAGAGAGGAGAGGAGAGAGATCTGGAGGTTCCTACAGCCAGCTGCATCTCCTGGTACAAGTTAGAGAGGGGAGAGATCTGGAGGTTCCTACAGCCAGCTGCATCTCCTGGTACAACTTAAGAGAGGAGAGGAGAGAGATCTGGAGGTTCCTACAGCCAGCTGCATCTCCTGGTACAAGTTAGAGAGGGGAGAGATCTGGAGGTTCCTACAGCCAGCTGCATCCCCTGGCACAACTTAGAGGAGAGATCTGGAGGTTCCTACAGCCAGCTGCATCTCCTGGTACAACTTAGAGAGGAGAGATCTGGAGGTTCCTACAGCCAGCTGCATCTCCTGGTACAACTTAGACAGGAGAGAGATCTGGAGGTTCCTACAGCCAGCTGCATCTCCTGGTACAACTTAGAGAGGAAGGAGATCTGGAGGTTCATACAGCCAGCTGCATCTCCTGGTACAAATTAAGAGAGGAGAGAGATCTGGAGATTCCTACAGCCAGCTGCATCTCCTGGTACAAATTAGAGAGGAGAGGAGAGAGATCTGGAGGTTCATACAGCCTGCTGCATCTCCTGGTACAACTTAGAGGAGAGATCTGGAGGTTCCTACAGCCAGCTGCATCTCCTGGTACAACTTAGAGAGGAGAGAGGAGAGAGATCTGGAGGTTCCTACAGCCAGCTGCATCTCCTGGTACAACTTAGAGAGGAGAGAGATCTGGAGGTTCCTACAGCCAGCTGCATCCCCTGGTACAACTTAGAGAGGAGAGATCTGGAGGTTCCTACAGCCAGCTGCATCTCCTGGTACAACTTAGACAGGAGAGAGATCTGGAGGTTCATATAGCCAGCTGCATCTCCTGGTACAACTTAGAGAGGAGAGAGATCTGGAGGTTCATACAGCCAGCTGCATCTCCTGGTACAACTTAGAGAGGAGAGAGATCTGGAGGTTCCTACAGCCAGCTGCATCTCCTGGTACAACTTAGAGAGGAGAGAGATCTGGAGGTTCATACAGCCAGCTGCATCTCCTGGTACGACTTAGAGAGAAGAGAGGAGAGAGAGATCTGGAGGTTGCTACAGCCAGCTGCATCTCCTGGTACAACTTAGAGAGGAGAGAGATCTGGAGGTTCATACAGCCAGCTGTATCTCCTGGTACAACTTAGAGAGAAGAGAGGAGAGAGATCTGGAGGTTCATACAGCCAGCTGCATCTCTTGGTACAACTTAGAGAGGAGAGATCTGGAGGTTCCTACAGCCAGCTGTATCTCCTGGTGCAACTTAGAGAGGAGAGAGATCTGGAGGTTCATACAGCCAGCTGCATCTCCTGGTACAACTTAGAGAGGAGAGGAGAGAGATCTGGAGGTTCATACAGCCAGCTGCATCTCCTGGTACAACTTAGAGAGGAGAGGAGAGAGATCTGGAGGTTCCTACAGCCAGCTGCATCTCCTGGTACAACTTAAGAGAGGAGAGGAGAGAGATCTGGAGGTTCCTACAGCCAGCTGCATCTCCTGGTACAAGTTAGAGAGGGGAGAGATCTGGAGGTTCCTACAGCCAGCTGCATCTCCTGGTACAACTTAAGAGAGGAGAGGAGAGAGATCTGGAGGTTCCTACAGCCAGCTGCATCTCCTGGTACAAGTTAGAGAGGGGAGAGATCTGGAGGTTCCTACAGCCAGCTGCATCTCCTGGTACAACTTAAGAGAGGAGAGGAGAGAGATCTGGAGGTTCCTACAGCCAGCTGCATCTCCTGGTACAAATTAGAGAGGGGAGAGATCTGGAGGTTCCTACAGCCAGCTGCATCCCCTGGCACAACTTAGAGGAGAGATCTGGAGGTTCCTACAGCCAGCTGCATCTCCTGGTACAACTTAGAGAGGAGAGATCTGGAGGTTCCTACAGCCAGCTGCATCTCCTGGTACAACTTAGACAGGAGAGAGATCTGGAGGTTCCTACAGCCAGCTGCATCTCCTGGTACAACTTAGAGAGGAAGGAGATCTGGAGGTTCATACAGCCAGCTGCATCTCCTGGTACAACTTAAGAGAGGAGAGAGATCTGGAGATTCCTACAGCCAGCTGCATCTCCTGGTACAAATTAGAGAGGAGAGGAGAGAGATCTGGAGGTTCATACAGCCTGCTGCATCTCCTGGTACAACTTAGAGGAGAGATCTGGAGGTTCCTACAGCCAGCTGCATCTCCTGGTACAACTTAGAGAGGAGAGAGGAGAGAGATCTGGAGGTTCCTACAGCCAGCTGCATCTCCTGGTACAACTTAGAGAGGAGAGATCTGGAGGTTCCTACAGCCAGCTGCATCTCCTGGTACAACTTAGACAGGAGAGAGATCTGGAGGTTCATATAGCCAGCTGCATCTCCTGGTACAACTTAGAGAGGAGAGAGATCTGGAAGTTCATACAGCCAGCTGCATCTCCTGGTACAACTTAGAGAGGAGAGAGATCTGGAGGTTCCTACAGCCAGCTGCATCGCCTGGTACAACTTAGAGAGGAGAGAGATCTGGAGGTTCATACAGCCAGCTGCATCTCCTGGTACGACTTAGAGAGAAGAGAGGAGAGAGAGATCTGGAGGTTGCTACAGCCAGCTGCATCTCCTGGTACAACTTAGAGAGGAGAGAGATCTGGAGGTTCATACAGCCAGCTGTATCTCCTGGTACAACTTAGAGAGAAGAGAGGAGAGAGATCTGGAGGTTCATACAGCCAGCTGCATCTCTTGGTACAACTTAGAGAGGAGAGATCTGGAGGTTCCTACAGCCAGCTGTATCTCATGGTGCAACTTAGAGAGGAGAGAGATCTGGAGGTTCATACAGCCAGCTGCATCTCCTGGTACAACTTAGAGAGGAGAGGAGAGAGATCTGGAGGTTCATACAGCCAGCTGCATCTCCTGGTACAACTTAGAGAGGAGAGGAGAGAGATCTGGAGGTTCCTACAGCCAGCTGCATCTCCTGGTACAACTTAAGAGAGGAGAGGAGAGAGATCTGGAGGTTCATACAGCCAGCTGCATCTCCTGGTACAACTTAGAGCAGAGATCTGGAGGTTCCTACAGCCAGCTGCATCTCCTGGTGCAACTTAGAGAGGGGAGAGATCTGGAGCTTCCTACAGCCAGCTGCATCTCCTGGTACAACTTAGAGGAGAGATCTGGAGCTTCCTACAGCCAGCTGCATCCTCTGGTACAACTTAGAGAGGAGAGAGATCTGGAGGTTCATACAGCCAGCTGCATCTCCTGGTACAACATAGAGAGGAGAGAGATCTGGAGGTTCATACAGCCAGCTGCATCTCCTGGTACAACTTAGAGGAGAGATCTGGAGGTTCCTACAGCCAGCTGCATCCCCTGGTACAACTTAGAGGAGAGATCTTGAGGTCCATACAGCCAGCTGCATCTCCTGGTACAACTTAGAGAGAAGAGAGATCTAGAGGTTCATACAGCCAGCTGCATCTCCTGGCACAACTTAGAGAGGAGAGAGATCTTGAGGTCCATACAGCCAGCTGCATCTCCTGGTACAACTTAGAGAGGAGAGAGATCTGGAGGTTCCTACAGCCAGCTGCATCTCCTGGTACAACTTAAGAGAGGAGAGGAGAGAGATCTGGAGGTTCCTACAGCCAGCTGCATCTCCTGGTACAAGTTAGAGAGGGGAGAGATCTGGAGGTTCCTACAGCCAGCTGCATCTCCTGGTACAACTTAAGAGAGGAGAGGAGAGAGATCTGGAGGTTCCTACAGCCAGCTGCATCTCCTGGTACAAGTTAGAGAGGGGAGAGATCTGGAGGTTCATACAGCCAGCTGCATCCCCTGGCACAACTTAGAGGAGAGATCTGGAGGTTCCTACAGCCAGCTGCATCTCCTGGTACAACTTAGAGAGGAGAGAACTGGAGGTTCCTACAGCCAGCTGCATCTCCTGGTACAACTTAGACAGGAGAGAGATCTGGAGGTTCATACAGCCAGCTGCATCTCCTGGTACAACTTAGAGAGGAGAGAGATCTTGAGGTTCATACAGCCAGCTGCATCTCCTGGTACAACTTAGAGAGGAGAGAGATCTGGAGATTCCTACAGCCAGCTGCATCTCCTGGTACAACTTAGAGAGGAGAGAGATCTGGAGGTTCATACAGCCAGCTGCATCTCCTGGTACAACTTAGAGAGAAGAGAGGAGAGAGATCTGGAGGTTCATACAGCCAGCTGCATCTCCTGGTACAACTTAGAGAGGAGAGGAGAGAGATCTGGAGGTTCCTACAGCCAGCTGCATCTCCTGGTACAACTTAGAGAGGAGAGGAGAGAGATCTGGAGGTTCCTACAGCCAGCTGCATCTCCTGGTACAACTTAGAGAGGAGAGGAGAGAGATCTGGAGCTTCCTACAGCCAGCTGCATCTCCTGGTACAACTTAGAGGAGAGATCTGGAGCTTATTACAGCCAGCTGCATCCTCTGGTACAACTTAAGAGAGGAGAGGAGAGAGATCTGGAGGTTCCTACAGCCAGCTGCATCTCCTGGTACAAATTAGAGAGGGGAGAGATCTGGAGGTTCCTACAGCCAGCTGCATCCCCTGGCACAACTTAGAGGAGAGATCTGGAGGTTCCTACAGCCAGCTGCATCTCCTGGTACAACTTAGAGAGGAGAGATCTGGAGGTTCCTACAGCCAGCTGCATCTCCTGGTACAACTTAGACAGGAGAGAGATCTGGAGGTTCCTACAGCCAGCTGCATCTCCTGGTACAACTTAGAGAGGAAGGAGATCTGGAGGTTCATACAGCCAGCTGCATCTCCTGGTACAACTTAAGAGAGGAGAGAGATCTGGAGATTCCTACAGCCAGCTGCATCTCCTGGTACAAATTAGAGAGGAGAGGAGAGAGATCTGGAGGTTCATACAGCCTGCTGCATCTCCTGGTACAACTTAGAGGAGAGATCTGGAGGTTCCTACAGCCAGCTGCATCTCCTGGTACAACTTAGAGAGGAGAGAGGAGAGAGATCTGGAGGTTCCTACAGCCAGCTGCATCTCCTGGTACAACTTAGAGAGGAGAGATCTGGAGGTTCCTACAGCCAGCTGCATCTCCTGGTACAACTTAGACAGGAGAGAGATCTGGAGGTTCATATAGCCAGCTGCATCTCCTGGTACAACTTAGAGAGGAGAGAGATCTGGAAGTTCATACAGCCAGCTGCATCTCCTGGTACAACTTAGAGAGGAGAGAGATCTGGAGGTTCCTACAGCCAGCTGCATCGCCTGGTACAACTTAGAGAGGAGAGAGATCTGGAGGTTCATACAGCCAGCTGCATCTCCTGGTACAACTTAGAGAGGAGAGAGATCTGGAGGTTCATACAGCCAGCTGTATCTCCTGGTACAACTTAGAGAGAAGAGAGGAGAGAGATCTGGAGGTTCATACAGCCAGCTGCATCTCTTGGTACAACTTAGAGAGGAGAGATCTGGAGGTTCCTACAGCCAGCTGTATCTCCTGGTGCAACTTAGAGAGGAGAGAGATCTGGAGGTTCATACAGCCAGCTGCATCTCCTGGTACAACTTAGAGAGGAGAGGAGAGAGATCTGGAGGTTCATACAGCCAGCTGCATCTCCTGGTACAACTTAGAGAGGAGAGGAGAGAGATCTGGAGGTTCCTACAGCCAGCTGCATCTCCTGGTACAACTTAAGAGAGGAGAGGAGAGAGATCTGGAGGTTCATACAGCCAGCTGCATCTCCTGGTACAACTTAGAGCAGAGATCTGGAGGTTCCTACAGCCAGCTGCATCTCCTGGTGCAACTTAGAGAGGGGAGAGATCTGGAGCTTCCTACAGCCAGCTGCATCTCCTGGTACAACTTAGAGGAGAGATCTGGAGCTTCCTACAGCCAGCTGCATCCTCTGGTACAACTTAGAGAGGAGAGAGATCTGGAGGTTCATACAGCCAGCTGCATCTCCTGGTACAACATAGAGAGGAGAGAGATCTGGAGGTTCATACAGCCAGCTGCATCTCCTGGTACAACTTAGAGGAGAGATCTGGAGGTTCCTACAGCCAGCTGCATCCCCTGGTACAACTTAGAGGAGAGATCTTGAGGTCCATACAGCCAGCTGCATCTCCTGGTACAACTTAGAGAGAAGAGAGATCTAGAGGTTCATACAGCCAGCTGCATCTCCTGGCACAACTTAGAGAGGAGAGAGATCTTGAGGTCCATACAGCCAGCTGCATCTCCTGGTACAACTTAGAGAGGAGAGAGATCTGGAGGTTCCTACAGCCAGCTGCATCTCCTGGTACAACTTAAGAGAGGAGAGGAGAGAGATCTGGAGGTTCCTACAGCCAGCTGCATCTCCTGGTACAAGTTAGAGAGGGGAGAGATCTGGAGGTTCCTACAGCCAGCTGCATCTCCTGGTACAACTTAAGAGAGGAGAGGAGAGAGATCTGGAGGTTCCTACAGCCAGCTGCATCTCCTGGTACAAGTTAGAGAGGGGAGAGATCTGGAGGTTCATACAGCCAGCTGCATCCCCTGGCACAACTTAGAGGAGAGATCTGGAGGTTCCTACAGCCAGCTGCATCTCCTGGTACAACTTAGAGAGGAGAGATCTGGAGGTTCCTACAGCCAGCTGCATCTCCTGGTACAACTTAGACAGGAGAGAGATCTGGAGGTTCATACAGCCAGCTGCATCTCCTGGTACAACTTAGAGAGGAGAGAGATCTTGAGGTTCATACAGCCAGCTGCATCTCCTGGTACAACTTAGAGAGGAGAGAGATCTGGAGATTCCTACAGCCAGCTGCATCTCCTGGTACAACTTAGAGAGGAGAGAGATCTGGAGGTTCATACAGCCAGCTGCATCTCCTGGTACAACTTAGAGAGAAGAGAGGAGAGAGATCTGGAGGTTCATACAGCCAGCTGCATCTCCTGGTACAACTTAGAGAGGAGAGGAGAGAGATCTGGAGGTTCCTACAGCCAGCTGCATCTCCTGGTACAACTTAGAGAGGAGAGGAGAGAGATCTGGAGGTTCCTACAGCCAGCTGCATCTCCTGGTACAACTTAGAGAGGAGAGGAGAGAGATCTGGAGCTTCCTACAGCCAGCTGCATCTCCTGGTACAACTTAGAGGAGAGATCTGGAGCTTATTACAGCCAGCTGCATCCTCTGGTACAACTTAGAGAGGAGAGAGATCTGGAGGTTCCTACAGCCAGCTGCATCTCCTGGTACAACTTAGAGGAGAGATCTGGAGGTTCCTACAGCCAGCTGCATCCCCTGGTACAACTTAGAGGAGAGATCTTGAGGTCCATACAGCCAGCTGCATCTCCTGGTACAACTTAGAGAGAAGAGAGATCTGGAGGTTCATACAGCCAGCTGCATCTCCTGATACAACTTAGAGAAGAGAGATCTGGAGGTTCATACAGCCAGCTGCATCTCCTGGTACAACTTAGAGGAGAGATCTGGAGGTTCCTACAGCCAGCTGAACCTCCTGGTACAACTTGGAGAGGAGAGAGATCTGGAGGTTCATACAGCCAGCTGCATCTCCTGGTACAACTTGGAGAGGAGAGAGATCTGGAGGTATATACAGCCAGCTGCATCTCCTGGTACAACTTGGAGAGGAGAGAGATCTGGAGGTTCATACAGCCAGCTGCATCTCCTGGTACAACTTGGAGAGGAGAGAGATCTGGAGGTTCGTACAGCCAGCTGCATCCCCTGGTACAACTTAGAGGAGAGATCTTGAGGTCCATACATCCAGCTGCATCTCCTGGCACAACTTAGAGAAGAGAGAGATCTGGAGGTTCATACAGCCAGCTGCATCTCCTGGTACAACGTAGAGGAGAGATCTGGAGATTCATACAGCCAGCTGCATCTCCTGGTACAACTTAGAGAGGAGAGAGATCTGGAGGTTCATACAGCCAGCTGCATCTCCTGGTACAACTTAGAGAGAAGAGAGATCTGGAGGTTCATACAGCCAGCTGCATCTCCTGGTACAACTTAGAGAGGAGAGAGATCTGGAGGTTCATACAGCCAGCTGCATCTCCTGGTACAACTTAGAGAGGAGAGAGATCTGGAGGTTCCTACAGCCAGCTGCATCTCCTGGTACAACTTAAAGAGGGGAGAGATCTGGAGGTTCATACAGCCAGCTAAATCTCCTGGTACAACTTAGAGGAGAGATCTGGAGGTTCCTACAGCCAGCTGCACCTCCTGGTACAACTTGGAGAGGAGAGAGATCTGGAGGTTCATACAGCCAGCTGCATCTCCTGGTACAACTTGGAGAGGAGAGAGATCTGGAGGTTCGTAAAGCCAGCTGCATCTCCTGGTACAACTTACAGAGGAGAGAGGAGAGAGATCTGGAGGTTCCTACAGCCAGCTGCATCTCCTGGTACAACTTGGAGAGGAGAGGAGAGAGATCTGGAGGTTCCTACAGCCAGCTGCATCTCCTGGTACAACTTAGAGAGGAGAGAGATCTGGAGGTTCCTACAGCCAGCTGCATCTCCTGGTACAACTTAGAGAGGAGAGAGATCTGGAGGTTCCTACAGCCAGCTGCATCCCCTGGTACAACTTAGAGGAGAGATCTTGAGGTCCATACAGCCAGCTGCATCTCCTGGTACAACTTAGAGAAGAGAGATCTGGAGGTTCATACAGCCAGCTGCATCTCCTGGTACAACTTAGAGGAGAGATCTGGAGGTTCCTACAGCCAGCTGAACCTCCTGGTACAACTTGGAGAGGAGAGAGATCTGGAGGTTCATACAGCCAGCTGCATCTCCTGGTACAACTTGGAGAGGAGAGAGATCTGGAGGTATATACAGCCAGCTGCATCTCCTGGTACAACTTGGAGAGGAGAGAGATCTGGAGGTTCGTACAGCCAGCTGCATCCCCTGGTACAACTTAGAGGAGAGATCTTGAGGTCCATACATCCAGCTGCATCTCCTGGCACAACTTAGAGAAGAGAGAGATCTGGAGGTTCATACAGCCAGCTGCATCTCCTGGTACAACGTAGAGGAGAGATCTGGAGATTCATACAGCCAGCTGCATCTCCTGGTACAACTTAGAGAGGAGAGAGATCTGGAGGTTCATACAGCCAGCTGCATCTCCTGGTACAACTTAGAGAGAAGAGAGATCTGGAGGTTCATACAGCCAGCTGCATCTCCTGGTACAACTTAGAGAGGAGAGAGATCTGGAGGTTCATACAGCCAGCTGCATCTCCTGGTACAACTTAGAGAGGAGAGAGATCTGGAGGTTCCTACAGCCAGCTGCATCTCCTGGTACAACTTAAAGAGGGGAGAGATCTGGAGGTTCATACAGCCAGCTAAATCTCCTGGTACAACTTAGAGGAGAGATCTGGAGGTTCCTACAGCCAGCTGCACCTCCTGGTACAACTTGGAGAGGAGAGAGATCTGGAGGTTCATACAGCCAGCTGCATCTCCTGGTACAACTTGGAGAGGAGAGAGATCTGGAGGTTCGTAAAGCCAGCTGCATCTCCTGGTACAACTTACAGAGGAGAGAGGAGAGAGATCTGGAGGTTCCTACAGCCAGCTGCATCTCCTGGTACAACTTGGAGAGGAGAGGAGAGAGATCTGGAGGTTCCTACAGCCAGCTGCATCTCCTGGTACAACTTAGAGAGGAGAGAGATCTGGAGGTTCCTACAGCCAGCTGCATCTCCTGGTACAACTTAGAGAGGAGAGAGATCTGGAGGTTCCTACAGCCAGCTGCATCCCCTGGTACAACTTAGAGGAGAGATCTTGAGGTCCATACAGCCAGCTGCATCTCCTGGTACAACTTAGAGAGAAGAGAGATCTGGAGGTTCATACAGCCAGCTGCATCTCCTGATACAACTTAGAGAAGAGAGATCTGGAGGTTCATACAGCCAGCTGCATCTCCTGGTACAACTTAGAGGAGAGATCTGGAGGTTCCTACAGCCAGCTGAACCTCCTGGTACAACTTGGAGAGGAGAGAGATCTGGAGGTTCCTACAGCCAGCTGCATCTCCTGGTATAACTTAGAGAGGGGAGGAGAGAGATCTGGAGGTTCATACAGCAGGCTGCATCCCCTGGTATAACTTAGAGGACAGATCTGGAGGTTCCTACAGCCAGCTGCATCCCCTGGTACAACTTAGAGAGGGGAGGAGAGAGATCTGGAGGTTCATACAGCAGGCTGCATCCCCTGGTACAACTTAAAGAGGGGAGAGATCTGGAGGTTCATACAGCCAGCTGCATCCCCTGGTATAACTTAGAGGAGAGATCTGGAGGTTCCTACAGCCAGCTGCATCTCCTGGTACAACTTAGAGAGGAGAGATCTGTAGGTTCCTACAGCCAGCTGCATCTCCAGGTACAACTTAGAGAGGAGAGATCTGTAGGTTCCTACAGCCAGCTGCATCTCCTGGTACAACTTAGAGAGGAGAGGAGAGAGATCTGGAGGTTCCTACAGCCAGCTGCATCTCCTGGTACAACTTAGAGAGGAGAGGAGAGAGATCTGGAGGTTCATACAGCCAGCTGCATCTCCTGGTACAACTTAGAGAGGAGAGGAGAGAGATCTGGAGGTTGCTACAGCAGGCTGCATCTCCTGGTACAACTTAGAGAGGGGAGGAGAGAGATCTGGAGGTTCCTACAGCCAGCTGCATCTCCTGGTACAACTTAGAGAGGAGAGATCTGGAGGTTCCTACAGCCAGCTGCATCCCCTGGTACAACTTAGAGAGGAGAGAGATCTGGAGGTTCATACAGCAGGCTGCATCTCCTGGTACAACTTAGAGAGAAGAGAGATCTGGAGGTTCCTACAGCCAGCTGCATCTCCTGGTACAACTTAGAGAGGAGAGGAGAGAGATCTGGAGGTTCCTACAGCCAGCTGCATCTCCTGGTACAACTTAGAGAGGAGAGAGATCTGGAGGTTCATACAGCCAGCTGCATCTCCTGGTACAACTTAGAGAGGAGAGAGATCTGGAGGTTCCTACAGCCAGCTGCATCTCCTGGTACAACTTAGAGAGGAGAGAGATCTGGAGGTTCCTACAGCCAGCTGCATCTCCTGGTACAACTTGGAGAGGAGAGAGATCTGGAGGTTCCTACAGCCAGCTGCATCTCCTGGTATAACTTAGAGAGGGGAGGAGAGAGATCTGGAGGTTCATACAGCAGGCTGCATCCCCTGGTATAACTTAGAGGACAGATCTGGAGGTTCCTACAGCCAGCTGCATCCCCTGGTACAACTTAGAGAGGGGAGGAGAGAGATCTGGAGGTTCATACAGCAGGCTGCATCCCCTGGTACAACTTAAAGAGGGGAGAGATCTGGAGGTTCATACAGCCAGCTGCATCCCCTGGTATAACTTAGAGGAGAGATCTGGAGGTTCCTACAGCCAGCTGCATCTCCTGGTACAACTTAGAGAGGAGAGATCTGTAGGTTCCTACAGCCAGCTGCATCTCCAGGTACAACTTAGAGAGGAGAGATCTGTAGGTTCCTACAGCCAGCTGCATCTCCTGGTACAACTTAGAGAGGAGAGGAGAGAGATCTGGAGGTTCCTACAGCCAGCTGCATCTCCTGGTACAACTTAGAGAGGAGAGGAGAGAGATCTGGAGGTTCATACAGCCAGCTGCATCTCCTGGTACAACTTAGAGAGGAGAGGAGAGAGATCTGGAGGTTGCTACAGCAGGCTGCATCTCCTGGTACAACTTAGAGAGGGGAGGAGAGAGATCTGGAGGTTCCTACAGCCAGCTGCATCTCCTGGTACAACTTAGAGAGGAGAGATCTGGAGGTTCCTACAGCCAGCTGCATCCCCTGGTACATCTTAGAGAGGAGAGAGATCTGGAGGTTCATACAGCAGGCTGCATCTCCTGGTACAACTTAGAGAGAAGAGAGATCTGGAGGTTCCTACAGCCAGCTGCATCTCCTGGTACAACTTAGAGAGGAGAGGAGAGAGATCTGGAGGTTCCTACAGCCAGCTGCATCTCCTGGTACAACTTAGAGAGGAGAGAGATCTGGAGGTTCATACAGCCAGCTGCATCTCCTGGTACAACTTAGAGAGGAGAGAGATCTGGAGGTTCCTACAGCCAGCTGCATCTCCTGGTACAACTTAGAGAGGAGAGAGATCTGGAGGTTCCTACAGCCAGCTGCATCTCCTGGTACAACTTAGAGAGGAGAGATCTGGAGGTTCATACAGCCAGCTGCATCTCCTGGTACAACTTAGAGAGGAGAGATCTGGAGGTTCATACAGCCAGGTGCACCTCCTGGTACAACTTAGACAGGAGAGGAGAGAGATCTGGAGGTTCCTACAGCCAGCTGCATCTCTTGGTACAACTTAGAGAGGAGAGAGATCTGGAGGTTGCTACAGCCAGCTGCATCTCCTGGTACAACTTAGACAGGAGAGGAGAGAGATCTGGAGGTTCATACAGCCAGCTGCATCTCCTGGTACAACTTATAGAGGAGAGAGGAGATCTGGAGGTTCCTACAGCTAGCTGCATCTCCTGGTACAACTTAGAGAGAAGAGAGGAGAGAGATCTGGAGGTTGCTACAGCCAGCTGCATCTCCTGGTACAACTTAGAGAGGAGAGAAGAGCGAGATCTGGAGGTTCCTACAGCCAGCTGAACCTCCTGGTACAACTTGGAGAGGAGAGAGATCTGGAGGTTCATACAGCCAGCTGCATCTCCTGGTACAACTTGGAGAGGAGAGAGATCTGGAGGTATATACAGCCAGCTGCATCTCCTGGTACAACTTGGAGAGGAGAGAGATCTGGAGGTTCGTACAGCCAGCTGCATCCCCTGGTACAACTTAGAGGAGAGATCTTGAGGTCCATACATCCAGCTGCATCTCCTGGCACAACTTAGAGAAGAGAGAGATCTGGAGGTTCATACAGCCAGCTGCATCTCCTGGTACAACGTAGAGGAGAGATCTGGAGATTCATACAGCCAGCTGCATCTCCTGGTACAACTTAGAGAGGAGAGAGATCTGGAGGTTCATACAGCCAGCTGCATCTCCTGGTACAACTTAGAGAGAAGAGAGATCTGGAGGTTCATACAGCCAGCTGCATCTCCTGGTACAACTTAGAGAGGAGAGAGATCTGGAGGTTCATACAGCCAGCTGCATCTCCTGGTACAACTTAGAGAGGAGAGAGATCTGGAGGTTCCTACAGCCAGCTGCATCTCCTGGTACAACTTAAAGAGGGGAGAGATCTGGAGGTTCATACAGCCAGCTAAATCTCCTGGTACAACTTAGAGGAGAGATCTGGAGGTTCCTACAGCCAGCTGCACCTCCTGGTACAACTTGGAGAGGAGAGAGATCTGGAGGTTCATACAGCCAGCTGCATCTCCTGGTACAACTTGGAGAGGAGAGAGATCTGGAGGTTCGTAAAGCCAGCTGCATCTCCTGGTACAACTTACAGAGGAGAGAGGAGAGAGATCTGGAGGTTCCTACAGCCAGCTGCATCTCCTGGTACAACTTGGAGAGGAGAGGAGAGAGATCTGGAGGTTCCTACAGCCAGCTGCATCTCCTGGTACAACTTAGAGAGGAGAGAGATCTGGAGGTTCCTACAGCCAGCTGCATCTCCTGGTACAACTTAGAGAGGAGAGAGATCTGGAGGTTCCTACAGCCAGCTGCATCCCCTGGTACAACTTAGAGGAGAGATCTTGAGGTCCATACAGCCAGCTGCATCTCCTGGTACAACTTAGAGAGAAGAGAGATCTGGAGGTTCATACAGCCAGCTGCATCTCCTGATACAACTTAGAGAAGAGAGATCTGGAGGTTCATACAGCCAGCTGCATCTCCTGGTACAACTTAGAGGAGAGATCTGGAGGTTCCTACAGCCAGCTGAACCTCCTGGTACAACTTGGAGAGGAGAGAGATCTGGAGGTTCCTACAGCCAGCTGCATCTCCTGGTATAACTTAGAGAGGGGAGGAGAGAGATCTGGAGGTTCATACAGCAGGCTGCATCCCCTGGTATAACTTAGAGGACAGATCTGGAGGTTCCTACAGCCAGCTGCATCCCCTGGTACAACTTAGAGAGGGGAGGAGAGAGATCTGGAGGTTCATACAGCAGGCTGCATCCCCTGGTACAACTTAAAGAGGGGAGAGATCTGGAGGTTCATACAGCCAGCTGCATCCCCTGGTATAACTTAGAGGAGAGATCTGGAGGTTCCTACAGCCAGCTGCATCTCCTGGTACAACTTAGAGAGGAGAGATCTGTAGGTTCCTACAGCCAGCTGCATCTCCAGGTACAACTTAGAGAGGAGAGATCTGTAGGTTCCTACAGCCAGCTGCATCTCCTGGTACAACTTAGAGAGGAGAGGAGAGAGATCTGGAGGTTCCTACAGCCAGCTGCATCTCCTGGTACAACTTAGAGAGGAGAGGAGAGAGATCTGGAGGTTCATACAGCCAGCTGCATCTCCTGGTACAACTTAGAGAGGAGAGGAGAGAGATCTGGAGGTTGCTACAGCAGGCTGCATCTCCTGGTACAACTTAGAGAGGGGAGGAGAGAGATCTGGAGGTTCCTACAGCCAGCTGCATCTCCTGGTACAACTTAGAGAGGAGAGATCTGGAGGTTCCTACAGCCAGCTGCATCCCCTGGTACAACTTAGAGAGGAGAGAGATCTGGAGGTTCATACAGCAGGCTGCATCTCCTGGTACAACTTAGAGAGAAGAGAGATCTGGAGGTTCCTACAGCCAGCTGCATCTCCTGGTACAACTTAGAGAGGAGAGGAGAGAGATCTGGAGGTTCCTACAGCCAGCTGCATCTCCTGGTACAACTTAGAGAGGAGAGAGATCTGGAGGTTCATACAGCCAGCTGCATCTCCTGGTACAACTTAGAGAGGAGAGAGATCTGGAGGTTCCTACAGCCAGCTGCATCTCCTGGTACAACTTAGAGAGGAGAGAGATCTGGAGGTTCCTACAGCCAGCTGCATCTCCTGGTACAACTTAGAGAGGAGAGATCTGGAGGTTCATACAGCCAGCTGCATCTCCTGGTACAACTTAGAGAGGAGAGATCTGGAGGTTCATACAGCCAGGTGCACCTCCTGGTACAACTTAGACAGGAGAGGAGAGAGATCTGGAGGTTCCTACAGCCAGCTGCATCTCTTGGTACAACTTAGAGAGGAGAGAGATCTGGAGGTTGCTACAGCCAGCTGCATCTCCTGGTACAACTTAGACAGGAGAGGAGAGAGATCTGGAGGTTCATACAGCCAGCTGCATCTCCTGGTACAACTTATAGAGGAGAGAGGAGATCTGGAGGTTCCTACAGCTAGCTGCATCTCCTGGTACAACTTAGAGAGAAGAGAGGAGAGAGATCTGGAGGTTGCTACAGCCAGCTGCATCTCCTGGTACAACTTAGAGAGGAGAGAAGAGCGAGATCTGGAGGTTCCAACAGCCAGCTGCATCTCCTGGTACAACTTAGAGAGAAGAGAGGAGAGAGATCTGGAGGTTCCTACAGCCAGCTGTATCTCCTGGTACAACTTAGAGAGGAGAGGAGAGAGATCTGGAGGTTGCTACAGCAGGCTGCATCTCCTGGTACAACTTAGAGAGGGGAGGAGAGAGATCTGGAGGTTCCTACAGCCAGCTGCATCCCCTGGTACAACTTAGAGAGGAGAGAGATCTGGAGGTTCATACAGCAGGCTGCATCTCCTGGTACAACTTAGAGAGAAGAGAGATCTGGAGGTTCATACAGCCAGCTGCATCTCCTGGTACAACTTAGAGAGGAGAGAGATCTGGAGGTTCATACAGCCAGCTGCATCTCCTGGTACAACTTAGAGAGGAGAGATCTGGAGGTTCCTACAGCCAGCTGCATCTCCTGGTACAACTTAGAGAGGAGAGGAGAGAGATCTGGAGGTTCCTACAGCCAGCTGCATCTCCTGGTACAACTTAGAGAGGAGAGAGATCTGGAGGTTCATACAGCCAGCTGCATCTCCTGGTACAACTTAGAGAGGAGAGAGATCTGGAGGTTCCTACAGCCAGCTGCATCTCCTGGTACAACTTAGAGAGGAGAGAGATCTGGAGGTTCCTACAGCCAGCTGCATCTCCTGGTACAACTTAGAGAGGAGAGATCTGGAGGTTCATACAGCCAGCTGCATCTCCTGGTACAACTTAGAGAGGAGAGATCTGGAGGTTCATACAGCCAGGTGCACCTCCTGGTACAACTTAGAGAGGAGAGAGATCTGGAGGTTCCTACAGCCAGCTGCATCTCTTGGTACAACTTAGAGAGGAGAGAGATCTGGAGGTTGCTACAGCCAGCTGCATCTCCTGGTACAACTTAGACAGGAGAGGAGAGAGATCTGGAGGTTCATACAGCCAGCTGCATCTCCTGGTACAACTTATAGAGGAGAGAGGAGATCTGGAGGTTCCTACAGCCAGCTGCATCTCCTGGTACAACTTAGAGAGAAGAGAGGAGAGAGATCTGGAGGTTGCTACAGCCAGCTGCATCTCCTGGTACAAATTAGAGAGGAGAGAAGAGCGAGATCTGGAGGTTCCAACAGCCAGCTGCATCTCCTGGTACAACTTAGAGAGAAGAGAGGAGAGAGATCTGGAGGTTCCTACAGCCAGCTGTATCTCCTGGTACAACTTAGAGAGGAGAGGAGAGAGATCTGGAGGTTGCTACAGCAGGCTGCATCTCCTGGTACAACTTAGAGAGGGGAGGAGAGAGATCTGGAGGTTCCTACAGCCAGCTGCATCCCCTGGTACAACTTAGAGAGGAGAGAGATCTGGAGGTTCATACAGCAGGCTGCATCTCCTGGTACAACTTAGAGAGAAGAGAGATCTGGAGGTTCCTACAGCCAGCTGCATCTCCTGGTACAACTTAGAGAGGAGAGGAGAGAGATCTGGAGGTTCCTACAGCCAGCTGCATCTCCTGGTACAACTTAGAGAGAAGAGAGGAGAGAGATCTGGAGGTTCCTACAGCCAGCTGCATCCCCTGGTATAACTTAGAGGAGAGATCTGGAGGTTCCTACAGCCAGCTGCATCTCCTGGTACAACTTAGAGAGGAGAGATCTGGAGGTTCCTACAGTCAGCTGCATCCCCTGGTACAACTTAGAGATGAGAGAGGAGCGAGATCTGGAGGTTCCTACAGCAGGCTGCATCCCGTGGTATAACTTAGAGAGGGGAGGAGAGAGATCTGGAGGTTCATACAGCAGGCTGCACCCCTGGTATAACTTAGAGGAGAGATCTGGAGGTTCCTACAGCCAGCTGCATCCCCTGGTACAACTTAGAGAGGAGAGAGATCTGGAGGTTCATACAGCCAGCTGCATCTCCTGGTACAACTTAGAGAGGAGAGAGATCTGGAGGTTCCTACAGCCAGCTGCATCTCCTGGTACAACTTAGAGAGGAGAGAGATCTGGAGGTTCCTACAGCCAGCTGCATCTCCTGGTACAACTTAGAGAGGAGAGATCTGGAGGTTCATACAGCCAGCTGCATCTCCTGGTACAACTTAGAGAGGAGAGATCTGGAGGTTCATACAGCCAGGTGCATCTCCTGGTACAACTTAGACAGGAGAGGAGAGAGATCTGGAGGTTCCTACAGCCAGCTGCATCTCTTGGTACAACTTAGAGAGGAGAGAGATCTGGAGGTTGCTACAGCCAGCTGCATCTCCTGGTACAACTTAGACAGGAGAGGAGAGAGATCTGGAGGTTCATACAGCCAGCTGCATCTCCTGGTACAACTTATAGAGGAGAGAGGAGATCTGGAGGTTCCTACAGCCAGCTGCATCTCCTGGTACAACTTAGAGAGAAGAGAGGAGAGAGATCTGGAGGTTGCTACAGCCAGCTGCATCTCCTGGTACAACTTAGAGAGGAGAGAAGAGCGAGATCTGGAGGTTCCAACAGCCAGCTGCATCTCCTGGTACAACTTAGAGAGAAGAGAGGAGAGAGATCTGGAGGTTCCTACAGCCAGCTGTATCTCCTGGTACAACTTAGAGAGGAGAGGAGAGAGATCTGGAGGTTGCTACAGCAGGCTGCATCTCCTGGTACAACTTAGAGAGGGGAGGAGAGAGATCTGGAGGTTCCTACAGCCAGCTGCATCTCCTGGTACAACTTAGAGAGGAGAGATCTGGAGGTTCCTACAGCCAGCTGCATCCCCTGGTACAACTTAGAGAGAGATCTGGAGGTTCATACAGCAGGCTGCATCTCCTGGTACAACTTAGAGAGAAGAGAGATCTGGAGGTTCCTACAGCCAGCTGCATCTCCTGGTACAACTTAGAGAGGAGAGGAGAGAGATCTGGAGGTTCCTACAGCCAGCTGCATCTCCTGGTACAACTTAGAGAGGAGAGAGATCTGGAGGTTCATACAGCCAGCTGCATCTCCTGGTACAACTTAGAGAGGAGAGAGATCTGGAGGTTCCTACAGCCAGCTGCATCTCCTGGTACAACTTAGAGAGGAGAGAGATCTGGAGGTTCCTACAGCCAGCTGCATCTCCTGGTACAACTTAGAGAGGAGAGATCTGGAGGTTCATACAGCCAGCTGCATCTCCTGGTACAACTTAGAGAGGAGAGATCTGGAGGTTCATACAGCCAGGTGCACCTCCTGGTACAACTTAGAGAGGAGAGGAGAGAGATCTGGAGGTTCCTACAGCCAGCTGCATCTCCTGGTACAACTTAGAGAGGAGAGATCTGGAGGTTCCTACAGTCAGCTGCATCCCCTGGTACAACTTAGAGATGAGAGAGGAGCGAGATCTGGAGGTTCCTACAGCAGGCTGCATCCCGTGGTATAACTTAGAGAGGGGAGGAGAGAGATCTGGAGGTGCATACAGCAGGCTGCACTTCTGGTATAACTTAGAGGAGAGATCTGGAGGTTCCTACAGCCAGCTGCATCCCCTGGTACAACTTAGAGAGGAGAGGAGAGAGATCTGGAGGTTCCTACAGCCAGCTGCATCTCCTGGTACAACTTAGAGAGGAGAGAGATCTGGAGGTTCATACAGCCAGCTGCATCTCCTGGTACAACTTAGAGAGGAGAGAGATCTGGAGGTTCCTACAGCCAGCTGCATCTCCTGGTACAACTTAGAGAGGAGAGATCTGGAGGTTCATACAGCCAGCTGCATCTCCTGGTACAACTTAGAGAGGAGAGATCTGGAGGTTCATACAGCCAGGTGCACCTCCTGGTACAACTTAGAGAGGAGAGGAGAGAGATCTGGAGGTTCCTACAGCCAGCTGCATCTCTTGGTACAACTTAGAGAGGAGAGAGATCTGGAGGTTGCTACAGCCAGCTGCATCTCCTGGTACAACTTAGACAGGAGAGGAGAGAGATCTGGAGGTTCCTACAGCCAGCTGCATCTCCTGGTACAACTTAGAGAGAAGAGAGGAGAGAGATCTGGAGGTTGCTACAGCCAGCTGCATCTCCTGGTACAACTTAGAGAGGAGAGAAGAGCGAGATCTGGAGGTTCCAACAGCCAGCTGCATCTCCTGGTACAACTTAGAGAGAAGAGAGGAGAGAGATCTGGAGGTTCCTACAGCCAGCTGTATCTCCTGGTACAACTTAGAGAGGAGAGGAGAGAGATCTGGAGGTTGCTACAGCAGGCTGCATCTCCTGGTACAACTTAGAGAGGGGAGGAGAGAGATCTGGAGGTTCCTACAGCCAGCTGCATCTCCTGGTACAACTTAGAGAGGAGAGATCTGGAGGTTCCTACAGCCAGCTGCATCCCCTGGTAACACTTAGAGAGGAGAGAGATCTGGAGGTTCATACAGCAGGCTGCATCTCCTGGTACAACTTAGAGAGAAGAGAGATCTGGAGGTTCCTACAGCCCGCTGCATCTCCTGGTACAACTTAGAGAGGAGAGGAGAGAGATCTGGAGGTTCCTACAGCCAGCTGCATCTCCTGGTACAACTTAGAGAGGAGAGAGATCTGGAGGTTCATACAGCCAGCTGCATCTCCTGGTACAACTTAGAGAGGAGAGAGATCTGGAGGTTCCTACAGCCAGCTGCATCTCCTGGTACAACTTAGAGAGGAGAGAGATCTGGAGGTTCCTACAGCCAGCTGCATCTCCTGGTACAACTTAGAGAGGAGAGATCTGGAGGTTCCTACAGCCAGCTGCATCTCCTGGTACAACTTAGAGAGGAGAGAGATCTGGAGGTTGCTACAGCCAGCTGCATCTCCTGGTACAACTTAGACAGGAGAGGAGAGAGATCTGGAGGTTCATACAGCCAGCTGCATCTCCTGGTACAACTTATAGAGGAGAGAGGAGATCTGGAGGTTCCTACAGCCAGCTGCATCTCCTGGTACAACTTAGAGAGAAGAGAGGAGAGAGATCTGAAGGTTGCTACAGCCAGCTGCATCTCCTGGTACAACTTAGAGAGGAGAGAAGAGCGAGATCTGGAGGTTCCTACAGCCAGCTGCATCTCCTGGTACAACTTAGAGAGAAGAGAGGAGAGAGATCTGGAGGTTCCTACAGCCAGCTGTATCTCCTGGTACAACTTAGAGAGAAGAGAGGAGAGAGATCTGGAGGTTCATACAGCCAGCTGCATCTCCTGGTACAACTTAGAGAGGAGAGATCTGGAGGTTCCTACAGCCAGCTGTATCTCCTGGTGCAACTTAGAGAGGAGAGAGGAGCGAGATCTGGAGGTTCATACAGCCAGCTGCATCTCCTGGTACAACTTAGAGAGGAGAGGAGAGAGATCTGGAGGTTCCTACAGCCAGCTGCATCTCCTGGTACAACTTAGAGAGGAGAGGAGAGAGATCTGGAGGTTCCTACAGCCAGCTGCATCTCCTGGTACAACTTAGAGAGGAGAGAGATCTGGAGGTTCCTACAGCCAGCTGCATCTCCTGGTACAACTTAGAGAGGAGAGAGATCTGGAGGTTCCTACAGCCAGCTGCATCTCCTGGTACAACTTAGAGAGGAGAGATCTGGAGGTTCATACAGCCAGCTGCATCTCCTGGTACAACTTAGAGAGGAGAGATCTGGAGGTTCATACAGCCAGGTGCACCTCCTGGTACAACTTAGAGAGGAGAGGAGAGAGATCTGGAGGTTCCTACAGCCAGCTGCATCTCTTGGTACAACTTAGAGAGGAGAGAGATCTGGAGGTTGCTACAGCCAGCTGCATCTCCTGGTACAACTTAGACAGGAGAGGAGAGAGATCTGGAGGTTCCTACAGCCAGCTGCATCTCCTGGTACAACTTAGAGAGAAGAGAGGAGAGAGATCTGGAGGTTGCTACAGCCAGCTGCATCTCCTGGTACAACTTAGAGAGGAGAGAAGAGCGAGATCTGGAGGTTCCAACAGCCAGCTGCATCTCCTGGTACAACTTAGAGAGAAGAGAGGAGAGAGATCTGGAGGTTCCTACAGCCAGCTGTATCTCCTGGTACAACTTAGAGAGGAGAGGAGAGAGATCTGGAGGTTGCTACAGCAGGCTGCATCTCCTGGTACAACTTAGAGAGGGGAGGAGAGAGATCTGGAGGTTCCTACAGCCAGCTGCATCTCCTGGTACAACTTAGAGAGGAGAGATCTGGAGGTTCCTACAGCCAGCTGCATCCCCTGGTAACACTTAGAGAGGAGAGAGATCTGGAGGTTCATACAGCAGGCTGCATCTCCTGGTACAACTTAGAGAGAAGAGAGATCTGGAGGTTCCTACAGCCAGCTGCATCTCCTGGTACAACTTAGAGAGGAGAGGAGAGAGATCTGGAGGTTCCTACAGCCAGCTGCATCTCCTGGTACAACTTAGAGAGGAGAGAGATCTGGAGGTTCATACAGCCAGCTGCATCTCCTGGTACAACTTAGAGAGGAGAGAGATCTGGAGGTTCCTACAGCCAGCTGCATCTCCTGGTACAACTTAGAGAGGAGAGAGATCTGGAGGTTCCTACAGCCAGCTGCATCTCCTGGTACAACTTAGAGAGGAGAGATCTGGAGGTTCCTACAGCCAGCTGCATCTCCTGGTACAACTTAGAGAGGAGAGAGATCTGGAGGTTGCTACAGCCAGCTGCATCTCCTGGTACAACTTAGACAGGAGAGGAGAGAGATCTGGAGGTTCATACAGCCAGCTGCATCTCCTGGTACAACTTATAGAGGAGAGAGGAGATCTGGAGGTTCCTACAGCCAGCTGCATCTCCTGGTACAACTTAGAGAGAAGAGAGGAGAGAGATCTGGAGGTTGCTACAGCCAGCTGCATCTCCTGGTACAACTTAGAGAGGAGAGAAGAGCGAGATCTGGAGGTTCCTACAGCCAGCTGCATCTCCTGGTACAACTTAGAGAGAAGAGAGGAGAGAGATCTGGAGGTTCCTACAGCCAGCTGTATCTCCTGGTACAACTTAGAGAGAAGAGAGGAGAGAGATCTGGAGGTTCATACAGCCAGCTGCATCTCCTGGTACAACTTAGAGAGGAGAGATCTGGAGGTTCCTACAGCCAGCTGTATCTCCTGGTGCAACTTAGAGAGGAGAGAGGAGCGAGATCTGGAGGTTCATACAGCCAGCTGCATCTCCTGGTACAACTTAGAGAGGAGAGGAGAGAGATCTGGAGGTTCCTACAGCCAGCTGCATCTCCTGGTACAACTTAGAGAGGAGAGGAGAGAGATCTGGAGGTTCCTACAGCCAGCTGCATCTCCTGGTACAACTTAGAGAGGAGAGAGATCTGGAGGTTCATACAGCCAGCTGCATCCCCTGGTATAACTTAGAGGAGAGATCTGGAGGTTCCTACAGCCAGCTGCATCTCCTGGTATAACTTAGAGAGGGGAGAGATCTGGAGGTTCCTACAGTCAGCTGCATCCCCTGGTACAACTTAGAGAGGAGAGAGGAGCGAGATCTGGAGGTTCATACAGCAGGCTGCATACCCTGGTATAACTTACAGGAGAGATCTGGAGGTTCCTACAGCCAGCTGCATGTCCTGGTACAACTTAGAGAGGAGAGATCTGGAGGTTCCTACAGCCAGCTGCATCTCCTGGTATAACTTAGAGAGGGGAGGAGAGATATCTGGAGGTTCATACAGCAGGCTGCATCCCCTGGTATAACTTAGAGGAGAGATCTGGAGGTTCCTACAGCCAGCTACATCTCCTGGTACAACTTAGAGAGGAGAGATCTGGAGGTTCCTACAGCCAGCTGCATCTCCTGGTATAACTTAGAGAGGGGAGGAGAGATATCTGGAGGTTCATACAGCAGGCTGCATCCCCTGGTATAACTTAGAGGAGAGATCTGGAGGTTCATACAGCCAGCTGCATTCCCTGGTACAACTTAGAGAGGGGAGGAGAGAGATCTGGAGGTTCATACAGCCAGCTGCATCTCCTGGTACAACTTAGAGAGGAGAGGAGAGAGATCTGGAGGTTCCTACAGCCAGCTGCATCTCCTGGTACAACTTGGAGAGGAGAGAGATCTGGAGGTTCCTACAGCCAGCTGCATCTCCTGGTACAACTTAGAGAGGAGAGGAGAGAGATCTGGAGGTTCCTACAGCCAGCTGCATCTCCTGGTACAACTTAGAGAGGAGAGGAGAGAGATCTGGAGGTTCCTACATTCAGCTGCATCTCCTGGTACAACTTAGAGAGGAGAGAGATCTGGAGGTTCATACAGCCAGCTGCATCCCCTGGTATAACTTAGAGGAGAGATCTGGAGGTTCCTACAGCCAGCTGCATCTCCTGGTACAACTTAGAGAGGAGAGATCTGGAGGTTCCTACAGTCAGCTGCATCCCCTGGTACAACTTAGAGATGAGAGAGGAGCGAGATCTGGAGGTTCATACAGCAGGCTGCATCCCCTGGTATAACTTAGAGAGGGGAGGAGAGAGATCTGGAGGTTCATACAGCAGGCTGCACCCCTGGTATAACTTAGAGGAGAGATCTGGAGGTTCCTACAGCCAGCTGCATCCCCTGGTACAACTTAGAGAGGGGGGGAGAGAGATCTGGAGGTTCATACAGCAGGCTGCATCCCCTGGTATAACTTAGAGGAGAGATCTGGAGGTTCCTACAGCCAGCTGCATCTCCTGGTACAACTTAGAGAGGAGAGAGATCTGGAGGTTGCTACAGCCAGCTGCATCTCCTGGTACAACTTAGAGAGGAGAGAAGAGCGAGATCTGGAGGTTCCTACAGCCAGCTGCATCTCCTGGTACAACTTAGAGAGAAGAGAGGAGAGAGATCTGGAGGTTCATACAGCCAGCTGCATCTCTTGGTACAACTTAGAGAGGAGAGATCTGGAGGTTCCTACAGCCAGCTGTATCTCCTGGTACAACTTAGAGAGGAGAGAGGAGCGAGATCTGGAGGTTCATACAGCCAGCTGCATCTCCTGGTACAACTTAGAGAGGAGAGATCTGTAGGTTCCTACAGCCAGCTACATCTCCTGGTACAACTTAGAGAGGAGAGATCTGTAGGTTCCTACAGCCAGCTGCATCCCCTGGTACAACTTAGAGAGGGGAGGAGAGAGATCTGGAGGTTCATACAGCCAGCTGCATCTCCTGGTACAACTTAGAGAGGAGAGGAGAGAGATCTGGAGGTTCCTACAGCCAGCTGCATCTCCTGGTACAACTTAGAGAGGAGAGGAGAGAGATCTGGAGGTTCCTACAGCCAGCTGCATCTCCTGGTACAACTTAGAGAGGAGAGGAGAGAGATCTGGAGGTTCCTACAGCCAGCTGCATCTCCTGGTACAACTTAGAGAGGAGAGGAGAGAGATCTGGAGGTTCCTACAGCCAGCTGCATCTCCTGGTACAACTTAGAGAGGAGAGAGATCTGGAGGTTCATACAGCCAGCTGCATCCCCTGGTATAACTTAGAGGAGAGATCTGGAGGTTCCTACAGCCAGCTGCATCTCCTGGTACAACTTAGAGAGGAGAGATCTGGAGGTTCCTACAGTCAGCTGCATCCCCTGGTACAACTTAGAGAGGAGCGAGATCTGGAGGTTCATACAGCAGGCTGCATCCCCTGGTATAACTTAGAGGAGAGATCTGGAGGTTCCTACAGCCAGCTACATCTCCTGGTACAACTTAGTGTGGAAGGACCACCAGAGGGCAGGCTGGGCTCACGGATGGTAGCCCAACAAGGCATGGGAGACAGGTGAACCAGAGGCAATGAAGCACAGCTGACACTACTAATGAGATATTCTCCTTCCCCTATAAGAGAGAGTATGGAACCAGCAAGAGGGGGGAACTATCTCTGGAAGATGGCCACCGAGACAGAGGAGCTATCTAGGAAGAACCATTAAGACTGTGACAATGTCGTGACTTTTTGTTGTAATTTAAAGACAATCGTATTGTGTTCCTGTTTTGCTCTGGAGAAGAAGATATATGTTTTATTCCTTTGGAGAGTTTCATTGATTCTGTTGGAGTGTTTGTGTTGTCCAAATGCCCTCAATATAGAACTTTGTTCAATCAAGAAAACCTACTCCTGACTCGTTTGTTCCACCTTCCCGCTTTAGAGTGACGCCCAATTACTTGGTCCGCTCACATTAGATAGGAGAGATCTGTAGGTTCCTACAGCCAGCTGCATCCCCTGGTACAACTTAGAGAGGAGAGGAGAGAGATCTGGAGGTTCCTACAGCCAGCTGCATCCCCTGGTATAACTTAGAGGAGAGATCTGGAGGTTCCTACAGCCAGCTGCATCCCCTGGTACAACTTAGAGAGGAGAGAGATCTGGAGGTTCATACAGCCAGCTGCATCTCCTGGTACAACTTAGAGGAGAGATCTGGAGGTTCATACAGCCAGCTGCATCCCCTGGTACAACTTAGAGGAGAGATCTGGAGGTTCCTACAGTCAGCTGCATCCCCTGGTACAACTTAGAGAGGAGAGAGATCTGGAGGTTGCTACAGCCAGCTGCATCTCCTGGTACAACTTAGAGAGGAGAGAGATCTGGAGGTTCATACAGCCAGCTGCATCTCCTGGTACAACTTAGACAGGAGAGGAGAGATATCTGGAGGTTCATACAGCCAGCTGCATCTCCTGGTACAACTTAGAGAGGAGAGAGATCTGGAGGTTCATACAGCCAGCTGCATCTCCTGGTACAACTTAGAGAGGAGAGAGATCTGGAGGTTCATACAGCCAGCTGCATCTCCTGGTACAACTTAGACAGGAGAGGAGAGATATCTGGAGGTTCATACAGCCAGCTGCATCTCCTGGTACAACTTAGAGAGGAGAGAGATCTGGAGGTTCATACAGCCAGCTGCATCTCCTGGTACAACTTAGAGAGGAGAGAGATCTGGAGGTTCATACAGCCAGCTGCATCTCCTGGTACAACTTAGACAGGAGAGGAGAGATATCTGGAGGTTCATACAGCCAGCTGCATCTCCTGGTACAACTTAGAGAGAAGAGAGGAGAGAGATCTGGAGGTTGCTACAGCCAGCTGCATCTCCTGGTACAACTTAGAGAGAAGAGAGGAGAGAGATCTGGAGGTTCCTACAGCCAGCTGCATCTCCTGGTACAACTTAGAGAGAAGAGAGGAGAGAGATCTGGAGGTTCATACAGCCAGCTGTATCTCTTGGTACAACTTAGAGAGGAGAGATCTGGAGGTTCCTACAGTCAGCTGCATCCCCTGGTACAACTTAGAGAGGAGAGAGGAGCGAGATCTGGGGGTTCATACAGCAGGCTGCATCCCCTGGTATAACTTAGAGGAGAGATCTGGAGGTTCCTACAGCCAGCTGCATCTCCTGGTACAACTTAGAGAGGAGAGATCTGGAGGTTCCTACAGCCAGCTGCATCTCCTGGTATAACTTAGAGAGGGGAGGAGAGATATCTGGAGGTTCATACAGCAGGCTGCATCCCCTGGTATAACTTAGAGGACAGATCTGGAGGTTCCTACAGCCAGCTACATCTCCTGGTACAACTTAGAGAGGAGAGATCTGTAGGTTCCTACAGCCAGCTGCATCCCCTGGTACAACTTAGAGAGGGGAGGAGAGAGATCTGGAGGTTCATACAGCCAGCTGCATCTCCTGGTACAACTTAGAGAGGAGAGGAGAGAGATCTGGAGGTTCCTACAGCCAGCTGCATCTCCTGGTACAACTTAGAGAGGAGAGGAGAGAGATCTGGAGGTTCCTACAGCCAGCTGCATCTCCTGGTACAACTTAGAGAGGAGAGATCTGGAGGTTCCTACAGCCAGCTGCATCCCCTGGTACAACTTAGAGAGGGGAGGAGAGAGATCTGGAGGTTCATACAGCAGGCTGCATCCCCTGGTATAACTTAGAGGAGAGATCTGTAGGTTCCTACAGCCAGCTACATCTCCTGGTACAACTTAGAGAGGAGAGATCTGGAGGTTCCTACAGCCAGCTGCATCCCCTGGTACAACTTAGAGAGAAGAGAAGAGCGAGATCTGGAGGTTCATACAGCCAGGTGCATCTCCTGGTACAACTTAGAGAGGAGAGAGATCTGGAGGTTGCTACAGCCAGCTGCATCTCCTGGTACAATTTAGACAGGAGAGGAGAGATATCTGGAGGTTCATACAGCCAGCTGCATCTCCTGGTACAACTTAGAGAGAAGAGAAGAGCGAGATCTGGAGGTTCCTACAGCCAGCTGCATCTCCTGGTACAACTTAGAGAAAAGAGAGGAGAGAGATCTGGAGGTTGCTACAGCCAGCTGCATCTCCTGGTACAACTTAGAGAGGAGAGAAGAGCGATCTGGAGGTTCCTACAGCCAGCTGCATCTCCTGGTACAACTTAGAGAGAAGAGAGGAGAGAGATCTGGAGGTTCATACAGCCAGCTGCATCTCTTGGTACAACTTAGAGAGGAGAGATCTGGAGGTTCCTACAGCCAGCTGTATCTCCTGGTACAACTTAGAGAGGAGAGAGGAGCGAGATCTGGGGGTTCATACAGCCAGCTGCATCTCCTGGTACAACTTAGAGAGGAGAGAGATCTGGAGGTTCCTACAGCCAGCTGCATCTCCTGGTACAACTTAGAGAGGAGAGGAGAGAAATATGGAGGTTCCTACAGCCAGCTGCATCTCCTGGTACAACTTAGAGAGGAGAGGAGAGAGATCTGGAGGTTCCTACAGCCAGCTGCATCTCCTGGTACAACTTAGAGAGGAGAGGAGAGAGATCTGGAGGTTCCTACAGCCAGCTGCATCTCCTGGTACAACTTAGAGAGGAGAGAGATCTGGAGGTTCATACAGCCAGCTGCATCCCCTGGTATAACTTAGAGGAGAGATCTGGAGGTTCCTACAGCCAGCTGCATCTCCTGGTACAACTTAGAGAGGAGAGATCTGGAGGTTCCTACAGTCAGCTGCATCCCCTGGTACAACTTAGAGAGGAGAGAGTAGCGAGATCTGGAGGTTCATACAGCAGGCTGCATCCCCTGGTATAACTTAGAGGAGAGATCTGGAGGTTCCTACAGCCAGCTACATCTCCTGGTATAACTTAGAGGAGAGATCTGGAGGTTCATACAGCCAGCTGTATCTCTTGGTACAACTTAGAGAGGAGAGATCTGTAGGTTCCTACAGCCAGCTGCATCCCCTGGTACAACTTAGAGAGGAGAGGAGAGAGATCTGGAGGTTCCTACAGCCAGCTGCATCTCCTGGTACAACTTAGAGCGGAGAGGAGAGAGATCTGGAGGTTCCTACAGTCAGCTGCATCCCCTGGTATAACTTAGAGGAGAGATCTGGAGGTTCCTACAGCCAGCTACATCTCCTGGTACAACTTAGTGTGGAAGGACCACCAGAGGGCAGGCTGGGCTCACGGATGGTAGCCCAACAAGGCATGGGAGACAGGTGAACCAGAGGCAATTAAGCACAGCTGACACTACTAATGAGATATTCTCCTTCCCCTATAAGAGAGAGTATGGAACCAGCAAGAGGGGGGAACTATCTCTGGAAGATGGCCACCGAGACAGAGGAGCTATCTAGGAAGAACCATTAAGACTGTGACAATGTCGTGACTTTTTGTTGTAATTTAAAGACAATCGTATTGTGTTCCTGTTTTGCTCTGGAGAAGAAGATATATGTTTTATTCCTTTGGAGAGTTTCATTGATTCTGTTGGAGTGTTTGTGTTGTCCAAATGCCCTCAATATAGAACTTTGTTCAATCAAGAAAACCTACTCCTGACTCGTTTGTTCCACCTTCCCGCTTTAGAGTGACGCCCAATTACTTGGTCCGCTCACATTAGATAGGAGAGATCTGTAGGTTCCTACAGCCAGCTGCATCCCCTGGTATAACTTAGAGAGGAGAGATCTGGAGGTTCCTACAGCAAGCTGCATCTCCTGGTACAACTTAGAGAGGAGAGATCTGGAGGTTCATACAGCCAGCTGCATCCCCTGGTACAACTTAGAGGAGAGATCTGGAGGTTCCTACAGTCAGCTGCATCCCCTGGTACAACTTAGAGAGGAGAGAGATCTGGAGGTTGCTACAGCCAGCTGCATCTCCTGGTACAACTTAGAGAGGAGAGAGATCTGGAGGTTCATACAGCCAGCTGCATCTCCTGGTACAACTTATAGAGGAGAGAGGAGAGATCTGGAGGTTCCTACAGCCAGCTGCATCTCCTGGTACAACTTAGAGAGAAGAGAGGAGAGAGATCTGGAGGTTGCTACAGCCAGCTGCATCTCCTGGTACAACTTAGAGAGGAGAGAAGAGCGAGATCTGGAGGTTCCTACAGCCAGCTGCATCTCCTGGTACAACTTAGAGAGAAGAGAGGAGAGAGATCTGGAGGTTCCTACAGCCAGCTGCATCTCTTGGTACAACTTAGAGAGGAGAGATCTGGAGGTTCCTACAGCCAGCTGTATCTCCTGGTGCAACTTAGAGAGGAGAGACGAGCGAGATCTGGAGGTTCATACAGCCAGCTGCATCTCCTGGTGCAACTTAGAGAGGAGAGGAGAGAGATCTTGAGGTTCCTACAGCCAGCTGCATCTCCTGGTACAACTTAGAGAGGAGAGAGATCTGGAGGTTCCTACAGCCAGCTGCATCTCCTGGTACAACTTAGAGAGGAGAGGAGAGAGATCTGGAGGTTCCTACAGCCAGCTGCATCTCCTGGTACAACTTAGAGAGGAGAGGAGAGAGATCTGGAGGTTCCTACAGCCAGCTGCATCTCCTGGTACAACTTAGAGAGGAGAGAGATCTGGAGGTTCATACAGCCAGGTGCATCTCCTGGTACAACTTAGAGAGGAGAGAGATCTGGAGGTTCCTACAGCCAGCTGCATCTCCTGGTACAACTTAGAGAGGAGAGGAGAGAGATCTGGAGGTTCCTACAGCCAGCTGCATCTCCTGGTACAACTTAGAGAGGAGAGAGATCTGGAGGTTCCTACAGCCAGCTGCATCTCCTGGTACAACTTAGAGAGGAGAGGAGAGAGATCTGGAGGTTCCTACAGCCAGCTGCATCTCCTGGTACAACTTAGAGAGGAGAGGAGAGAGATCTAGAGGTTCCTACAGCCAGCTGCATCTCCTGGTACAACTTAGAGAGGAGAGAGATCTGGAGGTTCCTACAGCCAGCTGCATCTCCTGGTACAACTTAGAGAGGAGAGAGTAGATCAGAGGACCGGAGTAGAGAGGTTATCATAACACAGACATAAACTACTCAACAACCTAGAAACAAATGTCTCAAAAGCAGGAGGTGAAAAAGCAGGAGGTGGACCCAGTGTGTTTACCAGTATCTGTATCTCGTCAGAGAGCTGCTGGTGGGAGGCTGACGTGTGATTGGCCAGCTGAACTGTCACTCTCAAACTGGTCCTGCCCGCTGCCCACGCCCTCACCAGCACAGAGAAACTATGGGCAGGAGAGACAGTCACCCCCGCCTAACACACACACACACACACACACACACACACACACACACACACACACACACACACACACACACACACACACACACACACACACACACACACACACACACACACACACACACACACAGTCATATCCAAGTGGTTTGACACACATCGACCTACATATACAGGGACAAAGTGTAGCGTACCTGAGTGTGTCGTGTTTGTATCTCCAGTACTCCAAGCTTGCCCAGATTCCAGTGGAAGGAGAGACCAGACTCTACACTGCCCAGAGCAAAGGGATTCTGACTACTGTCACTGCCCATCACATACACTGGCATCTAAATACACGCAACGCACACACACACTGGGGTTACTAAACCACATGCACATACACACCCAAATACCGTACAAACATACACAGAAACAAACTACACTGCCTGCCACATACATTCATCATACAATGACAATGCTTGAGAGAGAATACAAAAAGATAATTACTTAACACATGTTTCCCATGCCAATAAAGCCCCTTGAATTGAATACAAACATGATCTGTATGTTACCTCAGTGCCCACAGACAGTTTGACCAGAGGGGCCTGGATCCTGACCCCTGTCAGGTTAAACACCTCCACATCCACCTCATCCTGACACACACACAAAGACAACCAGATAATCAACAAGTCAAAAGTATGTGTGTGTGTGTGTGTGTGTGTGGGTGGGTGGGTGGGTGGGTGTGTGTGTGTACCTGTGCGAAGGTGAGCAGAGCTCCGGTGTCCTGAGTGACGGTCTGCAACGCACCTCTGAGTTTGACCATGCCCACTGCCACGCCACGGACCAATCCTGTGTCGGTCACCGTGGCGATGTGGCTGTCACTCACAGAGAAGCCCACACTGGACTGGGGGTGGGGGCCGCCCTCCCACTTCACCTGAGAGAGAGGTGTGCATGTGTAAGTGTATGAGAGGGAGTTATGACATTGACACAGTTGATAGTAGTACCATGACTTCCATCAGCATCATATTCACTTTGTTGTGTATCTCTAAAAGCCTTTTGAATTGTTATGTGATCCAGTGATGAATCAGAGTCAGAGTTAACAGAAACCTAGAGTCAGAGTGAACATGAACCTAGAGTAGGAGTAAACAGAAACCTAGAGTCAGAGTTAACAGAAACCTAGAGTCAGAGTTAACATGAACCTAGAGTAGGAGTAAACAGAAACCTAGAGTCAGAGTTAACAGAAACCTAGAGTCAGAGTTAACAGAAACCTAGAGTCAGAGTTAACAGAAACCTAGAGTCAGAGTTAACAGAAACCTAGAGTCAGAGTTAACATGAACCTAAAGTCAGAGTTAACATGAACCTAGAGTCAGAGTTAACAGAAACCTAGAGTCAGAGTTAACAGAAACCTAGAGTCAGAGTTAACAGAAACCTAGAGTCAGAGTTAACAGAAACCTAGAGTCAGAGTTAACATGAACCTAAAGTCAGAGTTAACATGAACCTAGAGTCAGAGTTAACAGAAACCTAGAGTCAGAGTTAACAGAAACCTAGAGTCAGAGTTAACATGAACCTAGAGTCAGAGTTAACAGAAACCTAGAGTCAGAGTTAACATGAACCTAGAGTCAGAGTTAAAGCTGCAATATGTAACTTTTTGGGTGACGATCAAATTTACAAAGAAATGTGTGTTATAGATCTGTCATTCTCATTGAAAGCAAGTCTAAAATGGGGTAGATCTGTTCAATGTGCATTAATTCTATGCTTTCTATTCTTTTGTTTTTGCATCTTTTACCTACGGTTTTGTACATAATTTTCTAACAGCTGAAAATAAAACATTTCGGTTATGGAAAATATATTTCACAGCGGTTTAGATGGTACAATGATTCTCTGCACGATACTTGCTTGTTTTGGCACATACACTGATATTAGGCGAAGTATTAGAATTTTAGCAACTAGGAAATGTCAGAGTGATTTCTGCATTGTGTCAGCGTGAACAGAATCCCACCAGTGGCTCCTCCTGAACCATCATTTTAGAAACACTGATAATGTGTATTTGGTTACCTGTCGTACGCTGCCCAGTGTCAGTGCCAGACTTCGTGGCTGCAGGGTGAATCTGGGGTAGACCTGCATATGAAAACAATGTACAGTTAGTTCATCAGGACTGTATACAGACTGTATACTATAGTTTTATGGTGTGTTGTGACAGTACATCAGGACTGTATACAGACTGTATACTATAGTTTTATGGTATGTTGTGACAGTACATCAGGACTGTATACAGACTGTATACTATAGTTTTATGGTATGTTGTGACAGTACATCAGGACTGTATACAGACTGTATACTATAGTTTTATGGTGTGTTGTGACAGTACATCAGGACTGTATACAGACTGTATAATTAAGCAATACGGCCCGAGGGGGTGTGGTATATGGCCAATATACCACGGCTAAGGGCTGTTCTTAGGCACGACGTATCGCGCAGTGCCTGGTCACAGCCCTTAGCCGTGGTATATTGGCCGTGTACCACAAACCCCCAAGGTGCTTTATTGCTATTATAAACTGGTTACCAACGTAATTAGAGCAGTAAAACTACATGTTTTGTCATACATGCGGTATACACAGCTGGCAGCCAATCAGCATTCAGGGCTCCAACCACCCAGTTTCTAATATAGTTTTATGGTGTGTTGTGTGCATTGCTCTGCTGGGGTTATGATTGGTTGTCTACCTGTAGCTGTTTGTGAGAGGAGGTCCGGACACTCCCACTGCTGTCCACTGCAGACAGGTGAAGACTGACCACTCCCACTGTCTGACTTGACACACGGTAACCTACGGAGACGCTGTCCAACGGCCCTGCAGGCCTACTCACACACACGTTTATGTACCAGGTTGTCTAAATTTGTCACACATCTCTATCCAGTGAAATGTTTCTTAGGAATGTGGACATAACAGACAGAAAGTACACACACACACGGGTACTCACTCCACAGTGAGGATGGGTGAGGAGGGGGTCAGTTTGAGGTGCATCAGAGGAAGGTAACGATGTAGGAAGGGTTGTCTGTTAGAGTCTAGAACACGCACACGAACCAGAGCACTGTGGTCCACCTCCACCTGACACACACACACACACACACACACACACACACACACACACACACACACACACACACACACACACACACACACACACACACGCACACGCACACACACACACACCAAATGTGGTGTCCTATAATCCAGCATGGTTGTAAAGAGCAACTCTCCTTCATCCAACAGAATGAGAGGATACGCACAATGTCAACAAAGTCTATCTGGAAGTCAGTGATGTCAGAAACGGAGATGGAGGTCACGGCGGGGTCAGCAGAGGTCAAACACAAGTCATAGGCCAGGATGGAGGAGAGGCCGGGCCGCAGGGGAGACACCTAAGAGACAACACAAGCCTGACTTAGCAGCACTCTGTGGACCGTAGTCAGAACTCCTTGGCTATGGGCAGTGTATGTGTGTTAATGGTGAGTGTGTGTGTTAATGGTGAGTTTGTGTGTGTCACCTGTACAACATTGCTGTTCTCCAGGTAAGTGATGTTGGCCAGCTCTCTGTCCTGAAGACGAACCAAGAAGTGTCCTGAACCCTGAACCAATGTCAGGTTCTCCTAGAGAGAGAGAGAGAGAGATATGAGAGAGAGAAAGAGACAGAGTGAGAGATATAAGAGAGAGAGAGAGATATGAGAGAGAGAGATATATGAGAGAGAGAGAGAGATATGAGAAAGAGAGAGACAGACAGACAGACAGACAGACAGACAGACAGATATAAGAGAGAGATATAGATATGAGAGAGAGATATGAGAAAGGGAGAGACAGACAGACAGAGAGAGCGATATAAGAGAGACAGAGATGAGAGAGACAGACAGAGAGAGATATAAGAGAGAGAGAGTCATGCTCAACATGAGCTCCTGATATATTTGATTTTTTTGGGTTTTTAGAATGAGATAAACACTAATCGAAGAAGAATTCCAGACAAGAAGTGATGAACAACAACTCTATTCATTCAGAATAGAAAAAAAAGTAACTTTGCGCCTCAAGTTAAGAAGTTGTGAGTCTAGTTAGCTAGCTACACAACAAAGACCTAGCCAGCAGAATAACAAGCTAGCCAGAAAGAACGAGCTATAACAAACCTAGCAAGGGCAGTTAATACAACTACATCAAACGACCAAACTGAGTGAGAAACCCAAAAAGCAGCACGGACTAACGGTAAACATATCTTAAGTATTTTGTGTGAGGATTTTTCACTCTTTTTGCTGTTTTTTTCTAAAGTAGCGCGAACAGCAGACGAACAAATCGGTTGCCATGGCAACGGGGCAGCAGAACAGCGCAGAAGCAGCGGGAGTAGCAGAGCGCACAGACACCATGTCCCCACTCCCCCTCAGCGCAGAATCCATTCTCTACCCAAAAAAGGCCAAAAATGACACAATGAGGAAAGCTTTCAAACAGAAACTACTAGAGGAGAGGCCAGAAACTCTTTTTGCAGACCTCTACAAAAACGGTGACGTGAGTAATCTCATCTTCCTCACTGACCAGCCAAATGCATGGCGCTCAGCAGTCTGCTCTCACTACCCATGCATAAAGAAAGAGGGAATCTGTAATGGGTGGAAGCTGAAAATCAAAGAGACAGACGACCCTGACAGCACCATGATAACAATCAACCTCTACAAGACTGGGACTGTCATGGTGCAAGGTAACATCAGGCTGTTTGAAACAGACTTTCACACCATTAAGGAGAGAGCGGAGAGAGAGAAGAACACCACCAGTGACATGCCCTCCCACAAGACAAACTCCACCAGCACCACCCTCACCCCTACCCTCCCCACCCAACAAGGCACATCCAGCACCTCTCTTCCCACCATAATGGAGGACACGCCACAGGAGGAGAGCGACCCCCTCAGTGCAGAGCAGGCTCAGGCCCTCCTCACCACCATGGCTGCCATGAGGGATGAGTTCACCAAACTGGAGGGGGAGGTGGTCCTGCTCAGGGAGAGCGTGAGCAAGCAGCAACCAGACAACCACACCTTAGAGGAGCTCCTAACCAAGGTGAGGACAGAGCAGGACAGCAGCCTTGCAACACAGCTGAAAGAGGTTCAGCAAGAGAGAGACGGACTCAAGAGAGAGCTGGCTGATCTAACACAGGAGGTGAGAGAGCTCCAAAAAGACAGGCAGAGCAGCAATAAGGAGCTGACCACACTAAGAGAGGAGCTGCAGGAGAGAAAGAGAGCAGAGGACAGGCTGCAGGAGCAGATAGATCACCACCCTATGACCTGCCCTCACACAGCAGAGGAGCCCAGCTCAACCAGCCAGACTTCCCCAGCCCTGCCTGCTGCACCCCTCCTCCCCAACCCACAGAACAGCCTCCCACTGACAGTGGCACTGACACAGGCCAGCCACACCCCAGCTCCAACACCCACCAGCCCCCACTCTGCCCCCCCCCAGTCCAGAAGAAACACTGGCTGACATCGTCCTGTTAATGGACTCAAATGGGAAGTATGTCCAGGAGAAGAAACTTTTCCCTAGACACAAAACGAGAAAGGTGTGGTGCCCAACAACGCAAAGTGCCATGGAGCTGCTTGATAAGGCCCATCTCGGGTCGCCAAGCCACATAATTATACATACCGGAAGCAACGACCTGCGTGCTCAGCAGGAGAGGGTGGCGACTTCACTACGGGGAGTGATTGAGAAGGCCTCTGCAATCTTCCCCAACTCAAGAATCATAGTGTCAACCCTTCTACAGAGGAGGGACTTCCACCCTGCCACAATCCAAAGAATAAACACCAGCCTATCCCGGGACTGTGCCCTGCGACCCAATGTACACCTGGCCCACCATCCCACCCTCGATCTGGACTGTCTCTATGACCATGTTCACCTGTACAGGGAGACAGTCCCCATCCTTGCCAAGACTCTCAAGGACGTCGCTTTAAACCGCAGCCCGACCTGTCCACCCAGGAACAGCGGAGCAATTTCCACCCCTCCGAGATCACCGACACATCACCCCGGACCAGCACCCTGGACCCCCCAGCCACGACCACAGCACCACCAACCTCAATGCCCACCACAGCCAGCGCAGCACAGATCACCCCAGCCCAGCTTCAGAGCCACCCAGATGAGGCCTACCACCCCCCTCCTCCCCACCGCAGACCCACACCTGGAGGAGCCACAGCCCAGCAGGCAGAGCTACGCACAGGCTGTGAGAGGAGCAACTGGCCCAGCCCCCACCAACCAAATGAGTGACATTAAACAAATGCTGAGTCTACTATGCTCACATGTGATAGGCCGAGGGTCATGGTAAGATGAGTACAAGAACACCACCATCCTCACACTACATCCACCCAAGTGGCATGACACAAATTCTTGTGTCATCATCTTAAATGATAAACAAATCACATTTGCAAAATAATAGTTTACTTTAATTGAAAAATCCTGTTTTAATGGTTCTTCTTGGATTGTGAATGTTTGTCTCATTTTGAAAGGTAAAGAAAAGAAAGAGAGAAAAAAAAGTTATGAAGTCTTTTTACGTTGCATGTTGGAATTTACAAGGATTGAAGTCCTGTTTCCACTGGCTGTCCACTAGGTTATAGGGAGATAATCATACCATCCACTAAATTAAAAGGAATCAAACAGGGCAGAGACTCAGGGGGAATGTTAATATGGTATAAATCTGAACTAATTAATTCAATCGAATTGATCAAAACAGGAGAATTCTTTATCTGGTTAAAAATCAACAAGGAGGCTATCTTGACAGATAAAAACGTCTTCCTCTGTGCCACATACATTCCCCCCTCAGAGTCACCCTACTTCAATGAAGAGAGCTTCTCTATTCTAGAGGGAGAGATTAGTCACTTTCAGGCCCAAGGCAACGTACTGGTCTGTGGAGACCTGAATGCTAGAACAGCAGAAGAACAAGACACTATTAACAGTCATGGGGATAAACACCTACCAGGAAGCAATAACCTTTCCCTCCCCACATACCCCCACAGAAACAACTATGACAAAGTGAAAAACAAAAACGGAGTACAGCTCCTGAGGCTCTGTCGAACACTGGGTCTGTACATAGTCAATGGCAGGCTGAGAGGAGACTCTTTTGGTAGGTACACCTACAGCTCATCCCTTGGCAGCAGCACTGTAGACTACTTCCTCACCGACCTAAACCCAGAGTCTCTCAGAGCCTTCACAGTCAGCCCACTAACACCTCTCTCAGACCACAGTAAAATCACAGTGTATCTGAGAAGAGCAGAACCCAACCATGAAGCATCACGGCCCAATAAATTACATGGTACTAAACAAGCCTATAGATGGAGTGCAAACAGTACAGACATCTACCAAAAAGCAATTAGTAGCCAAAAAATACAATCTCTCCTGGACAACTTTTTAGCCTTAACATTCTCCTTCAGCAATGAATGTGTAAATTTGGCCGTTAGAAACATAAACTTTATATTTGACAAATTAGCCTCCTTGGCTAATCTAAAGAAGCATAAGAGCAAACCAAAAATAACAGATAATGAAAAATGGTTTGATAATGATTGCAAAAATCAAAGAAAGTCATTGAGAAATATATCTAATCAAAAACACAGAGAACCAGACAACAAAAATATACGCCTTCAATATGGGGAAACACTGAAGCAATACAAACGCACCCTAAGAACAAAAAAGGAACAGCACATTAGAAATCAGCTGGATGGAATTGAGGAATCCATAGAATCAAACCACTTCTGGGAGAATTGGAATAAATTAAACAAACCTCATCATGAGGAATTGCCTATCCAAAATGGGGATATGTGGAGAAATCACTTTGCAAACCTCTACAGCAATATAACAAAGAGCCCAGAACAAAAAGATATACAAGAAAAATTACAAATCCTTGAATTAGCAGTCAAAGACTATCAGAATCCTGTAGATACCCCAATTACAGAAGAAGAATTATTGGAAAAACTATGCAATCTTCAACCCAAAAAGGCCTGTGGTGCTGATGGTATTTTAAATGAAATTATCAAATATACAGACCACAAATTCAAATTGGCTATACTCAAACTCTTCAACATTATCCTCACTGCAGGTATTTTCCCCAATATTTGGAACCAGGGATTGATCACACCAATCTATAAAAATGGAGACAAATTTGACCCAAATAATTACAGAGGAATTTGCGTTAACAGCAACTTGGGGAAAATTCTCTGCAGTATTATAAATAGCAGACTACATAATTTCCTTGACGAACACAACGTCTTGAGCAGAAGCCAGATTGGATTTCAAAAAAATTATCGTACAACAGACCACATTTACACCCTCCACACTCTAATTGATAAACAAGTTAACCAAAACAAAGGCAAAATCTACTCGTGTTTTGTAGATTTCAAGAAAGCATTTGATTCAATTTGGCACAAAGGTCTTTTTTATAAACTAATAGAAAGTGGTATTGGAGGGAAAACATATGATTTTATTAAATCAATGTACACTAAAAACAAATGTGCGGTTAAAATTGGCAACAAGCAAACAGACTTCTTCTCTCAGGGGCGGGGAGTGAAACAGGGCTGCCCAATAAGTCCAACATTATTTAACATCTACATTAATGAATTGGCAAAAACATTAGAAGAATCGGCAGCACCTGGTATCACCCTACACAACACTGAAATCAAGTGTCTGCTGTACGCAGATGACCTGGTGCTGCTGTCTCCCACTAAAGAGGGGTTACAGCAGCACCTAGATCGTCTTCACAGGTTCTGTCAGACCTGGGCTCTGACCGTTAACCTAAAAAAAACAAATATAATGATATTCCAAAAAAGGTCGGGAAATAAGGATGACAAATATAAATTCTATTTGGACACAGTTCTATTAGAACACACCAAAAACTACACATATCTAGGACTAAATATCAGCAACATAGGTAGCTTTCACATGGCTGTGAATGAGCTGAGAGACAAAGCAAGAAGAGCATTCTATGCCATTAAAAGGAATTATCAAAATTGAAATTCCAATTAGAATCTGTCTCAAAATTTTTCAATCAGTTATAGAACCAATTGCTCTATATGGCAGTGAAGTATGGGGTCCACTCTCTAATAATGAATTCACTAAATGGGACAAACATCCAACTGAAATATTGCATGCAGAGTTTTGCAAGACTGTATTGCAAGTACAAAGAAAAACTCCAAATAACGCATGTAGGGCAGAATTGGGCCAATACCCCCTCCTCATTCGAATAGAAAAAAGAGCCATCAAATTTTACAACCATCTAAAAACAAGTGACCCTAAAACATTCCATCACACAGCTCTACAATGTCAAGAGATGAAACCAGAGAAGAGTCCCCTCAGCCAGCTGGTTCTGAGGCTCAGTTCACCAACCCAAACCAACCCCATAGAGCCTCGGGACAGCCCTCAGAAAATCTGGCCCAACCAAATCATCACAAAACAAAAAGAAAAATATATAACCTATTGGAAAGACACCACAAAAAATCAAAGTAAACTTCAATGCTATTTGGCTCTAAACAGACAGTACATGGTGGCAGACTATCTGACCACTGTGACTGATAGAAAACTGAGGAAAACATTGACTAGGTACAGACTCAGTGAGCACCGTCTGGCTATAGAGACCGGTCGTCACAGACAAACCTGGCTGCCCAGAGAGGACAGGCTGTGCTCACTCTGCTCCAGAGGAGAGGTAGAGACAGAGGTGCATTTACTACTACACTGTGACAAATACTCAGACCTAAGAGCATATTTCTTTCCCAAAATTATAACTCAATACAAAGAATTTGAAACTATAAAAGATTAAGAAAAAATCAAATATTTATTGGGTGAAAAGCCAAAATGTGCAGTTTTGACAGCCAAATATGTGTCCTCCTGCCACAACCTGAGGGACAGCCAGTGAAAAATGCAAAGTAATATTGATAATATTTCCCATTTAGCTTAGTTTTGTTTTGTCTTTCATACCAGGTCATATGTCTTCTCAAGTCATATTGACACTGGTCTACTACTGTTGCTTTAATTTATTGTTGTTCTGATTAATATTGTTGTTGTAGTTGTTGTTAATGGTAATCCCATGTCCACTACTACTGTTATTATTGCTGTTGGTCCCACCATTTATTTATATATAAATATATATATATTTTGTATATATATACATATATATTTTATTTTTCGATATGTATACTTTGACAATGTAAGTAATAACGAACCTACCATGTCAATAAAGTCAATTGAATTGAATTGAATTGAGAGAGAGAGATAAGAGAGATATAAGAGAGAGAGAGATATAAGAGAGAGACATATGAGAGAGAGATTTAAGAGAGAGAGATATGAGAGAGAGAGAGAGAGAGACAGAGAGATATAAGAGAGAGAGAGAGAGATATGAGAGAGAGAGATACAGAGAGAGGGAGACAGAGAGATATAAGAGAGAGAGAGAGATATGAGAGAGAGAGAGAGATATGAGAGAGAGAGATATAAGAGAGAGAGATAGATATGAGAGAGAGAAACAGACAGACAGAGAGAGCGATATAAGAGAGACTGAGAGAGAGACAGATATAAGAGAGAGAGAGATATGAGAGAGAGAGATACAGAGAGATATAAGAGAGAGAGAGACAGAGAGATATAAGAGAGAGAGAGAGAGATATGAGAGAGAGAGATATAAGAGAGAGATAGATATGAGAGAGAGAAACAGACAGACAGAGAGAGCGATATAAGAGAGACTGAGAGAGAGACAGAGAGACAGACAGATATAAGAGAGAGAGATATGAGAGAGAGAGACAGAGAGATATAAGAGAGAGAGAGAGATATGAGAGAGAGAGAGAGACAGAGAGATATACGAGAGAGAGAGAGATATGAGAGAGAGAGAGAGATATGAGAGAGAGACAGAGAGAGAGAGAGATAAGAGAGAGACAGAGAGATGAGAGAGAGATAAGAGAGAGAGTAGGCTACCCGTCCTGTTGGGGGAGGACGCAGAGAGCTGTGGGTTGGCAGCGCACTACATTGCTGCCTGCCATAAGTTGAGGGACCGTGTCTGACAAACCAATCAACCTGCCCATGTACTCTACTGTATGCTTATTGTTATTGTTGAATGTATGGTTATTTTGACCCTTGGTTATTGTTGTTACTGTTGTCCCGTTGACAATTTTGATTCTCATTTTTATTTTTTGTAAATATCCAAAATAAGCTTTGGCAGTATGTACAATTGTTACATCATGCCAATAAAGCAAATTGAATTGATATGAGAGAGAGACAGACAGAGAGAGATATAAGAGAGAGCAAGACAGAGAGAGATATAAGAGAGAGAGACAGAGACAGAGAGAGAGATATAACAGAGAGAGACAGAGACAGAGAGACAGAGAGAGAGAGAGAGACAGAGAGAGAGAGAGAGAGAGAGAGGGGAAAGTCATGCATTAAATCTGCTAGGAGGTTATTCACAGTGGCATTGGCAATGTGTCAGAGTAGTTATAAAGGCTTTATAACACTCACAGTGATGTCAGGGTGGTTATAGAGGGTTATAGCACGTTTGTCCCACAGCATGTCCTCCACCAGTCTCAGATGCACAGACGCAGTCAGCGGTGTGGCCCATGAGTCCTACAATACAACACACAGTTATAATACATACACACAAACAAACACAAACACACACACAGTTTTAATACACACACTATTACCTGTGCAGGTGTGAGGGCCACAGTGATGGTGACTGTCCCTGTTAGATCGTGGGCGCGGAGCACCTGACGACCTGCTACACAGAGACAACCAATCAGAACTCTGCATGTACACACACCGCCTATCAGCATCCACTTCTGAAAATGTTAGAGGCCTGACAACACAGCCTCTGATTCTATTGAAATCCCCTCAACACAATCCCTGATAACTGCTACTTGTGTGGTAATGAGCATCCCTTTAACAAACCATTTAATCAACAACCATAACACATACTAAACACCACACACACAATCTCTATTGTGCCTGGGTCTCCACTAGGCTGAACGATTAATGAAAACCCTGACCGTGCAGTTTGCTGTGGCCGCTGGGTGTGTGTGTGTCTGCCAGGCCCATGTGGGTGTGTGAGGGCAGGGACAGCAGGGAGTAGTTAGAGGTCAGCCAGTTCACTGAGCACGAGCTGAAGTTGTCAAACTGCACCCCCCGGTGGTCAAACACTGCTAACTGCAGCACAGCATCCCTGCTACTGGACACAGACAACTGAAGAGAGGGAGGGAGGATGGGAGAAAGGGAGGCAGGAAGGTGGGGATAAGAGGAGACACAGGATGACGTTACGGTGACGAGGTTTCCTATAATATAACTGGCCCAAACAAATTCCATTTACGTTCTAAAAGTAAACATAGACACAATGCAAACATGAACAGAGTGATGGGTAAAGTGTTGTCAGATAAGGAGAAAGGCAGACGGAGAGTGGGAGGGAGGCAGATGGAGCGTGGGAGAGAGGCAGACGGAGAGTGGGAGGGAGGCAGACGGAGAGTGGGAGGGAGGCAGACGGAGAGTGGGAGGGAGGCAGACGGAGCGTGGGAGGGAGGCAGACGGAGAGTGGGAGGGAGGCAGACGGAGCGTGGGAGGGAGGCAGACGGAGAGTGGGAGGGAGGCAGACAGAGCGTGGGAGAGAGGCAGACGAAGGGTGGTAGAGGGAGACACACCATATGCTAGAAGAGTGTTTTGGTCTGAACTACTTGGTGAAACATCGGTTTGGGTCATTAAGATAAGCAAAGAGAGGACTGAGTGCTGTGTGCATGTGTGTGTGTGTTAGAGGTCGACCGATTAATCGAAATGGCCGATTAATTAGGGCCGATTTCAAGTTTTCATAACAATCGGAAATCTGTATTTTTGGACACCGATTATTTTTTTTTTTACACCTTTATTTAATCTTTATTTAACTAGGCAAGTCAGTTAAGAACACATTTTATTTTCAATGACTGCCTAGGAACGGTGGGTTAACTGCCTCGTTCAGGAGCAGAACGACAGATTTTTACCTTGTCAGCTCTGGGATTCAATCTTGCAACCTTACATTTAACTAGTCCAACGCAACCACCTGAGTACATTGCACTCCACGAGGAGCCCGCCTGTTACGCGAATGCAGTAGAAGCCAAGGTAAGTTGCTAGCTAGCATTAAACTTATCTTATAAAAAACAATCAATCAATCAATCATAATCATTAGTTAACTACACATGGTTGATGATGTTACTAGTTTATCTAGCGTGTCCTGCGTTGCATATAATCGATGCGGTGCGTATCGTTGCTCCAATGTGTACCTAACCATAAACATCAATGCCTTTCTTAAAATCAATACACAGAAGTATATATTTTTAAACCTGCATATTTAGCTAAAAGAAAGGTAGGAGCGAGGAGAGGGATGGAAGCTATACTGTTACACTGGCAATACTAAAGTGCCTATAAGAACATCCAATAGTCAAAGGTTAATAAAATACAAATGGTATAGAGAAATAGTCCTATAATTCCTATAATAACTACAACCTAAAACTTCTTACCTGGGAATATTGAAGACTCATGTTAAAAGGAACCACCAGCTTTCATATGTTCTCATGTTCGAGCAAGGAACTTAAACGTTTGCTTTCTTACATGGCACATATTGCACTTTTACTTTCTTCTCCAACACTTTGTTTTTGCAATATTTAAATAATTAATCGACATCGGCTTTTTTTGGTCCTCCAATAATCGGTATCGGTGTTGAAAAATCATAATTGGTCGACCTCTAGCATGTGTGCTGGCTGACTGGTCGTTCCCATCCCAACAGGAAGTAGAGACATTGCAGTAGAAGTGTGTTTATTAGTTTGCTCAGTGGAGAGAGGGCACTGTACACTGAGAACACTACCGCAATATGGCTACTAGCCTGAGTGGCTGCCAGTCTCTTTTAGGTTTCAACAAAAAGGAGCTTTGCCTCTACAAGCAGCATCTTAAACCACAAGGATAAACAGAAAGGATATCGTACTCTAGTTCTATTTCAATCAGAATCAGTCACACATTCTCATCTACAATTTTCACATGCAATTTGTGTGAGAGGCCCTGATTGCAGTCAACAGGTTTTCTCTCTGTGTGTGTGTGTGTGTGTGTGTGTGTGTGTGTGTGTGTGTGTGTGTGTGTGTGTGTGTGTGTGTGTGTGTGTGTGTGTGTGTGTGTGTGTGTGTGTGTGTGTGTGTGTGTGTGTGTGTGTGTGTGAGTGTGTGTGTGTGTGTGTGTGTGTGTGTGTGTGTGTATGTGCATATGCTCCTCTGTCCTTTTCCTTGGTGAAAAATCCCCCTTTAACACAAACGTTGTTGTGAAGACAGATATAGGAGTTGCTATGGAGACCACCATCACTTTTCTCAGGCACATTGCAAGTAATTGGAGTGAGAAGGAGGGAGGAGGGAAGAAGGGAGAGAGGGAGCGATGCATGTGTCTGTGTGTGATAGAGGGAAACAGAGATAAACAGGAGAGGTTGAGGGCAGAGAAAGTAAAAAAACAAAAGGAAATATGAAAAAGTGAGAGTGAGAGAGAGAGAGACAGAGAGAGAGAGAGAGAGGTGGGGAAAAGGGGAGATAGAGAGAAAATGAGCGATAGAGAAACACTCACCAGGCTGGCAGGATAGTGGGGCTCAGGGCATGGGTGGGACAGGGAGGATGGAGGGATGGAGGGAGGAGAGGAGGAGTAGGAGGGGAGGAGGGAGAGAGAGAGAGAACGCGGGGTGCTGCAGTCTACTCTCACTCTGCTCCGCTCTACTGAGGGATCCTGGTTCAGAGGACCTGGGGAGTTCCCACAGCTGAACACCAGCCACTACACACACACACAAAGACACACACAGTCGATTCAGAGAGGCAAATACTTCATAAGAGTATAAATTTAAATGGAATATTGTCTTGTATTTTTATCTGAGAAATTGGTGTCAGCTTCAATAAGACTGTTTTACTGTCAGTCAATAAACTCTATAAAATCCATGTATTGTCAATTAGCTAAAGGCATCATACTAAAACACACAACTGTCCCTCCCTCCCTCCCTCCATCTGAAAACACACACACCTGTCCCTCCCTTCCTCCCTCCCTCCATCTGAAAACACACACACCTGTCCCATCCTCCCTTCATCTGAAAACACACACACCTGTCCCTCACTACATCTGAAAACACACACACCTGTCCCTCCCTTCATCTGAACACACACAACTGTCCCTTCCTCCCTCCATCTGAAAACACACACACCTGTCCCTTCCTCCCTCCATCTGAAACACACACCTGTCCCTTCCTCCCTCCATCTGAAAACACACACACCTGTCCCTTCCTCCCTCCATCTGAAACACACACCTGTCCCTTCCTCCCTCCATCTGAAACACACACCTGTCCCTTCCTCCCTCCATCTGAAAACACACACACCTGTCCCTTCCTCCCTCCATCTGAAAACACACACACCTGTCCCTCACTCCATCTGAAAACACACACACCTGTCCCTTCCTCCCTCCATCTGAAAACACACACACCTGTCCCTTCCTCCCTCCATCTGAAGACACACACACCTGTCCCTTCCTCCCTCCATCTGAAAACACACACACCTGTCCCTTCCTCCCTCCATCTGAAAACACACACACCTGTCCCTTCCTCCCTCCATCTGAAAACACACACACCTGTCCCTTCCTCCCTCCATCTGAAACACACACCTGTCCCTTCCTCCCTCCATCTGAAACACACACCTGTCCCTTCCTCCCTCCATCTGAAAACACACACACCTGTCCCTTCCTCCCTCCATCTGAAAACACACACACCTGTCCCTCACTCCATCTGAAAACACACACACCTGTCCCTTCCTCCCTCCATCTGAAAACACACACACCTGTCCCTTCCTCCCTCCATCTGAAAACACACACACCTGTCCCTCACTCCATCTGAAAACACACACACCTGTCCCTTCCTCCCTCCATCTGAAAACACACACACCTGTCCCTTCCTCCATCTGAAAACACACACCCCTGTCCCTTCCTCCATCTGAAAACACACACACCTGTCCCTTCCTCCCTCCATCTGAAGACATACACACCTGTCCCTCCCTTCCTCCATCTGAAAACACACACACCTGTCCCTTCCTCCCTCCATCTGAAAACACACACACCTGTCCCTTCCTCCCTTCATCTGAAAACACACACACCTGTCCCTTCCTCTCTCCATCTGAAAACACACACACCTGTCCCTTCCTCCCTCCATCTGAAAACACACACACCTGTCCCTTCCTCTCTCCATCTGAAAAAACACACACCTGTCCCTTCCTCCCTCCATCTGAAAACACACACCTGTCCCTTCCTCCCTCCATCTGAAAACACACACCTGTCCCTTCCTCCCTCCATCTGAAAACACACACACCTGTTCCTTCCTCCATCTGAAAACACACAAACCTGTCCCTTCCTCCCTCCATCTGCAAACACACACACCTGTCCCTTCCTCCCTCCATCTGAAAACACACACACCTGTCCCTTCCTCCCTCCATCTGAAAACACACACACCTGTCCCTTCCTCCCTCCATCTGAAAACACACACACCTGTCCCTTCCTCCCTCCATATGAAAACACACACACCTGTCCCTTCCTCCCTCCATCTGAAAACACACACACCTGTCCCTTCCTCCCTCCATCTGAAAACACACACACCTGTCCCTTCCTCTCACCATTAGAAAAAACACACACCTGTCCCTTCCTCCCTCCATCTGAAAACACACACACCTGTCCCTTCCTCCCTCCATCTGAAAACACACACCTGTCCCTTCCTCCCTCCATCTGAAAACACACACACCTGTCCCTTCCTCCCTCCATCTGAAACACACACCTGTCCCTTCCTCCCTCCATCTGAAAACACACACACCTGTCCCTTCCTCCCTCCATCTGAAACACACACCTGTCCCTTCCTCCCTCCATCTGAAACACACACCTGTCCCTTCCTCCCTCCATCTGAAAACACACACACCTGTCCCTTCCTCCCTCCATCTGAAAACACACACACCTGTCCCTCACTCCATCTGAAAACACACACACCTGTCCCTTCCTCCCTCCATCTGAAAACACACACACCTGTCCCTTCCTCCCTCCATCTGAAGACACACACACCTGTCCCTTCCTCCCTCCATCTGAAAACACACACACCTGTCCCTTCCTCCCTCCATCTGAAAACACACACACCTGTTCCTTCCTCCATCTGCAAACACACACACCTGTCCCTTCCTCCCTCCATCTGAAAACACACACACCTGTCCCTTCCTCCCTCCATCTGAAAACACACACACCTGTCCCTTCCTCCCTCCATCTGAAAACACACACACCTGTCCCTTCCTCCCTCCATATGAAAACACACACACCTGTCCCTTCCTCCCTCCATCTGAAAACACACACACCTGTCCCTTCCTCCCTCCATCTGAAAACACACACACCTGTCCCTTCCTCTCACCATTAGAAAAAACACACACCTGTCCCTTCCTCCCTCCATCTGAAAACACACACACCTGTCCCTTCCTCCCTCCATCTGAAAACACACACCTGTCCCTTCCTCCCTCCATCTGAAAACACACACACCTGTCCCTTCCTCCCTCCATCTGAAACACACACCTGTCCCTTCCTCCCTCCATCTGAAAACACACACACCTGTCCCTTCCTCCCTCCATCTGAAACACACACCTGTCCCTTCCTCCCTCCATCTGAAACACACACCTGTCCCTTCCTCCCTCCATCTGAAAACACACACACCTGTCCCTTCCTCCCTCCATCTGAAAACACACACACCTGTCCCTCACTCCATCTGAAAACACACACACCTGTCCCTTCCTCCCTCCATCTGAAAACACACACACCTGTCCCTTCCTCCCTCCATCTGAAGACACACACACCTGTCCCTTCCTCCCTCCATCTGAAAACACACACACCTGTCCCTTCCTCCCTCCATCTGAAAACACACACACCTGTCCCTTCCTCCCTCCATCTGAAAACACACACACCTGTCCCTTCCTCCATCTGAAACACACACCTGTCCCTTCCTCCCTCCATCTGAAACACACACCTGTCCCTTCCTCCCTCCATCTGAAAACACACACACCTGTCCCTTCCTCCCTCCATCTGAAAACACACACACCTGTCCCTCACTCCATCTGAAAACACACACACCTGTCCCTTCCTCCCTCCATCTGAAAACACACACACCTGTCCCTTCCTCCCTCCATCTGAAAACACACAATCCTGTCCCTTCCTCCCTCCATCTGAAAACACACACACCTGTCCCTCACTCCATCTGAAAACACACACACCTGTCCCTTCCTCCCTCCATCTGAAAACACACACACCTGTCCCTTCCTCCATCTGAAAACACACACCCATGTCCCTTCCTCCATCTGAAAACACACACACCTGTCCCTTCCTCCCTCCATCTGAAGACATACACACCTGTCCCTCCCTTCCTCCATCTGAAAACACACACACCTGTCCCTTCCTCCCTCCATCTGAAAACACACACACCTGTCCCTTCCTCCCTTCATCTGAAAACACACACACCTGTCCCTTCCTCTCTCCATCTGAAAACACACACACCTGTCCCTTCCTCCCTCCATCTGAAAACACACACACCTGTCCCTTCCTCTCTCCATCTGAAAAAACACACACCTGTCCCTTCCTCCCTCCATCTGAAAACACACACCTGTCCCTTCCTCCCTCCATCTGAAAACACACACCTGTCCCTTCCTCCCTCCATCTGAAAACACACACACCTGTTCCTTCCTCCATCTGAAAACACACAAACCTGTCCCTTCCTCCCTCCATCTGCAAACACACACACCTGTCCCTTCCTCCCTCCATCTGAAAACACACACACCTGTCCCTTCCTCCCTCCATCTGAAAACACACACACCTGTCCCTTCCTCCCTCCATCTGAAAACACACACACCTGTCCCTTCCTCCCTCCATATGAAAACACACACACCTGTCCCTTCCTCCCTCCATCTGAAAACACACACACCTGTCCCTTCCTCCCTCCATCTGAAAACACACACACCTGTCCCTTCCTCTCACCATTAGAAAAAACACACACCTGTCCCTTCCTCCCTCCATCTGAAAACACACACACCTGTCCCTTCCTCCCTCCATCTGAAAACACACACCTGTCCCTTCCTCCCTCCATCTGAAAACACACACACCTGTCCCTTCCTCTCTCCATTAGAAAAAAAACACCTGTCCCTTCCTCCCTCCATCTGAAAACACACACACCTGTCCCTTCCTCCCTCCATCTGAAAACACACACACCTGTCCCTTCCTCCCTCCATCTGAAAACACACACACCTGTCCCTTCCTCCCTCCATCTGAAAACACACACACCTGTCCCTTCCTCCCTCCATCTGAAAACACACACACCTGTCCCTTCCTCCCTCCATCTGAAAACAAACACACCTGTCCCTTCCTCCCTCCATCTGAAAACACACACACCTGTTCCTTCCTCCCTTCATCTGAAAACACACACACCTGTTCCTTCCTCCCTTCATCTGAAAACACACACACCTGTCCCTCCCTCCATCTGAAAACACACACAACAGTCCCTCCCTCCATCTGAAAACACACACACCTGTCCCTTCCTCCCTTCATCTGAAAACACACACACCTGTCCCTCCCTCCATCTGAAAACACACACACCTGTCCCTTCTTCCCTCCATCTGAAGACACACACACCTGTCCCTTCCTCCCTTCATCTGAAAACACACACCTGTCCCTCCCTCCATCTGAAAACACACACACACCTGTCCCTCCCTCCCTTCCTCCCTCCATCTGAAAACACACACACCTGTCCCTTCCTCCCTCCATCTGAAAACACACACCTGTCCCTTCCTCCCTCCATCTGAAAACACACACCTGTCCCTTCCTCCCTCCATCTGAAAACACACACACCTGTTCCTTCCTCCATCTGAAAACACACACACCTGTCCCTTCCTCCCTCCATCTGCAAACACACACACCTGTCCCTTCCTCCCTCCATCTGAAAACACACACACCTGTCCCTTCCTCCCTCCATCTGAAAACACACACACCTGTCCCTTCCTCCCTTCATCTGAAAACACACACACCTGTCCCTTCCTCCCTCCATCTGAAAACAAACATACCTGTCCATTCCTCCCTCCATCTGAAAACACACACACCTGTTCCTTCCTCCCTTCAACTGAAAACACACACACACCTGTCCCTTCCTCCCTCCATCTGAAAACACACACACCTGTCCCTTCCTCCCTCCATCTGAAAACACACACACCTGTCCCTTCCGCTCTCCATTAGAAAAAACACACACCTGTCCCTTCCTCCCTCCATCTGAAAACACACACATGTCCCTTCCTCCCTCCATCTGAAAACACACACACCTGTCCCTTCCTCTCTCCATTAGAAAAAACACACACCTGTCCCTTCCTCCCTCCATCTGAAAAAACACACACCTGTCCCTTCCTCCCTCCATCTGAAAACACACACACCTGTCCCTTCCTCCCTCCATCTGAAAACACACACACCTGTCCCTTCCTCCCTCCATCTGAAAACACACACCTGTTCCTTCCACTCTCCATCTGAAAACACACACCTGTCCCTTCCTCCCTCCATCTGAAAACACACACACCTGTCCCTTCCTCCCTCCATCTGAAAACACACACACATGTCCCTTCCTCCCTTCCTCCCTCCATCTGAAAACACACACCTGTCCCTTCCTCCCTCCATCTGAAAACACACACACCTGTCCCTTCATCTGAAAACACACACACCTGTCCCTTCATCTGAAAACACACACACCTGTCCCTTCCTCCCTCCATCTGAAAACACACACTCCTGTCCCTTCCTCTCTCCATCTGAAAACACACACCTGTCCCTTCCTCCATCCATCTGAAAACACACACATCTGTCCCTTCATCTGAAAACACACACACCTGTCCCTTCCTCCCTCCATCTGAAAACACACACACCTGTCCCTTCCTCCCTTCATCTGAAAACACACACGCCTGTCCCTCCCTCCCTCCATCTGCAAACACACTCACCTGTCCCTTCCTCCCTTCATCTGAAAACACACACACCTGTCCCTTCATCTGAAAACACACACACCTGTCCCTTCCTCTCTCCATTAGAAAAAACACACACCTGTCCCTTCCTCCCTCCATCTGAAAACACACACACCTGTCCCTTCCTCCCTCCATCTGAAAACACACACACCTGTCCCTTCCTCTCTCCATCTGAAAAAACACACACCTGTCCCTTCCTCCCGTCATCTGAAAAAACACACACCTGTCCCTTCCTCCCTCCATCTGAAAACACACACACCTGTCCCTTCCTCCCTCCATCTGAAAACACACACCTGTCCCTTCCTCCCTCCATCTGAAAACACACACACCTGTCCCTTCCTCCCTCCATCTGAAAACACACACACCTGTTCCTTCCTCCCTCCATCTGAAAACACACACCTGTCCCTTCCTCCCTCCATCTGAAAACACACACACCTGTCCCTTCCTCCCTCCATCTGAAAACACACACACCTGTCCCTTCCTCCCTCCATCTGAAAACACACACCTGTCCCTTCCTCCCTCCATCTGAAAACACACACACCTGTCCCTTCCTCCCTCCATCTGAAAACACACACACCTGTCCCTTCCTCCCTCCATCTGAAAACACATACACCTGTCCCTTCCTCCCTCCATCTGAAAACACACACACCTGTCCCTCACTCCATCTGAAAACACACACACCTGTCCCTTCCTCCCTCCATCTGAAGACACACACACCTGTCCTTTCTCCCTCCATCTGAAAACACACACCCCTGTCCCTTCCTCCATCTGAAAACACACACACCTGTCCCTTCCTCCCTCCATCTGAAGACATACACACCTGTCCCTCCCTTCCTCCATCTGAAAACACACACACCTGTCCCTTCCTCCCTCCATCTGAAAACACACACACCTGTCCCTTCCTCCCTTCATCTGAAAACACACACCTGTTCCTTCCACTCTCCATCTGAAAACACACACCTGTCCCTTCCTCCCTCCATCTGAAAACACACACACCTGTCCCTTCCTCCCTCCATCTGAAAACACACACACATGTCCCTTCCTCCCTTCCTCCCTCCATCTGAAAACACACACCTGTCCCTTCCTCCCTCCATCTGAAAACACACACACCTGTCCCTTCATCTGAAAACACACACACCTGTCCCTTCATCTGAAAACACACACACCTGTCCCTTCCTCCCTCCATCTGAAAACACACACTCCTGTCCCTTCCTCTCTCCATCTGAAAACACACACCTGTCCCTTCCTCCATCCATCTGAAAACACACACATCTGTCCCTTCATCTGAAAACACACACACCTGTCCCTTCCTCCCTCCATCTGAAAACACACACACCTGTCCCTTCCTCCCTTCATCTGAAAACACACACGCCTGTCCCTCCCTCCCTCCATCTGCAAACAGACTCACCTGTCCCTTCCTCCCTTCATCTGAAAACACACACACCTGTCCCTTCATCTGAAAACACACACACCTGTCCCTTCCTCTCTCCATTAGAAAAAACACACACCTGTCCCTTCCTCCCTCCATCTGAAAACACACACACCTGTCCCTTCCTCCCTCCATCTGAAAACACACACACCTGTCCCTTCCTCTCTCCATCTGAAAAAACACACACCTGTCCCTTCCTCCCGTCATCTGAAAAAACACACACCTGTCCCTTCCTCCCTCCATCTGAAAACACACACACCTGTTCCTTCCTCCCTCCATCTGAAAACACACACCTGTCCCTTCCTCCCTCCATCTGAAAACACACACACCTGTCCCTTCCTCCCTCCATCTGAAAACACACACACCTGTCCCTTCCTCCCTCCATCTGAAAACACACACCTGTCCCTTCCTCCCTCCATCTGAAAACACACACACCTGTCCCTTCCTCCCTCCATCTGAAAACACACACACCTGTCCCTTCCTCCCTCCATCTGAAAACACACACACCTGTCCCTTCCTCCCTCCATCTGAAAACACACACACCTGTCCCTCACTCCATCTGAAAACACACACACCTGTCCCTTCCTCCCTCCATCTGAAGACACACACACCTGTCCTTTCTCCCTCCATCTGAAAACACACACCCCTGTCCCTTCCTCCATCTGAAAACACACACACCTGTCCCTTCCTCCCTCCATCTGAAGACATACACACCTGTCCCTCCCTTCCTCCATCTGAAAACACACACACCTGTCCCTTCCTCCCTCCATCTGAAAACACACACACCTGTCCCTTCCTCCCTTCATCTGAAAACACACACACCTGTCCCTTCCTCTCTCCATCTGAAAACACACACACCTGTCCCTTCCTCCCTCCATCTGAAAACACACACACCTGTCCCTTCCTCTCTCCATCTGAAAAAACACACACCTGTCCCTTCCTCCCTCCATCTGAAAACACACACCTGTCCCTTCCTCCCTCCATCTGAAAACACACACCTGTCCCTTCCTCCCTCCATCTGAAAACACACACACCTGTTCCTTCCTCCATCTGAAAACACACACACCTGTCCCTTCCTCCCTCCATCTGCAAACACACACACCTGTCCCTTCCTCCCTCCATCTGAAAACACACACACCTGTCCCTTCCTCCCTCCATCTGAAAACACACACACCTGTCCCTTCCTCCCTTCATCTGAAAACACACACACCTGTCCCTTCCTCCCTCCATCTGAAAACACACACACACCTGTCCCTTCCTCCCTTCATCTGAAAACACACACACCTGTCCCTTCCTCCCTCCATCTGAAAACACACACCTGTCCCTTCCTCTCTCCATTAGAAAAAAAACACCTGTCCCTTCCTCCCTCCATCTGAAAACACACACACCTGTCCCTTCCTCCCTCCATCTGAAAACACACACACCTGTCCCTTCCTCCCTCCATCTGAAAACACACACACCTGTCCCTTCCTCCCTCCATCTGAAAACACACACACCTGTCCCTTCCTCCCTCCATCTGAAAACACACACACCTGTCCCTTCCTCTCACCATTAGAAAAAACACACACCTGTCCCTTCCTCCCTCCATCTGAAAACACACACACCTGTCCCTTCCTCCCTCCATCTGAAAACACACACCTGTCCCTTCCTCCCTCCATCTGAAAACACACACACCTGTCCCTTCCTCTCTCCATTAGAAAAAAAACACCTGTCCCTTCCTCCCTCCATCTGAAAACACACACACCTGTCCCTTCCTCCCTCCATCTGAAAACACACACACCTGTCCCTTCCTCCCTCCATCTGAAAACACACACACCTGTCCCTTCCTCCCTCCATCTGAAAACACACACACCTGTCCCTTCCTCCATCTGAAAACACACACACCTGTCCCTTCCTCCCTCCATCTGAAAACACACACACCTGTTCCTTCCTCCCTTCATCTGAAAACACACACACCTGTTCCTTCCTCCCTTCATCTGAAAACACACACACCTGTCCCTCCCTCCATCTGAAAACACACACAACAGTCCCTCCCTCCATCTGAAAACACACACACCTGTCCCTTCCTCCCTTCATCTGAAAACACACACACCTGTCCCTCCCTCCATCTGAAAACACACACACCTGTCCCTTCTTCCCTCCATCTGAAGACACACACACCTGTCCCTTCCTCCCTTCATCTGAAAACACACACCTGTCCCTCCCTCCATCTGAAAACACACAAACACCTGTCCCTCCCTCCCTTCCTCCCTCCATCTGAAAACACACACACCTGTCCCTTCCTCCCTCCATCTGAAAACACACACCTGTCCCTTCCTCCCTCCATCTGAAAACACACACCTGTCCCTTCCTCCCTCCATCTGAAAACACACACACCTGTTCCTTCCTCCATCTGAAAACACACACACCTGTCCCTTCCTCCCTCCATCTGCAAACACACACACCTGTCCCTTCCTCCCTCCATCTGAAAACACACACACCTGTCCCTTCCTCCCTCCATCTGAAAACACACACACCTGTCCCTTCCTCCCTTCATCTGAAAACACACACACCTGTCCCTTCCTCCCTCCATCTGAAAACAAACATACCTGTCCATTCCTCCCTCCATCTGAAAACACACACACCTGTTCCTTCCTCCCTTCATCTGAAAACACACACACACCTGTCCCTTCCTCCCTCCATCTGAAAACACACACACCTGTCCCTTCCTCCCTCCATCTGAAAACACACACACCTGTCCCTTCCTCTCTCCATTAGAAAAAACACACACCTGTCCCTTCCTCCCTCCATCTGAAAACACACACATGTCCCTTCCTCCCTCCATCTGAAAACACACACACCTGTCCCTTCCTCTCTCCATTAGAAAAAACACACACCTGTCCCTTCCTCCCTCCATCTGAAAAAACACACACCTGTCCCTTCCTCCCTCCATCTGAAAACACACACACCTGTCCCTTCCTCCCTCCATCTGAAAACACACACACCTGTCCCTTCCTCCCTCCATCTGAAAACACACAAACCTGTTCCTTCCTCTCTCCATCTGAAAACACACACCTGTCCCTTCCTCCCTCCATCTGAAAACACACACACACCTGTCCCTTCCTCCCTCCATCTGAAAACACACACACATGTCCCTTCCTCCCTTCCTCCCTCCATCTGAAAACACACACCTGTCCCTTCCTCCCTCCATCTGAAAACACACACACCTGTCCCTTCCTCCCTCCATCTGAAAACACACACCTGTCCCTTCCTCCCTCCATCTGAAAACACACACATCTGTCCCTTCATCTGAAAACACACACACCTGTCCCTTCATCTGAAAACACACACACCTGTCCCTTCCTCCCTCCATCTGAAAACACACACTCCTGTCCCTTCCTCTCTCCATCTGAAAACACACACCTGTCCCTTCCTCCCTCCATCTGAAAACACACACATCTGTCCCTTCATCTGAAAACATACACACCTGTCCCTTCCTCCCTCCATCTGAAAACACACACATCTGTCCCTTCATCTGAAAACACACACACCTGTCCCTTCATCTGAAAACACACACACCTGTCCCTTCCTCCCTCCATCTGAAAACACACACTCCTGTCCCTTCCTCTCTCCATCTGAAAACACACACCTGTCCCTTCCTCCCTCCATCTGAAAACACACACACCTGTCCCTTCCTCCCTCCATCTGCAAACACACACACCTGTCCCTTCCTCCCTCCATCTGAAAACACACACACCTGTCCCTTCCTCCCTCCATCTGAAAACACACACACCTGTCCCTTCCTCCCTTCATCTGAAAACACACACACCTGTCCCTTCCTCCCTCCATCTGAAAACACACACACACCTGTCCCTTCCTCCCTTCATCTGAAAACACACACACCTGTCCCTTCCTCCCTCCATCTGAAAACACACACCTGTCCCTTCCTCTCTCCATTAGAAAAAAAACACCTGTCCCTTCCTCCCTCCATCTGAAAACACACACACCTGTCCCTTCCTCCCTCCATCTGAAAACACACACACCTGTCCCTTCCTCCCTCCATCTGAAAACACACACACCTGTCCCTTCCTCCCTCCATCTGAAAACACACACACCTGTCCCTTCCTCCCTCCATCTGAAAACACACACACCTGTCCCTTCCTCTCACCATTAGAAAAAACACACACCTGTCCCTTCCTCCCTCCATCTGAAAACACACACACCTGTCCCTTCCTCCCTCCATCTGAAAACACACACCTGTCCCTTCCTCCCTCCATCTGAAAACACACACACCTGTCCCTTCCTCTCTCCATTAGAAAAAAAACACCTGTCCCTTCCTCCCTCCATCTGAAAACACACACACCTGTCCCTTCCTCCCTCCATCTGAAAACACACACACCTGTCCCTTCCTCCCTCCATCTGAAAACACACACACCTGTCCCTTCCTCCCTCCATCTGAAAACACACACACCTGTCCCTTCCTCCCTCCATCTGAAAACACACACACCTGTCCCTTCCTCCCTCCATCTGAAAACACACACACCTGTCCCTTCCTCCCTCCATCTGAAAACACACACACCTGTTCCTTCCTCCCTTCATCTGAAAACACACACACCTGTTCCTTCCTCCCTTCATCTGAAAACACACACACCTGTCCCTCCCTCCATCTGAAAACACACACAACAGTCCCTCCCTCCATCTGAAAACACACACACCTGTCCCTTCCTCCCTTCATCTGTAAACACACACACCTGTCCCTCCCTCCATCTGAAAACACACACACCTGTCCCTTCTTCCCTCCATCTGAAGACACACACACCTGTCCCTTCCTCCCTTCATCTGAAAACACACACCTGTCCCTCCCTCCATCTGAAAACACACACACACCTGTCCCTCCCTCCCTTCCTCCCTCCATCTGAAAACACACACACCTGTCCCTTCCTCCCTCCATCTGAAAACACACACCTGTCCCTTCCTCCCTCCATCTGAAAACACACACCTGTCCCTTCCTCCCTCCATCTGAAAACACACACACCTGTTCCTTCCTCCATCTGAAAACACACACACCTGTCCCTTCCTCCCTCCATCTGCAAACACACACACCTGTCCCTTCCTCCCTCCATCTGAAAACACACACACCTGTCCCTTCCTCCCTCCATCTGAAAACACACACACCTGTCCCTTCCTCCCTTCATCTGAAAACACACACACCTGTCCCTTCCTCCCTCCATCTGAAGACAAACATACCTGTCCATTCCTCCCTCCATCTGAAAACACACACACCTGTTCCTTCCTCCCTTCATCTGAAAACACACACACACCTGTCCCTTCCTCCCTCCATCTGAAAACACACACACCTGTCCCTTCCTCCCTCCATCTGAAAACACACACACCTGTCCCTTCCTCTCTCCATTAGAAAAAACACACACCTGTCCCTTCCTCCCTCCATCTGAAAACACACACATGTCCCTTCCTCCCTCCATCTGAAAACACACACACCTGTCCCTTCCTCTCTCCATTAGAAAAAACACACACCTGTCCCTTCCTCCCTCCATCTGAAAAAACACACACCTGTCCCTTCCTCCCTCCATCTGAAAACACACACACCTGTCCCTTCCTCCCTCCATCTGAAAACACACACACCTGTCCCTTCCTCCCTCCATCTGAAAACACACAAACCTGTTCCTTCCTCTCTCCATCTGAAAACACACACCTGTCCCTTCCTCCCTCCATCTGAAAACACACACACACCTGTCCCTTCCTCCCTCCATCTGAAAACACACACACATGTCCCTTCCTCCCTTCCTCCCTCCATCTGAAACAACACACCTGTCCCTTCCTCCCTCCATCTGAAAACACACACACCTGTCCCTTCCTCCCTCCATCTGAAAACACACACCTGTCCCTTCCTCCCTCCATCTGAAAACACACACATCTGTCCCTTCATCTGAAAACACACACACCTGTCCCTTCATCTGAAAACACACACACCTGTCCCTTCCTCCCTCCATCTGAAAACACACACTCCTGTCCCTTCCTCTCTCCATCTGAAAACACACACCTGTCCCTTCCTCCCTCCATCTGAAAACACACACATCTGTCCCTTCATCTGAAAACATACACACCTGTCCCTTCCTCCCTCCATCTGAAAACACACACACCTGTCCCTTCCTCCCTTCATCTGAAAACACACACGCCTGTCCCTCCCTCCCTCCATCTGCAAACACACTCACCTGTCCCTTCCTCCCTTCATCTGAAAACACACACACCTGTCCCTTCCTCCCTTCATCTGAAAACACACACACCTGTCCCTTCCTCTCTCCATTAGAAAAAACACACACCTGTCCCTTCCTCCCTCCATCTGAAAACACACACACCTGTCCCTTCCTCCCTCCATCTGAAAACACACACACCTGTCCCTTCCTCTCTCCATCTGAAAAAACACACACCTGTCCCTTCCTCCCGTCATCTGAAAAAACACACACCTGTTCCTTCCTCCCTCCATCTGAAAACACACACCTGTCCCTTCCTCCCTCCATCTGAAAACACACACACCTGTCCCTTCCTCCCTCCATCTGAAAACACACACACCTGTCCCTTCCTCCCTCCATCTGAAAACACACACCTGTCCCTTCCTCCCTCCATCTGAAAACACACACACCTGTCCCTTCCTCCCTCCATCTGAAAACACACACACCTGTCCCTTCCTCCCTCCATCTGAAAACACACACACCTGTCCCTTCCTCCCTCCATCTGAAAACACACACACCTGTCCCTTCCTCCCTGCATCTGAAAACACACACACCTGTTCCTTCCTCCCTTCATCTGAAAACACACACACCTGTCCATCCCTCCATCTGAAAACACACACAACTGTCCCTCCCTCCATCTGAAAACACACACACCTGTCCCTTCCTCCCTTCATCTGAAAACACACACACCTGTCCCTCCCTCCATCTGAAAACACACACAACTGTCCCTCCCTCCATCTGAAAACACACACACCTGTCCCTTCTTCCCTCCATCTGAAGACACACACACCTGTCCCTTCCTCCTTTCATCTGAAAACACACACCTGTCCCTCCCTCCATCTGAAAACACACACACCTGTCCCTCCCTCCCTCCCTCCATCTGAAAACACACACACCTGTCCCTTCCTCCCTCCATCTGAAAACACATACACCTGTCCCTTCTTCCCTTCATCTGAAAACACACACACCTGTCCCTTCCTCCCTCCATCTGAAAACACACACACACACCTGTCCCTTCCTCCCTCCATCTGAAAACACACACACCTGTCCCTTCTTCCCTTCATCTGAAAACACACACACACAGCTGTCCCTTCCTCCCTCCATCTGAAAACACACACACACAGCTGTCCCTTCCTCCCTCCATCTGAAAACACACACACCTGTCCCTCCTTCCCTTCATCTGAAAACACACACACCTGTCCCTTCCTCCCTCCATCTGAAAACACACACACCTGCCCCATTCAACCTCCATCTGGAAATACACACACCTGTCCCGTCCTTCCTCCATCTGAAAACACACATACCTGTCCCTTCCTCCCTTCCTCCCTTCCTCCCTCTGAAAACACCCACACCTGTCCCTTCCTCCCTCCATCTGAAAACACACACACATGTCCCTTCCTCCCTTCCTCCCTCCATCTGAAAACACACACCTGTCCCTTCCTCCCTCCATCTGAAAACACACACCTGTCCCTTCCTCCCTCCATCTGAAAACACACACACCTGTGCCTTCATCTGAAAACACACACACCTGTCCCTTCCTCCCTCCATCTGAAAACACACACCTGTCCCTTCCTCCCTCCATCTAAAAACACACACACCTGTCCCTTCCTCCCTCCATCTGAAAACACACACCTGTCCCTTCCTCCCTCCATCTGAAAACACACACCTGTCCCTTCCTCCCTCCATCTGAAAACACACACACCTGTCCATTCCTCCCTCCATCTGAAAACACACACCTGTCCCTTCTTCCCTCCATCTGAAGACACACACACCTGTCCCTTCCTCCCTTCATCTGAAAACACACACCTGTCCCTCCCTCCATCTGAAAACACACACACCTGTCCCTCCCTCCCTTCCTCCCTCAATCTGAAAACACACACATCTGTCCCTTCATCTGAAAACATACACACCTGTCCCTTCCTCCCTCCATCTGAAAACACACACACCTGTCCCTTCCTCCCTTCATCTGAAAACACACACGCCTGTCCCTCCCTCCCTCCATCTGCAAACACACTCACCTGTCCCTTCCTCCCTTCATCTGAAAACACACACACCTGTCCCTTCCTCCCTTCATCTGAAAACACACACACCTGTCCCTTCCTCTCTCCATTAGAAAAAACACACACCTGTCCCTTCCTCCCTCCATCTGAAAACACACACACCTGTCCCTTCCTCCCTCCATCTGAAAACACACACACCTGTCCCTTCCTCTCTCCATCTGAAAAAACACACACCTGTCCCTTCCTCCCGTCATCTGAAAAAACACACACCTGTTCCTTCCTCCCTCCATCTGAAAACACACACCTGTCCCTTCCTCCCTCCATCTGAAAACACACACACCTGTCCCTTCCTCCCTCCATCTGAAAACACACACACCTGTCCCTTCCTCCCTCCATCTGAAAACACACACCTGTCCCTTCCTCCCTCCATCTGAAAACACACACACCTGTCCCTTCCTCCCTCCATCTGAAAACACACACACCTGTCCCTTCCTCCCTCCATCTGAAAACACACACACCTGTCCCTTCCTCCCTCCATCTGAAAACACACACACCTGTCCCTTCCTCCCTGCATCTGAAAACACACACACCTGTTCCTTCCTCCCTTCATCTGAAAACACACACACCTGTCCATCCCTCCATCTGAAAACACACACAACTGTCCCTCCCTCCATCTGAAAACACACACACCTGTCCCTTCCTCCCTTCATCTGAAAACACACACACCTGTCCCTCCCTCCATCTGAAAACACACACAACTGTCCCTCCCTCCATCTGAAAACACACACACCTGTCCCTTCTTCCCTCCATCTGAAGACACACACACCTGTCCCTTCCTCCTTTCATCTGAAAACACACACCTGTCCCTCCCTCCATCTGAAAACACACACACCTGTCCCTCCCTCCCTCCCTCCATCTGAAAACACACACACCTGTCCCTTCCTCCCTCCATCTGAAAACACATACACCTGTCCCTTCTTCCCTTCATCTGAAAACACACACACCTGTCCCTTCCTCCCTCCATCTGAAAACACACACACACACCTGTCCCTTCCTCCCTCCATCTGAAAACACACACACCTGTCCCTTCTTCCCTTCATCTGAAAACACACACACACAGCTGTCCCTTCCTCCCTCCATCTGAAAACACACACACACAGCTGTCCCTTCCTCCCTCCATCTGAAAACACACACACCTGTCCCTCCTTCCCTTCATCTGAAAACACACACACCTGTCCCTTCCTCCCTCCATCTGAAAACACACACACCTGCCCCATTCAACCTCCATCTGGAAATACACACACCTGTCCCGTCCTTCCTCCATCTGAAAACACACATACCTGTCCCTTCCTCCCTTCCTCCCTTCCTCCCTCTGAAAACACCCACACCTGTCCCTTCCTCCCTCCATCTGAAAACACACACACATGTCCCTTCCTCCCTTCCTCCCTCCATCTGAAAACACACACCTGTCCCTTCCTCCCTCCATCTGAAAACACACACCTGTCCCTTCCTCCCTCCATCTGAAAACACACACACCTGTGCCTTCATCTGAAAACACACACACCTGTCCCTTCCTCCCTCCATCTGAAAACACACACCTGTCCCTTCCTCCCTCCATCTAAAAACACACACACCTGTCCCTTCCTCCCTCCATCTGAAAACACACACCTGTCCCTTCCTCCCTCCATCTGAAAACACACACCTGTCCCTTCCTCCCTCCATCTGAAAACACACACACCTGTCCATTCCTCCCTCCATCTGAAAACACACACCTGTCCCTTCTTCCCTCCATCTGAAGACACACACACCTGTCCCTTCCTCCCTTCATCTGAAAACACACACCTGTCCCTCCCTCCATCTGAAAACACACACACCTGTCCCTCCCTCCCTTCCTCCCTCAATCTGAAAACACACACATCTGTCCCTTCATCTGAAAACATACACACCTGTCCCTTCCTCCCTCCATCTGAAAACACACACACCTGTCCCTTCCTCCCTTCATCTGAAAACACACACGCCTGTCCCTCCCTCCCTCCATCTGCAAACACACTCACCTGTCCCTTCCTCCCTTCATCTGAAAACACACACACCTGTCCCTTCCTCCCTTCATCTGAAAACACACACACCTGTCCCTTCCTCTCTCCATTAGAAAAAACACACACCTGTCCCTTCCTCCCTCCATCTGAAAACACACACACCTGTCCCTTCCTCCCTCCATCTGAAAACACACACACCTGTCCCTTCCTCTCTCCATCTGAAAAAACACACACCTGTCCCTTCCTCCCGTCATCTGAAAAAACACACACCTGTCTCACCCTCCCTCCATCTGAAAACACACACACCTGTTCCTTCCTCCCTCCATCTGAAAACACACACCTGTCCCTTCCTCCCTCCATCTGAAAACACACACACCTGTCCCTTCCTCCCTCCATCTGAAAACACACACACCTGTCCCTTCCTCCCTCCATCTGAAAACACACACCTGTCCCTTCCTCCCTCCATCTGAAAACACACACACCTGTCCCTTCCTCCCTCCATCTGAAAACACACACACCTGTCCCTTCCTCCCTCCATCTGAAAACACACACACCTGTCCCTTCCTCCCTCCATCTGAAAACACACACACCTGTCCCTTCCTCCCTGCATCTGAAAACACACACACCTGTTCCTTCCTCCCTTCATCTGAAAACACACACACCTGTCCATCCCTCCATCTGAAAACACACACAACTGTCCCTCCCTCCATCTGAAAACACACACACCTGTCCCTTCCTCCCTTCATCTGAAAACACACACACCTGTCCCTCCCTCCATCTGAAAACACACACAACTGTCCCTCCCTCCATCTGAAAACACACACACCTGTCCCTTCTTCCCTCCATCTGAAGACACACACACCTGTCCCTTCCTCCTTTCATCTGAAAACACACACCTGTCCCTCCCTCCATCTGAAAACACACACACCTGTCCCTCCCTCCCTCCCTCCATCTGAAAACACACACACCTGTCCCTTCCTCCCTCCATCTGAAAACACATACACCTGTCCCTTCTTCCCTTCATCTGAAAACACACACACCTGTCCCTTCCTCCCTCCATCTGAAAACACACACACACACCTGTCCCTTCCTCCCTCCATCTGAAAACACACACACCTGTCCCTTCTTCCCTTCATCTGAAAACACACACACACAGCTGTCCCTTCCTCCCTCCATCTGAAAACACACACACCTGTCCCTCCTTCCCTTCATCTGAAAACACACACACCTGTCCCTTCCTCCCTCCATCTGAAAACACACACACCTGCCCCATTCAACCTCCATTTGGAAATACACACACCTGTCCCGTCCTTCCTCCATCTGAAAACACACATACCTGTCCCTTCCTCCCTTCCTCCCTTCCTCCCTCTGAAAACACCCACACCTGTCCCTTCCTCCCTCCATCTGAAAACACACACACATGTCCCTTCCTCCCTTCCTCCCTCCATCTGAAAACACACACCTGTCCCTTCCTCCCTCCATCTGAAAACACACACCTGTCCCTTCCTCCCTCCATCTGAAAACACACACACCTGTGCCTTCATCTGAAAACACACACACCTGTCCCTTCATCTGAAAACACACACTCCTGTCCCTTCCTCCCTCCATCTGAAAACACACACCTGTCCCTTCCTCCCTCCATCTAAAAACACATACACCTGTCCCTTCCTCCCTCCATCTGAAAACACACACCTGTCCCTTCCTCCCTCCATCTGAAAACACACACCTGTCCCTTCCTCCCTCCATCTGAAAACACACACACCTGTCCATTCCTCCCTCCATCTGAAGACACACACACCTGTCCCTTCCTCCCTTCATCTGAAAACACACACCTGTCCCTCCCTCCATCTGAAAACACACACACCTGTCCCTCCCTCCCTTCCTCCCTCAATCTGAAAACACACACACCTGTCCCTTCCTCCCTCCATCTGAAAACACACACACCTGTCCCTTCCTCCCTCCATCTGAAAACACACACCTGTCCCTTCTTCCCTTCATCTGAAAACACACACACCTGTCCCTTCCTCCCTCCATCTGAAAACACACCTACCTGTCCCTTCCTCCCTCCATCTGAAAACACACACACCTGTCCCTTCCTCCCTCCATCTGAAAACACACCTACCTGTCCCTTCCTCCCTCCATCTGAAAACACACACACCTGTCCCTCCCTCCATCTGAAAACACACACACCTGTCCCTCCCTCCCTTCCTCCCTCCATCTGAAAACACACACCTGTCCCTTCCTCCCTCCATCTGAAAACACACACACCTGTCCCTTCCTCCCTCCATCTGAAAACACACACACCTGTCCCTTCCTCCCTCCATCTGAAAACACACACCCACCTGTCCCTTCCTCCCTCCATCAGAAAACACACACACATGTCCCTTCCTCCCTTCCTCCCTCCATCTGAAAACACACACCTGTCCCTTCCTCCCTCCATCTGAAAACACACACACCTGTCCCTTCCTCCCTCCATCTGAAAACACACACACCTGTCCCTTCCTCCCTTCATCTGAAAACACACACACCTGTCCCTTCCTCCCTCCATCTGAAAACACACACACATGTCCCTTCCTCCCTTCCTCCCTCCATCTGAAAACACACACTCCTGTCCCTTCCTCTCTCCATCTGAAAACACACACCTGTCCCTTCCTCCCTCCATCTGAAAACACACACATCTGTCCCTTCATCTGAAAACACACACACCTGTCCCTTCCTCCCTCCATCTGAAAACACACACACCTGTCCCTTCCTCCCTTCATCTGAAAACACACACGCCTGTCCCTCCCTCCCTCCATCTGCAAACACACTCACCTGTCCCTTCCTCCCTTCATCTGAAAACACACACACCTGTCCCTTCCTCCCTCCATCTGAAAACACACACACCTGTCCCTTCCTCTCTCCATTAGAAAAAACACACACCTGTCCCTTCCTCCCTCCATCTGAAAACACACACACCTGTCCCTTCCTCCCTCCATCTGAAAACACACACACCTGTCCCTTCCTCTCTCCATTAGAAAAAACACACACCTGTCCCTTCCTCCCTCCATCTGAAAACACACACACCTGTTCCTTCCTCCCTCCATCTGAAAACACACACCTGTCCCTTCCTCCCTCCATCTGAAAACACACACACCTGTCCCTTCCTCCCTCCATCTGAAAACACACACACCTGTCCCTTCCTCCCTCCATCTGAAAACACACACACCTGTCCCTTCCTCCCTCCATCTGAAAACACACACACCTGTCCCTTCCTCCCTCCATCTGAAAACACACACACCTGTCCCTTCCTCCCTCCATCTGAAAACACACACACCTGTCCCTTCCTCCCTCCATCTGAAAACACACACACCTGTCCCTTCCTCCCTCCATCTGAAAACACACACACCTGTTCCTTCCTCCCTTCATCTGAAAACACACACACCTGTCCATCCCTCCATCTGAAAACACACACAACTGTCCCTCCCTCCATCTGAAAACACACACACCTGTCCCTTCCTCCCTTCATCTGAAAACACACACACCTGTCCCTCCCTCCATCTGAAAACACACACAACTGTCCCTCCCTCCATCTGAAAACACACACACCTGTCCCTTCCTCCCTTCATCTGAAAACACACACACCTGTCCCTCCCTCCATCTGAAAACACACACACCTGTCCCTTCTTCCCTCCATCTGAAGACACACACACCTGTCCCTTCCTCCCTTCATCTGAAAACACACACCTGTCCCTCCCTCCATCTGAAAACACACACACCTGTCCCTCCCTCCCTTCCTCCCTCCATCTGAAAACACACACACCTGTCCCTTCCTCCCTCCATCTGAAAACACACACCTGTCCCTTCCTCCCTCCATCTGAAAACACACACCTGTCCCTTCCTCCCTCCATCTGAAAACACACACACCTGTTCCTTCCTCCATCTGAAAACACACACACCTGTCCCTTCCTCCCTCCATCTGAAAACACACACACCTGTCCCTTCCTCCCTCCATCTGAAAACACACACACCTGTCCATTCCTCCCTCCATCTGAAAACACACACACCTGTTCCTTCCTCCCTTCATCTGAAAACACACACACACCTGTTCCTTCCTCCCTTAATCTGAAAACACACACACACCTGTCCCTTCCTCCCTCCATCTGAAAACACACACACCTGTCCCTTCCTCCCTCCATCTGAAAACACACACACCTGTCCCTTCCTCTCTCCATTAGAAAAAACACACACCTGTCCCTTCCTCCCTCCATCTGAAAACACACACACCTGTCCCTTCCTCTCTCCATTAGAAAAAACACACACCTGTCCCTTCCTCCCTCCATCTGAAAAAACATACACCTGTCCCTTCCTCCCTCCATCTGAAAACACACACCTGTCCCTTCCTCCCTCCATCTGAAAACACACACACCTGTCCCTTCCTCCCTCCATCTGAAAACACACACCTGTCCCTTCCTCCCTCCATCTGAAAACACACACACCTGTCCCTTCCTCCCTCCATCTGAAAACACACACACCTGTCCCTTCCTCCCTCCATCTGAAAACACACACACCTGTCCCTTCCTCCCTTCATCTGAAAACACACACCTGTCCCTCCCTCCATCTGAAAACACACACACCTGTCCCTCCCTCCCTTCCTCCCTCAATCTGAAAACACACACACCTGTCCCTTCCTCCCTCCATCTGAAAACACACACACCTGTCCCTTCTTCCCTTCATCTGAAAACACACACACCTGTCCCTTCCTCCCTCCATCTGAAAACACACACACCTGTCCCTTCCTCCCTCCATCTGAAAACACACACCTGTCCCTTCTTCCCTTCATCTGAAAACACACACACCTGTCCCTTCCTCCCTCCATCTGAAAACACACACACCTGTCCCTTCCTTCCTCCATCTGAAAACACACACCCACCTGTCCCTTCCTCCCTCCATCTGAAAACACACACACATGTCCCTTCCTCCCTTCCTCCCTCCATCTGAAAACACACACCTGTCCCTTCCTCCCTCCATCTGAAAACACACACACCTGTCCCTTCCTCCCTTCATCTGAAAACACACACACCTGTCCCTTCCTCCCTCCATCTGAAAACACACACACATGTCCCTTCCTCCCTTCCTCCCTCCATCTGAAAACACACACTCCTGTCCCTTCCTCTCTCCATCTGAAAACACACACCTGTCCCTTCCTCCCTCCATCTGAAAACACACACATCTGTCCCTTCATCTGAAAACACACACACCTGTCCCTTCCTCCCTCCATCTGAAAACACACACACCTGTCCCTTCCTCCCTTCATCTGAAAACACACACGCCTGTCCCTCCCTCCCTCCATCTGCAAACACACTCACCTGTCCCTTCCTCCCTTCATCTGAAAACACACACACCTGTCCCTTCCTCCCTCCATCTGAAAACACACACACCTGTCCCTTCCTCTCTCCATTAGAAAAAACACACACCTGTCCCTTCCTCCCTCCATCTGAAAACACACACACCTGTCCCTTCCTCCCTCCATCTGAAAACACACACACCTGTCCCTTCCTCTCTCCATCTGAAAAAACACACACCTGTCCCTTCCTCCCGACATCTGAAAAAACACACACCTGTCCCTTCCTCCCTCCATCTGAAAACACACACACCTGTTCCTTCCTCCCTCCATCTGAAAACACACACCTGTCCCTTCCTCCCTCCATCTGAAAACACACACACCTGTCCCTTCCTCCCTCCATCTGAAAACACACACACCTGTCCCTTCCTCCCTCCATCTGAAAACACACACACCTGTCCCTTCCTCCCTCCATCTGAAAACACACACACCTGTCCCTTCCTCCCTCCATCTGAAAACACACACACCTGTCCCTTCCTCCCTCCATCTGAAAACACACACACCTGTCCCTTCCTCCCTCCATCTGAAAACACACACACCTGTCCCTTCCTCCCTCCATCTGAAAACACACACACCTGTTCCTTCCTCCCTTCATCTGAAAACACACACACCTGTCCATCCCTCCATCTGAAAACACACACAACTGTCCCTCCCTCCATCTGAAAACACACACACCTGTCCCTTCCTCCCTTCATCTGAAAACACACACACCTGTCCCTCCCTCCATCTGAAAACACACACAACTGTCCCTCCCTCCATCTGAAAACACACACACCTGTCCCTTCCTCCCTTCATCTGAAAACACACACACCTGTCCCTCCCTCCATCTGAAAACACACACACCTGTCCCTTCTTCCCTCCATCTGAAGACACACACACCTGTCCCTTCCTCCCTTCATCTGAAAACACACACACCTGTTCCTTCCTCCATCTGAAAACACACACACCTGTCCCTTCCTCCCTCCATCTGCAAACACACACACCTGTCCCTTCCTCCCTCCATCTGAAAACACACACACCTGTCCCTTCCTCCCTCCATCTGAAAACACACACACCTGTCCCTTCCTCCCTTCATCTGAAAACACACACACCTGTCCCTTCCTCCCTCCATCTGAAAACACACACACCTGTCCATTCCTCCCTCCATCTGAAAACACACACCTGTTCCTTCCTCCCTTCATCTGAAAACACACACACACCTGTTCCTTCCTCCCTTCATCTGAAAACACACACACACCTGTCCCTTCCTCCCTCCATCTGAAAACACACACACCTGTCCCTTCCTCCCTCCATCTGAAAACACACACACCTGTCCCTTCCTCTCTCCATTAGAAAAAACACACACCTGTCCCTTCCTCCCTCCATCTGAAAACACACACACCTGTCCCTTCCTCTCTCCATTAGAAAAAACACACACCTGTCCCTTCCTCCCTCCATCTGAAAAAACATACACCTGTCCCTTCCTCCCTCCATCTGAAAACACACACACCTGTCCCTTCCTCCCTCCATCTGAAAACACACACACCTGTCCCTTCCTCCCTCCATCTGAAAACACACACACCTGTTCCTTCCTCCCTTCATCTGAAAACACACACAACTGTCCCTCCCTCCATCTGAAAACACACACACCTGTCCCTTCCTCCCTTCATCTGAAAACACACACACCTGTCCCTCCCTCCATCTGAAAACACACACAACTGTCCCTCCCTCCATCTGAAAACACACACACCTGTCCCTTCCTCCCTTCATCTGAAAACACACACACCTGTCCCTCCCTCCATCTGAAAACACACACACCTGTCCCTTCTTCCCTCCATCTGAAGACACACACACCTGTCCCTTCCTCCCTTCATCTGAAAACACACACCTGTCCCTCCCTCCATCTGAAAACACACACACCTGTCCCTCCCTCCCTTCCTCCCTCCATCTGAAAACACACACACCTGTCCCTTCCTCCCTCCATCTGAAAACACATACACCTGTCCCTTCTTCCCTTCATCTGAAAACACACACACCTGTCCCTTCCTCCCTCCATCTGAAAACACACACACACACCTGTCCCTTCCTCCCTCCATCTGAAAACACACACACCTGTCCCTTCTTCCCTTCATCTGAAAACACACACACCTGTCCCTTCCTCCCTCCATCTGAAAACACACACACACAGCTGTCCCTTCCTCCCTCCATCTGAAAACACACACACCTGTCCCTTCTTACCTTCATCTGAAAACACACACACCTGTCCCTTCCTCCCTCCATCTGAAAACACACACACCTGCCCCATTCAACCTCCATCTGGAAACACACACACCTGTCCCTTCCTCCCTCCATCTGAAAACACACACACCTGTCCCTTCCTCTCTCCATTAGAAAAAACACACACCTGTCCCTTCCTCCCTCCATCTGAAAACACACACACCTGTCCCTTCCACCCTCCATCTGAAAACACACACACCTGTCCCTTCCTCTCTCCATCTGAAAAAACACACACCTGTCCCTTCCTCCCGTCATCTGAAAAAACACACACCTGTCCCTTCCTCCCTCCATCTGAAAACACACACACCTGTTCCTTCCTCCCTCCATCTGAAAACACACACCTGTCCCTTCCTCCCTCCATCTGAAAACACACACACCTGTCCCTTCCTCCCTCCATCTGAAAACACACACACCTGTCCCTTCCTCCCTCCATCTGAAAACACACACACCTGTCCCTTCCTCCCTCCATCTGAAAACACACACACCTGTCCCTTCCTCCCTCCATCTGAAAACACACACACCTGTCCCTTCCTCCCTCCATCTGAAAACACACACACCTGTCCCTTCATCTGAAAACACACACACCTGTCCCTTCCTCCCTCCATCTGAAAACACACACACCTGTTCCTTCCTCCCTTCATCTGAAAACACACACACCTGTCCATCCCTCCATCTGAAAACACACACAACTGTCCCTCCCTCCATCTGAAAACACACACACCTGTCCCTTCCTCCCTTCATCTGAAAACACACACACCTGTCCCTCCCTCCATCTGAAAACACACACAACTGTCCCTCCCTCCATCTGAAAACACACACACCTGTCCCTTCCTCCCTTCATCTGAAAACACACAAACCTGTCCCTCCCTCCATCTGAAAACACACACACCTGTCCCTTCTTCCCTCCATCTGAAGACACACACACCTGTCCCTTCCTCCCTTCATCTGAAAACACACACCTGTCCCTCCCTCCATCTGAAAACACACACACCTGTCCCTCCCTCCCTTCCTCCCTCCATCTGAAAACACACACACCTGTCCCTTCCTCCCTCCATCTGAAAACACACACCTGTCCCTTCCTCCCTCCATCTGAAAACACACACCTGTCCCTTCCTCCCTCCATCTGAAAACACACACACCTGTTCCTTCCTCCATCTGAAAACACACACACCTGTCCCTTCCTCCCTCCATCTGAAAACACACACACCTGTCCATTCCTCCCTCCATCTGAAAACACACACACCTGTTCCTTCCTCCCTTCATCTGAAAACACACACACACCTGTTCCTTCCTCCCTTCATCTGAAAACACACACACACCTGTCCCTTCCTCCCTCCATCTGAAAACACACACACCTGTCCCTTCCTCCCTCCATCTGAAAACACACACACCTGTCCCTTCCTCTCTCCATTAGAAAAAACACACACCTGTCCCTTCCTCCCTCCATCTGAAAACACACACACCTGTCCCTTCCTCTCTCCATTAGAAAAAACACACACCTGTCCCTTCCTCCCTCCATCTGAAAACACACACACCTGTCCCTTCCTCTCTCCATTAGAAAAAACACACACCTGTCCCTTCCTCCCTCCATCTGAAAACACACACACATGTCCCTTCCTCCCTCCATCTGAAAACACACACACCTGTTCCTTCCTCCCTCCATCTGAAAACACACACCTGTCCCTTCCTCCCTCCATCTGAAAACACACACACCTGTCCCTTCCTCCCTCCATCTGAAAACAGACACACCTGTCCCTTCCTCCCTCCATCTGAAAACACACACACCTGTCCCTTCCTCCCTCCATCTGAAAACACACACACCTGTCCCTTCCTCCCTCCATCTGAAAACACACACACCTGTTCCTTCCTCCCTTCATCTGAAAACACACACACCTGTCCCTTCCTCCCTCCATCTGAAAACACACACACACCTGTTCCTTCCTCCCTTCATCTGAAAACACACACAACTGTCCCTCCCGCCATCTGAAAACACACACACCTGTCCCTTCCTCCCTTCATCTGAAAACACACACCTGTCCCTCCCTCCATCTGAAAACACACACAACTGTCCCTCCCTCCATCTGAAAACACACACACCTGTCCCTTCCTCCCTTCATCTGAAAACACACACACCTGTCCCTCCCTCCATCTGAAAACACACACACCTGTCCCTTCTTCCCTCCATCTGAAGACACACACACCTGTCCCTTCCTCCCTTCATCTGAAAACACACACCTGTCCCTCCCTCCATCTGAAAACACACACACCTGTCCCTCCCTCCCTTCCTCCCTCCATCTGAAAACACACACACCTGTCCCTTCCTCCCTCCATCTGAAAACACATACACCTGTCCCTTCTTCCCTTCATCTGAAAACACACACACCTGTCCCTTCCTCCCTCCATCTGAAAAAACACACACACCTGTCCCTTCCTCCCTCCATCTGAAAACACACACACCTGTCCCTTCTTCCCTTCATCTGAAAACACACACACCTGTCCCTTCCTCCCTCCATCTGAAAACACACACACACAGCTGTCCCTTCCTCCCTCCATCTGAAAACACACACACCTGTCCCTTCTTCCCTTCATCTGAAAACACACACACCTGTCCCTTCCTCCCTCCATCTGAAAACACACACACCTGCCCCATTCAACCTCCATCTGGAAACACACACACCTGTCCCTTCCTCCCTCCATCTGAAAACACACACACCTGTCCCTTCCTCTCTCCATTAGAAAAAACACACACCTGTCCCTTCCTCCCTCCATCTGAAAACACACACACCTGTCCCTTCCTCTCTCCATCTGAAAAAACACACACCTGTCCCTTCCTCCCGTCATCTGAAAAAACACACACACCTGTCCCTTCCTCCCTCCATCTGAAAACACACACACCTGTTCCTTCCTCCCTCCATCTGAAAACACACACCTGTCCCTTCCTCCCTCCATCTGAAAACACACACACCTGTCCCTTCCTCCCTCCATCTGAAAACACACACACCTGTCCCTTCCTCCCTCCATCTGAAAACACACACACCTGTCCCTTCCTCCCTCCATCTGAAAACACACACACCTGTCCCTTCCTCCCTCCATCTGAAAACACACACACCTGTCCCTTCCTCCCTCCATCTGAAAACACACACACCTGTCCCTTCCTCCCTCCATCTGAAAACACACACACCTGTCCCTTCCTCCCTCCATCTGAAAACACACACACCTGTTCCTTCCTCCCTTCATCTGAAAACACACACACCTGTCCATCCCTCCATCTGAAAACACACACAACTGTCCCTCCCTCCATCTGAAAACACACACACCTGTCCCTTCTTCCCTTCATCTGAAAACACACACACCTGTCCCTTCCTCCCTCCATCTGAAAACACACACACACACCTGTCCCTTCCTCCCTCCATCTGAAAACACACACACCTGTCCCTTCTTCCCTTCATCTGAAAACACACACACACAGCTGTCCCTTCCTCCCTCCATCTGAAAACACACACACACAGCTGTCCCTTCCTCCCTCCATCTGAAAACACACACACCTGTCCCTTCTTCCCTTCATCTGAAAACACACACACCTGTCCCTTCCTCCCTCCATCTGAAAACACACACACCTGCCCCATTCAACCTCCATCTGGAAACACACACACCTGTCCCGTCCTTCCTCCATCTGAAAACACACATACCTGTCCCTTCCTCCCTTCCTCCCTTCCTCCCTCTGAAAACACCCACACCTGTCCCTTCCTCCCTCCATCTGAAAACACACACACATGTCCCTTCCTCCCTTCCTCCCTCCATCTGAAAACACACACCTGTCCCTTCCTCCCTCCATCTGAAAACACACACCTGTCCCTTCCTCCCTCCATCTGAAAACACACACACCTGTGCCTTCATCTGAAAACACACACACCTGTCCCTTCCTCCCTCCATCTGAAAACACACACTCCTGTCCCTTCCTCCCTCCATCTGAAAACACACACCTGTCCCTTCCTCCCTCCATCTGAAAACACACACACCTGTCCCTTCCTCCCTCCATCTGAAAACACACACCTGTCCCTTCCTCCCTCCATCTGAAAACACACACACGTCCCTTCCTCCCTCCATCTGAAAACACACACACCTGTCCATTCCTCCCTCCATCTGAAAACACACACCTGTCCCTTCTTCCCTCCATCTGAAGACACACACACCTGTCCCTTCCTCCCTTCATCTGAAAACACACACCTGTCCCTCCCTCCATCTGAAAACACACACACCTGTCCCTCCCTCCCTTCCTCCCTCAATCTGAAAACACACACACCTGTCCCTTCCTCCCTCCATCTGAAAACACACACACCTGTCCCTTCTTCCCTTCATCTGAAAACACACACACCTGTCCCTTCCTCCCTCCATCTGAAAACACACACACCTGTCCCTTCCTCCCTCCATCTGAAAACACACACCTGTCCCTTCTTCCCTTCATCTGAAAACACACACACCTGTCCCTTCCTCCCTCCATCTGAAAACACACCTACCTGTCCCTTCCTCCCTCCATCTGAAAACACACACACCTGTCCCTTCCTCCCTCCATCTGAAAACACACACACATGTCCCTTCCTCCCTCCATCTGAAAACACACACCTGTCCCTTCCTCCCTCCATCTGAAAACCCACACACCTGTCCCTTCCTCCCTCCATCTGAAAACACACACACATGTCCCTTCCTCCCTTCCTCCCTCCATCTGAAAACACACACCTGTCCCTTCCTCCCTCCATCTGAAAACACACACACCTGTCCCTTCCTCCCTCCATCTGAAAACACACACACCTGTCCCTTCCTCCCTTCATCTGAAAACACACACACCTGTCCCTTCCTCCCTCCATCTGAAAACACACACTCCTGTCCCTTCCTCTCTCCATCTGAAAACACACACCTGTCCCTTCCTCCCTCCATCTGAAAACACACACATCTGTCCCTTCATCTGAAAACACACACACCTGTCCCTTCCTCCCTCCATCTGAAAACACACACACCTGTCCCTTCCTCCCTTCATCTGAAAACACACACGCCTGTCCCTCCCTCCCTCCATCTGCAAACACACTCACCTGTCCCTTCCTCCCTTCATCTGAAAACACACACACCTGTCCCTTCCTCCCTCCATCTGCAAACACACACACCTGTCCCTCCCTCCCTTCCTCCCTCCATCTGAAAACACACACACCTGTCCCTTCCTCCCTCCATCTGAAAACACACACCTGTCCCTTCCTCCCTCCATCTGAAAACACACACACCTGTTCCTTCCTCCATCTAAAAACACACACACCTGTCCCTTCCTCCCTCCATCTGCAAACACACACACCTGTCCCTTCCTCCCTCCATCTGAAAACACACACACCTGTTCCTTCCTCCCTCCATCTGAAAACACACACCTGTCCCTTCCTCCCTCCATCTGAAAACACACACACCTGTCCCTTCCTCCCTCCATCTGAAAACACACACACCTGTCCCTTCCTCCCTCCATCTGAAAACACACACACCTGTCCCTTCCTCCCTCCATCTGAAAACACACACACCTGTCCCTTCCTCCCTCCATCTGAAAACACACACACCTGTCCCTTCCTCCCTCCATCTGAAAACACACACACCTGTCCCTTCCTCCCTCCATCTGAAAACACACACACCTGTTCCTTCCTCCCTTCATCTGAAAACACACACACCTGTCCATCCCTCCATCTGAAAACACACACAACTGTCCCTCCCTCCATCTGAAAACACACACACCTGTCCCTTCCTCCCTTCATCTGAAAACACACACACCTGTCCCTCCCTCCATCTGAAAAGACACACAACTGTCCCTCCCTCCATCTGAAAACACACACACCTGTCCCTTCCTCCCTTCATCTGAAAACACACACACCTGTCCCTCCCTCCATCTGAAAACACACACACCTGTCCCTTCTTCCCTCCATCTGAAGACACACACACCTGTCCCTTCCTCCCTTCATCTGAAAACACACACCTGTCCCTCCCTCCATCTGAAAACACACACACCTGTCCCTCCCTCCCTTCATCTGAAAACACACACCTGTCCCTTCCTCCCTTCATCTGAAAACACACACCTGTCCCTCCCTCCATCTGAAAACACACACACCTGTCCCTCCCTCCCTTCCTCCCTCCATCTGAAAACACACACACCTGTCCCTTCCTCCCTCCATCTGAAAACACACACACCTGTTCCTTCCTCCCTTCATCTGAAAACACACACACCTGTCCCTTCCTCTCTCCATCTGCAAACACACACACATGTCCCTTCCTCCCTCCATCTGAAAACACACACACCTGTCCCTTCCTCCCTCCATCTGCAAACACACACACCTGTCCCTTCCTCCCTCCATCTGAAAACACACACACCTGTCCATTCCTCCCTCCATCTGAAAACACACACACCTGTTCCTTCCTCCCTTCATCTGAAAACACACACACACCTGTCCCTTCCTCCCTCCATCTGAAAACACACACACCTGTCCCTTCCTCCCTCCATCTGAAAACACACACACCTGTCCCTTCCTCTCTCCATCTGAAAACACACACACCTGTCCCTTCCTCTCTCCATCTGAAAACACACACACCTGTCCCTTCCTCCCTCCATCTGAAAACACACACACCTGTCCCTTCCTCCCTCCATCTGAAAACACACACACCTGTTCCTTCCTCCCTCCATCTGAAAACACACACCTGTCCCTTCCTCCCTCCATCTGAAAACACACACACCTGTCCCTTCCTCCCTCCATCTGAAAACACACACACCTGTTCCTTCCTCCCTCCATCTGAAAACACACACCTGTCCCTTCCTCCCTCCATCTGAAAACACACACACCTGTCCCTTCCTCCCTCCATCTGAAAACACACACACCTGTCCCTTCCTCCCTCCATCTGAAAACACACAAACCTGTTCCTTCCTCTCTCCATCTGAAAACACACACCTGTCCCTTCCTCCCTCCATCTGAAAACACACACAACTGTCCCTCCCTCCATCTGAAAACACACACACCTGTCCCTTCCTCCCTCCATCTGAAAACACACACACCTGTCCCTTCCTCCCTCCATCTGAAAACACACACACCTGTCCCTTCCTCCCTCCATCTGAAAACACACAAACCTGTTCCTTCCTCTCTCCATCTGAAAACACACACCTGTCCCTTCCTCCCTCCATCTGAAAACACACACAACTGTCCCTCCCTCCATCTGAAAACACACACACCTGTCCCTTCCTCCCTTCATCTGAAAACACACACACCTGTCCCTCCCTCCATCTGAAAACACACACAACTGTCCCTCCCTCCATCTGAAGACACACACACCTGTCCCTTCCTCCCTTCATCTGAAAACACACACCTGTCCCTCCCTCCATCTGAAAACACACACACCTGTCCCTCCCTCCCTTCCTCCCTCCATCTGAAAACACACACACCTGTCCCTTCCTCCCTCCATCTGAAAACACATACACCTGTCCCTTCTTCCCTTCATCTGAAAACACACACACCTGTCCCTTCCTCCCTCCATCTGAAAACACACACACACACCTGTCCCTTCCTCCCTCCATCTGAAAACACACACACCTGTCCCTTCTTCCCTTCATCTGAAAACACACACACCTGTCCCTTCCTCCCTCCATCTGAAAACACACACACACAGCCGTCCCTTCCTCCCTCCATCCGAAAACACATACACCTGTCCCTTCTTCCCTTCATCTGAAAACACACACACCTGCCCCATTCAACCTCCATCTGGAAACACACACACCTGTCCCTTCCTCCCTCCATCTGAAAACACACACACCTGTCCCTTCCTCCCTCCATCTGAAAACACACACACCTGTCCATTCCTCCCTCCATCTGAAAACACACACACCTGTTCCTTCCTCCCTTCATCTGAAAACACACACACACCTGTCCCTTCCTCCCTCCATCTGAAAACACACACACCTGTCCCTTCCTCCCTCCATCTGAAAACACACACACCTGTCCCTTCCTCTCTTCATCTGAAAACACACACACCTGTCCCTTCCCCTCTCCATCTGAAAACACACACACCTGTCCCTTCCTCCCTCCATCTGAAAACACACACACCTGTCCCTTCCTCCCTCCATCTGAAAACACACACACCTGTTCCTTCCTCCCTCCATCTGAAAACACACACCTGTCCCTTCCTCCCTCCATCTGAAAACACACACACCTGTCCCTTCCTCCCTCCATCTGAAAACACACACACCTGTCCCTTCCTCCCTCCATCTGAAAACACACAAACCTGTTCCTTCCTCTCTCCATCTGAAAACACACACCTGTCCCTTCCTCTCTCCATCTGAAAACACACACAACTGTCCCTCCCTCCATCTGAAAACACACACACCTGTCCCTTCCTCCCTTCATCTGAAAACACACACACCTGTCCCTCCCTCCATCTGAAAACACACACAACTGTCCCTCCCTCCATCTGAAAACACACACACCTGTCCCTTCCTCCCTTCATCTGAAAACACACACACCTGTCCCTCCCTCCATCTGAAAACACACACACCTGTCCCTTCTTCCCTCCATCTGAAGACACACACACCTGTCCCTTCCTCCCTTCATCTGAAAACACACACCTGTCCCTCCCTCCATCTGAAAACACACACACCTGTCCCTCCCTCCCTTCCTCCCTCCATCTGAAAACACACACACCTGTCCCTTCCTCCCTCCATCTGAAAACACATACACCTGTCCCTTCTTCCCTTCATCTGAAAACACACACACCTGTCCCTTCCTCCCTCCATCTGAAAACACACACACACACCTGTCCCTTCCTCCCTCCATCTGAAAACACACACACCTGTCCCTTCTTCCCTTCATCTGAAAACACACACACCTGTCCCTTCCTCCCTCCATCTGAAAACACACACACACAGCCGTCCCTTCCTCCCTCCATCCGAAAACACATACACCTGTCCCTTCTTCCCTTCATCTGAAAACACACACACCTGCCCCATTCAACCTCCATCTGGAAACACACACACCTGTCCCGTCCTTCCTCCATCTGAAAACACCCACACCTGTCCCTTCCTCCCTCCATCTGAAAACACACACACCTGTCCCTTCCTCCCTCCATCTGAAAACACACACACCTGTCCCTTCCTCCCTCCATCTGAAAACACACATACCTGTCCCTTCCTCCCTTCCTCCATCTGAAAACACCCACACCTGTCCCTTCCTCCCTCCATCTGAAAACACACACACATGTCCCTTCCTCCCTCCATCTGAAAACACACAAACCTGTTCCTTCCTCTCTCCATCTGAAAACACACACCTGTCCCTTCCTCCCTCCATCTGAAAACACACATACCTGTCCCTTCCTCCCTCCATCTGAAAACACACACACATGTCCCTTCCTCCCTTCATCTGAAAACACACACCTGTCCCTTCCTCCCTCCATCTGAAAACACACACACCTGTCCCTTCCTCCCTCCATCTGAAAACACACACACCTGTCCCTTCCTCCCTTCATCTGAAAACACACACACCTGTCCCTTCCTCCCTCCATCTGAAAACACACACTCCTGTCCCTTCCTCTCTCCATCTGAAAACACACACCTGTCCCTTCCTCCCTCCATCTGAAAACACACACATCTGTCCCTTCATCTGAAAACACACACACCTGTCCCTTCCTCCCTCCATCTGAAAACACACACACCTGTCCCTTCCTCCCTTCATCTGAAAACACACACACACCTGTCCCTCCCTCCCTCCATCTGCAAACACACTCACCTGTCCCTTCCTCCCTCCATCTGAAAACACACACTCCTGTCTCCCCCTCTGAAACACACACCCCTGTCCCTCCCTTCATCTGAAAACACACACTCCTGTCTCCCCCTCCGAAACACACACTCTAAACCCCCCCCCCACCTGTTCCCCCAGGGCGTGGCAGGTGACCCTGTAGGCGTGCTGCTGGGCTCTCCTGGGCTCTGATAGGCTGAGAGCCTCCACGCCCAGCCCCTCCCCCTCAGCCTGGGCATCGCCATGGAAACGTGCAGGGACCAGGGGCCAGGGCTGTGGCCCCCCCTCGAAGACGATGAGGCAAGACGCACCCAAAGACAAGACCACCTCTGAAACCAGGGCCTGGAGAGGGGGGAGGAGACGGGTGAGCAGAGGGACAAGGAGTAAAATGTATAGAGATGAATAGAGACGTACAGTGCTTTCAGTATTCACACCATTTGAATTTTTCCACATTATTTTGTGTTACAAAGTGGGATTACAATTATTGAATTGTCATTTTTTTGTCAACGATCTACACAAAATATTTTGTAATGTCAAGGTGGATGAAAAAATAATAATATTTGTAAAACAAAAATATGAAAAATAAAAACGACAACTTCCTGAATCAATACATGTTAGAATGACCTTTGGCAGCTGTGAGTCTTTCTGGGTAAGTCTCTAAGAGCTTTGCACATCTGGATTGTACAACATTATCATTCAAAAAATTATTCAAGCTCCGTCAAGTTGGTTGTTGATCATTGCTAGACAGCCATTTTCAAGTCAATTTAAGTCAAAACTGTAACTAGGCCTCTCAGGAACATTCAAGCAACTCCAGTGGCCTTGTTTAAGGTAATTGTCTTGCTGACTGTCTCCAAGTGTCTGTTGGAAAGCTGAAAGAACCAGGTGTTCCTCTACAATTTTGCCTGTGCTTAGCTCTATTCCATTAATTTGTATCATAAAAAACTCCATAGTCCTTGCCGATGATAAGCATACCCATAACATGATGCAGCCACCACCATGCTTGAAAATATGAAGAGTGGTGATGTGTTGTGTTGGATTCAGGACATAAAGTTAATTTCTTTACCACATTTTTTGCAGTTTTACTTTAGTGCCTTATTGCAAACAGGACGCATGTTTGGGAATATTTTTAAAAATCTGTACAGACTTCCTCACTGTCATTTAGGTTAGTATTTTGGAGTAACTACAATGTTGTTGATCCATCCTCAGTTTTCTCCTATCACAGCCATTAAACTCTGTAACTGTTTTAAAGTCACCATTGGCCTCATGGTGAAATCCCTCAGCGGTTTCCTTCCTCTTCGGCAACTGAGTCAGGAAGGACGCCTGTATCTTTGTAGTGACTGGGTTTATTGATACACCATCCAAAACCTAATTAACAGCTTCACCAATGCGCAAAGGGATATTCAGTGTCTGCTTTTTTATTTTTACCAAATCGGTGTGCTTCTTTGTAAGGCATTGGAAAACTTATCTAGTCTTTGTGGTTGAATCTGTGCTTAGAATTCACTACTCGACTAAGGGACCTTACAGATAATTGTATGTGTGGGTCAGGGGCGCAACTTTCACTGGGGGAAAAAATGAATTTTTGTCAACGGCAGTATTATCATTGGAATGTGATACAAAACGAGGCCTGGTGTGCTTTAGGACCATGCGGACACCACCAAGCCTTCGGATAGGCTGTTTGGAATGTTCGTCCGACTGGATAGACAGTTGTTTAATATTAGAGGCTCAGCGATGTTAGGATTTTGAAAGTTGTGTAGTGTATACCTGGCTTAAATGGTAGGCTACAAGCAACAAGCATGGTTGTAGTTGATGGGAAAGTGAACCATATAACCGAATAATTAGCATTCTATGCAAATTGCAAATTGCAAATACAATGAATGCCGCCTCACTGAGGTGAGATTGCTGTGCCGCATTGCGTTGACGAGAATCTAAGAACCCTCATGTCAATAACAAGTAGATCTAGAGAAGGTAAACACATGAACCAGCAGTGGTGCATTGTAAGCGCAAGGAAGGCCATACAGTATCCCCCCGGGCGCGCATCGGTAATACCGTAAACCCCGGGATGGTAAAAGGACGGTATGAAGGTATGGAAAAATGGATACCGCCTAAGCCTATCAGGAACTCCAGATGGGAGCAGTGTGGTGCTCAACCCTCCAATGGCATCATTAGAAACCACTCTCCTCTTCCCAGTCACTCAACCAACCTGGGGAAAATAAGTCAATTAAACCCCCCCCAGTCTCTGTCTCTCTTCCAGTCTCAGTCTCTCTCTCAGTCTCTCTCTCAGTCTCTCTCTCAGTCTCTCTCTCTGTCTCAGTCTCTCTCTCAGTCTCTCTCTCAGTCTCAGTCTCTCTCTGTCTCTCTCTCAGTCTCTCTCTCAGTCTCTCTCTCAGTCTCTCTCTCTGTCTCTCTCTCTGTCTCTCTCTCTGTCTCTCTCTCTGTCTCTCTCTCTGTCTCTCTCTCTGTCTCTCTCTCTGTCTCTCTCTCAGTCTCTCTCTCAGTCTCTCTCTCAGTCTCTCTCTCTGTCAGTCTCAGTCTCTCTCTCTGTCAGTCTCAGTCTCTCTCTCTGTCAGTCTCAGTCTCTCTCTCTGTCAGTCTCAGTCTCTCTCTCTCTCTGTCTCAGTCTCTCTCTCTCTCAGTCTCTCTCTCTCTCAGTCTCTCTCTGTCTCAGTCTCTCTCTGTCTCAGTCTCTCTCTCTGTCTCAGTCTCTCTCTCTGTCTCAGTCTCTCTCTGTCTCTCTCTGTCTCAGTCTCTCTCTCTATCTGTCTCAGTCTCTCTCTGTGTGCACCTTGAGGGGACTGTGGGCGGCCAGCGTTGCCATGGAAGTGATGTTGTAGTGTTCCATTTCCACGGTGATAGTGATGAGGGTGTGGCCTGGTCCCACTGCTTCCAGCTGGAGTCCTCCACAAAACCCTGAGCCTGGACCCACAGAACCTACACGCACGTACGCGCGCGCGTACACACACACACACACACACACACACACACACACACACACACACACACACACACACACACACACACACACACACACACACACAGGGGAGGAAACATACAAAGATGTATTTGAATTCGAAACTAGTGAACTGCATTTTAGAGTTAGTAGCAGGAGTGGAGATTATTCCACTAAACACCATCTCTCAGTCTGACTGTCTCTCAGTCTGACTGTCTCTCTCAGTCTGACTGTCTCTCTCAGTCTGACTGTCTCTCTGTCTGACTCTCTCTCAGTCTGACTGCCTCTCTGAGTCTGACTGTCTTTCTCAGTCTGACTGTCTCTCTCAGTAGGACTGTCTCTCTCAGTAGGACTGTCTCTCTCAGTAGGACTGTCTCTCTGAGTAGTAGAGTCTCAGTAGAGTCTGACTGTCTCTCTGAGTCTGACTGTCTCTCTGAGTCTGACTGTCTCCCTCAGTCTTACTCAATTCAATTCAATTCAATTCAAGGGGCTTTATTGGCATGGGAAACGTGTTAACATTGCCAAAGCAAGTGAGGTAGACAATACACAAAAGTGAAACAAACAATACAAATTAACAGTAAACATTACACATACAGAAGTTTCAAAACAATAAAGACATTACAAATGTCATATTATATATATACAGTGTTGTAACAATGTACAAATGGTTAAAGCACAAAAGTTAAAATAAATAAGCATAAATATGGGTTGTATTTACAATGGTGTTTGTTCTTCACTGGTTGCCCTTTTCTGGTGGCAACAGGTCACAAATCTTGCTGCTGTGATGGCACACTGTGGAATTTCACCCAGTAGATATGGGAGTTTATCAAAATGGGATTTATTTTCGAATTATTTTTGGATCTGTGTGATCTGAGGGAAATATGTGTCTCTAATATGGTCATACATTGGGCAGGAGGTTAGGAAGTGCAGCTCGGTTTCCACCTCATTTTGTGGGCAGTGTGTACATAGCCTGTCTTCTCTTGAGAGCAATGTCTGCCTACGGCGGCCTGTCTCAAGAGCAAGGCTATGCTCACTGAGTCTGTACATAGTCAAAGCTTTCCTTAAGTTTGGGTCAGTCACAGTGGTCAGGTATTCTGCCACTGTGTACTCTCTGTTTAGGGCCAAATAGCATTCTAGTTTGCTCTGTTTTTTTGTTAATTCTTTCCAATGTGTCAAGTAATTATCTTTTTGTTTTCTCATGATTTGGTTGGGTCTAATTGTGCTGTTGTCCTGGGGCTCTGTGGGGTGTGTTTGTGTTTGTGAACAGAGCCCTAAGACCAGCTTGCTTAGGGGACTCTTCTCCAGGTTCATCTCTCTGTAGGTGATGGCTTTGTTATGGAAGGTTTGGGAATCGCTTCCTTTTAGGTGGTTGTAGAATTTAACGGCTCTTTTCTGGATTTTGATAATTAGTGGGTATCGGCCTAATTCTGCTCTGCATGCATTATTTGGTGTTCTACGTTGTACACGAAGGATATTTTTGCAGAATTCTGCATGCAGAGTCTCAATTTGGTGTTTGCCCCATTTTGTGAAATCTTGGTTGGTGAGCGGACCCCAGACCTCACAACCATAAAGGGCAATGGGCTCTATGACTGATTCAAGTATTTTTAGCCAGATCCTAATTGGTATGTTGAAATTTATGTTCCTTTTGATGGCGTAGAATGCCCTTCTTGCCTTGTCTCTCAGATCGTTCACAGCTTTGTGGAAGTTACCTGTGGTGCTGATGTTTAGGCCGAGGTATGTATAGTTTTTTGTGTGCTCTAGGGCAACGGTGTCTAGATGGAATTTGTGGTCCTGGCGACTGGACCTTTTTTGGAACACCATTATTTTGGTCTTACTGAGATTTACTGTCAGGGCCCAGGTCTGACAGAATCTGTGCAGAAGATCTAGGTGCTGCTGTAGGCCCTCCTTGGTTGGTGACAGAAGCACCAGATCATCAGCAAACAGTAGACATTTGACTTCGGATTCTAGTAGGGTGAGACCGGGTGCTGCAGACTGTTCTAGTGCCCGCGCCAATTCGTTGATATATATGTTGAAGAGGGTGGGGCTTAAGCTGCATCCCTGTCTCACCCCACGACCCTGTGTGAAGAAATGTGTGTGTTTTTTGCCAATTTTAACCGCACACTTGTTGTTTGTGTACATGGATTTTATAATGTCGTATGTTTTACCCCCAACACCACTTTCCATCAATTTGTATAGCAGACCCTCATGCCAAATTAAGTCGAAGGCTTTTTTGAAATCAACAAAGCATGAGAAGACTTTGCCTTTGTTTGGTTTGTTTGGTTGTCAATTAGGGTGTGTAGGGTGAATACATGGTCTGTTGTACGGTAATTTGGTAAAAAGCCAATTTGACATTTGCTCATTCCTGTAACTCATTCAAGGTAATTGGAGAATCCAGTGGGTTTTGGTAGTCTTTAATAGTTGATTCTAGGATTTGTATTTGATCATGTATATGTTTTTGCTCTTTATTCTTTGTTATAGAGCCAAAAAGATTGGAGAAGTGGTTTACCCATACATCTCCATTTTGGATAGATAATTCTTTGTGTTGTTGTTTGTTTAGTGTTTTCCAATTTTCCCAGAATTGGTTAGAGTCTATGGATTCTTCAATTACATTGAGCTGATTTCTGACATGCTGTTCCTTCTTTTTCCGTAGTGTATTTCTGTATTGTTTTAGTGATTCACCATAGTGAAGGCGTAGACTCAGGTTGTCCGGGTCTCTATGTTTTTGGTTGGACAGGTTTCTCAATTTATTTCTTAGATTTTTGCATTCTTCATCAAACCATTTGTCATTGTTGTTCATTTTCTTCGGTTTTCTATTTGAGATTTTTAGATTTGATAGGGAAGCTGAGAGGTCAAATATACTGTTAAGATTTTCTAGTGCCAAGTTTACACCTTCACTATTGCAGTGGAACGTTTTACCCAGGAAGTTGTCTAAAAGGGATTGGATTTGCTGTTGCCTAATTGTTTTTTGGTAGGTTTCCAAACTGCATTCCTTCCATCTATAGCATTTCTTAATGTTACTCAGTTCCTTTGGCTTTGATGCCTCATGATTGAGTATTGCTCTGTTCAAGTAGACTGTGATTTTGCTGTGATCTGATAGGGGTGTCAGTGGGCTGACTGTGAACGCTCTGAGAGACTCTGGGTTGAGGTCAGTGATAAAGTAGTCTACAGTGCTACTGCCAAGAGATGAGCTATAGGTGAACCTACCATAGGAGTCCCCTCGAAGCCTACCATTGACTATGTACATACCCAGCGTGCGACAGAGCTGCAGGAGTTGTGACCCGTTTTTGTTGGTTATGTTGTCATAGTTGTGCCTAGGGGGGCATATGGGGGAGGGAATGCTGTCACCTGCAGGCAGGTGGTTGTCCCCCTGTGTGCTGAGGGTGTCAGGTTCGTGTCCAGTTCTGGCATTTAGGTCGCCACAGACTAATACATGTCCCTGGGCCTGGAAATGATTGATTTCCCCCTCCAGGATGGAGAAGCTGTCTTCATTAAAGTATGGGGATTCTAGTGGGGGGATATAGGTAGCACACAGGAGGACATTTTTCTCTGTTAAGATAATTTCCTTTTGAATTTCTAGCCAAATGTAAAATGTTCCTGTTTTGATTAATTTAATGGAGTGAGTTAGGTCTGCTCTATACCAAATTAGCATTCCCCCTGAGTCCCTTTCCTGTTTCACACCTGGTAGTTTGGTGGATGGGACTACCAGCTCTCTGTAACCTAGAGGGCAACCAGTGGGTCCGTCTCCTCTATACCAGGTTTCTTGCAGGATGACAATGTCTGCATTACCGATTTCTTTGGTGAAGTCCGGGTTCCTGCTCTTTAGGCCAAAGGCAGATGACCTCAGGCCTTGGATATTCTAGGATGATATAGTGAAGGCTTTTTGTTCTATAAAGTGTCCAATGTTGTTGGTCGTGGTTTGGCCTCAGGCCAGTAAGTGTGAGCAGAGCCTGCTGAGCATCTGGTACATGCCGTTGGCTTGGGCGAGTGTAAGAGTGGGGGTTGGGCCTGTTTGCCCGCTCGCTACCTGGGCGTATGTGTGACTTCCATGTTGATGCCCTCTTTGCGGGGGTGGGGTGCATGGGGTGGGCAGGAGTGGCATAGGTCTGATCTGAGGGGGCCTAAATTGGGTGTGGGCATGGTTGATGTGGGGGGGTGTTGATTGGTTGGGGTGGGGGTGTGGATGTGTCTGGGGGTGCTGTGGTCTGGATGTAAGTCCTCGGTGTGGGTCCTCTATGTGTAGGTCCAGGGGGGGTCCTGAAGGTCTTGGAGGGTGTCTCGCTGGTCTGGGTAGGGTGTCTATTGATCTGTTGCTCCTGTGTGAAGTGTTGGGGCTGCGTTTGAGAGCGATGTCCTTTAGAGTCCGGGCAAAGGTGGGCACTGCTGCCTTGTAGAGGTGGACCTGGTCATAGAGGCTGTTCAAGTCCAGGGTGGAGTGGTGGGCCAGAAAGACATTTGGTTTTGAGGCACAGTCACGGGAAATGCTTGCGTTTACCCGCTGTATTGTAGCAGGGTGGAAGTCTTTTCGTGGTAGCAGGGTGGAGATAACCACTTGTGCGTTGGGGAAAGTAGAAGAAGCTTTTTCAATCACTCCCTTCAGTGCTGTGGCCACCCTTTCCTGCTGTGCTCTCAGGTCGTTTGTGCCTGTGTGTATTATTATGTGGCTAGGTGAGCCTAGTTTGTCCTCAGACAGAACGTCTAGGGCGCGCTGGGTGTTTGGACACCAGAGTTTAGACACACTGTGTTTGGGAAAAAGTTGTTTTTCTTCTATATATTTCCCATTTGAGTCCATAAGGAGGACAATCTGTGTCTTGTGTTTGTCCTCAGTGGGTGTGGGGGGGTTGTCAGGAGGGCTATCAGGGTGGCTGACAGGGGGGTGCTCAGAGGGGGTGAGAGCTGCTGGGCTTGGGGTTTTTCTTTTGTCTGTTCTGCTGTGATGTCGACTCTATGGTCAGGGTCTGGTGTGGACTGTTCTGCTGTGGTGTTGAGACTTTTGTCGGGTGCTGAGGTGGGCTGTTCTGCTGGCGTCTCTGTGGGGATGGCCACCTCCCTAGTGGGTTGTTCTCTGTCACATGCCATCCCCCTCCACCTCTCCTCCATCCCCCTCTCCCTCTCCTCCAGCAGTCTGATCCTCTCCTCTAGTGCTCTGTTCTGCTCCTGCTTCTGCTCTTTCTCCTGTTGAAGTTGTCTCACCACAGTCCAGAGTGCAGATATGTCTCTCTCCACCTCCAGCACTCCGGGTCTGGTTAAAGGGGTGCTGTTGTGCTGGACTGTTGTCTGGGTCTGTGCTGACTGGAGTGTAATCACCTGCTGTTCCAGCTCCACCTGCCTTACCTCCAGCTGGGTGAATTTATCCTTCATTTCAATGAGGGAGAAGTACTCTGTGCTGGGAGGTTGACTGTCTGCTGAGGGTTGCTCGTCTGTGGGATTATATGATGAAGAGGTCTGGTCTGACCCACTTGGGGTGGGGGTATCTTTATCAAGGGAGAGCTTCTCCTGCTGGGCTAAATCTTTGATTAGGTGAAAGTCCAGCTGAAACTGTTTGGGGTTGCACTGTACCATTACTGTTCCAGACTTATAAAGATTTATGTTAGCTGACTCCTCGTCCTCGTTGTCAAGAATCCTGAGTTTCCACCCCTCGTTAACCCCCCCTCTCTTAACAGAGGGGTAGTGTGCTAATATAGCACTGTGCCATGCCAGGGGATGGTTTGTGTGGAAGATAAGGTTGCTGATGTTCCCATTTTTGTAATAGTCAGCAAAAAGTGTCTCTTGATTTTCCATAAGGAGCTTCATTTTGTGATCTTTTCTTGCCTTGTCATTCTTTACACTCACAGGGTACTGTATTTTAATTACCTCTGAACAACGGGAGGCAGCTTCTAAGGCCTCTCCATTTGGTTGGGGTAGACTATTCGACTCTCCTGCCATTGTTGGGCTAATGGGCTTTGACACCTCTCACTTGACACGTAAGTGCTAGTTGAAGTTGTATCAAGCTTGGCAGAATTATGTTACCATTCAGTCCTTATAAAGTAATGTCATGTATTTTTCTTCTTGGCTTTTGGAAATAGAATATAGTTTCAGACTAAACATTACTCACTCAGTTCCAGGTTGGGTGGTGTTTTCAGGTTTCTGTTGTTTTCCAGAGAATTTGCTGTATAGAATAATTAATCCTTGGTTGTTGTGAACTTTTCAGGTGATTCCGTAATTCCGTCCAAAATCAGGTTGTAGGTTTTGAGTTTTGATTTGAAGTGAAGGTTATGTAGTAGAGGGTAGCATCCTGTATGTGTTCCTGACAAAAAAATCCAAGTTTATCTAACTCTAAATCAATCTTTTTTAAAGAAAATGCTGAAAAATGCAGGAGCTCATCTGATCGTGACCTCTCTCTCTCTCTCTCTCTCTGTCTGACTCTCTCTCAGTCTGACTCTCTCTCAGTCTGACTCTCTCTCAGTCTGACTCTCTCTCAGTCTGACTCTCTCTCAGTCTGACTCTCTCTCAGTCTGACTCTCTCTCAGTCTGACTCTCTCTCTGTCTGACTCTCTCTCTGTCTGACTCTCTCTCTGTCTGACTCTCTCTCTGTCTGACTCTCTCTCTGTCTGACTCTCTCTCTGTCTGACTCTCTCTCTGTCTGACTCTCTCTCTGTCTGACTCTCTCTCTGTCTGACTCTCTCTCTGTCTGACTCTCTCTCTGTCTGACTCTCTCTCTGTCTGACTCTCTCTCTGTCTGACTCTCTCTCTGTCTGACTCTCTCTCTGTCTGACTCTCTCTCTGTCTGACTCTCTCTCAGTCTGACTCTCTCTCAGTCTGACTCTCTCTCAGTCTGACTCTCTCTGTCTGACTCTCTCTGTCTGACTCTCTCTGTCTGACTCTCTCTGTCTGACTCTCTCTGTCTGACTCTCTCTGTCTGACTCTCTCTGTCTGACTCTCTCTGTCTGACTCTCTCTGTCTGACTCTCTCTCTGTCTGACTCTCTCTCTGTCTGACTCTCTCTCTGTCTGACTCTCTCTCTGTCTGACTCTCTCTCTGTCTGACTCTCTCTCTGTCTGACTCTCTCTCTGTCTGACTCTCTCTCTGTCTGACTCTCTCTCTGTCTGACTCTCTCTCTGTCTGACTCTCTCTCTGTCTGACTCTCTCTCTGTCTGACTCTCTCTCTGTCTGACTCTCTCTCTGTCTGACTCTCTCTCTGTCTGACTCTCTCTCTGTCTGACTCTCTCTCTGTCTGACTCTCTCTCTGTCTGACTCTCTCTCTGTCTGACTCTCTCTCTGTCTGACTCTCTCTCTGTCTGACTCTCTCTCTGTCTGACTCTCTCTCTGTCTGACTCTCTCTCTGTCTGACTCTCTCTCTGTCTGACTCTCTCTCTGTCTGACTCTCTCTCTGTCTGACTCTCTCTCTGTCTGACTCTCTCTCTGTCTGACTCTCTCTCTGTCTGACTCTCTCTCTGTCTGACTCTCTCTCTGTCTGACTCTCTCTCTGTCTGACTCTCTCTCTGTCTGACTCTCTCTCTGTCTGACTCTCTCTCTGTCTGACTCTCTCTGTCTGACTCTCTCTGTCTGACTCTCTCTGTCTGACTCTCTCTGTCTGACTGTCTCTGTCTGACTGTCTCTCATTTCTGACTGTCTCTCATTTCTGACTGTCTCTCATTTCTGACTGTCTCTCATTTCTGACTCTCTCTCAGTCTGACTCTCTCTCAGTCTGACTCTCTCTCAGTCTGACTCTCTCAGTCTGACTCTCTCTCAGTCTGACTCTCTCTCAGTCTGACTCTCTCTCAGTCTGACTCTCTCTCAGTCTGACTCTCTCTCTGTCTGACTGTCTCTCTGTCTGACTGTCTCTCTGTCTGACTGTCTCTCTGTCTGACTGTCTCTCTGTCTGACTGTCTCTCTGTCTGACTGTCTCTCTGTCTGACTGTCTCTCTGTCTGTCTTGCGCTCTGTCTGTCTCACACTCTGTCTGTCTCACACTCTGTCTGTCTCACACTCTGTCTGTCTTGGTCTCTGTCTGTCTCGCTCTGTGTGTCTCTCTCTGTCTGTGTGTCTTTCTGTATGTGTCTCTGGCCTGCAGTGAATCAGGTGTCCACTCCTCCAGGTCCTATATTCAATAAGGAGAGAGAGGACCTGACCCACATCAGCACACCGTTAAGAGCACTGAGATTCCATCTCAATAATTAAAAGATACACACTAATCACAGGAAGAGTGATACTGATCAGCTAATATCCAGTAAAACAAATTGAACTTACAAATGACTTCTGTGTTTCTCCTCTGTGTGTTGTAAACTGTGTGTGTTTATAAGAGTGTGTGTGTTGTAAACTGTGTGTGTTTATAAGAGTGTGTGTGTTGTAAACTGTGTGTGTTTATAAGAGTGTGTGTGTTGTAAACTGTGTGTGTTTATAAGAGTGTGTGTGTTGTAAACTGTGTGTGTTTATAAGAGTGTGTGTGTTGTAAACTGTGTGTGTTTATAAGAGTGTGTGTGTTGTAACCTGTGTGTGTTAATAAGAGTGTGTTTGTTGTAAACTGTGTGTGTTTATAAGAGTGTGTGTGTTGTAAACTGTGTGTGTTTATAAGAGTGTGTGTGTTGTAAACTGTGTGTGTTTATAAGAGTGTGTTTGTTGTAAACTGTGTGTGTTTATAAGAGTGTGTGTGTTGTAAACTGTGTGTGTTTATAAGAGTGTGTGTGCATGCATGCGTGCTGGTGTGTGTGTGTGCATGTGACAGTGTGAGGGTGAGTGTGTGTGTAAGTGATTGACCCAATGAATGGAACCAGGGAGCTGGGGGAGTGAAGGGAGAGGTGGGGGGGGGGGGGGGGGGGGCTTATTTCTGCTTTCACAGCTTACCTTAGCTACGCACATAAAGAGCAGAGCCACACTGTGCGTGTGTGTACCTGGTAGAGGGGTGAATACCCCCCGTGGTGACGTGGTGACGTGGAGGTTGATGAGAGAGCAGTCTGTCACCTCCAGCAGGGACTGGGGGCCAGAGCTTCCCTGGGGAGGGTCCTGGTTCTCCTCCTCCTGGACCCCCCAGACAGCCAGGGGAAGGGTGATGGTCTCTCCCACCCTACAGTCACCTCTCTGGGCCAGGACATCCACAACAGCTGGCCTCAACACGTACACCTAGAGAGAGCGAAAGAGAGAGAGACAGAGAAAGAGAGAGAGGTAGAGAAAAAGAGAGAGAGTGAGAAAGAGAGAGATAGAGAAAGAGAGAGAGAGAAAGACAGAGAGAAAGACAGAGACAGAAAAAGAAAGAGAGAGAGAGAGAAAGAGAGAGCCAGCGAGAGAACGCGAGAGAGACAGATAGAGAAAGAGAGACAGAGAGATGAGGAGACGAGAGGGTGTTACTGTGAGATAAGAGTGTGTTATTCCCATCGGTTGGATAAACCTGTCCAATCCTCAGATCTACTCAAGTGTATTTGCCGTAGGTACAAGAAGATGATTTGCGCGCGCGCGTGTGTGTGTGTGTGTGTGTGGACACTCACCTGTCCAGTAGCGGTGTGTAGAGGGTTGCGTGCGTCTGATGCCCGAATATCCACTTGGCCCCGTCTCTTTCCCGCCATGACCTCCCCTTTTATTGTCACCACGGCAACATCACTGTCACTCACTGACCAGCTCACAGCACCACTGCCACCCTCTACCTGGACACACACACATAAAGACCATGTCATGAATACAGATAAACACACACTTAAACATATACAGACTTACAGTAGTCAAACACACCTGTCTCACTTTCTGTCACTCTCACACTCTCTCTCTCACACTCTCTCTCACACACACACACACACACACACACACACACACACACACACACACACACACACACACACACACACACACACACACACACACACACACACCTGGAAGTGGTGCTGATAAAGCTGTCCCTCAGGTTGCCAAGGAAACACAAGGAGGCGGGGTTGCAGGGTGAGGGGCTCATAGATCTCAACTTCTTGCTCTGCTCTGATTGGTGGTATCAGGGGCAACGCTCGGCCATCCTGGAGAGAGAGACAACCATGGTAATGATATTGTCATCACCCATGTCAAGGTGCCATGATGTTTGACAGAGGTGTGTGTGTGTACCTCAGTGAGCACAGTGAACAGTGCAGCTTGTATAGTAGTGTGCCCAGCCCCTCGTGTTTCCAGTACATGGTAGGAACTGTTAGAGGAAGTCTCCAGGACATAGAACAGCCAATCAGAGAAGTCCACGGTCATCACCACATTCTACCAGAGGGAGAGAGGGGTTAGAGAGGAGGGGGAGAGATAGGTTAGAGAGGGGTTAGAGAGGAGGGGGAGAGAGGGGTTAGAGAGGGGTTAGAGAGGAGGGGGAGAGAGGGGTTAGAGAGGAGGGGGAGAGAGGGGTTAGGGAGGAGGGGGAGAGAGAGAGGGGTTAGAGAGGAGGGGGAGAGATAGGTTAGAGAGGGGTTAGAGAGGAGGGGGAGAGAGGGGTTAGAGAGGAGGGGGAGAGAGGGGTTAGAGAGGAGGGGGAGAGAGGGGTTAGGGAGGAGGGGGAGAGAGAGAGGGGTTAGAGAGGAGGGGGAGAGATAGGTTAGAGAGGGGTTAGAGAGGAGGGGGAGAGAGGGGTTAGGGAGGAGGGGGAGAGAGAGAGGGGTTAGAGAGGAGGGGGAGGGAGAGAGGGGTTAGAGTGGAGGGGGAGGGAGAGAGGGGTTACAGAGGAGGGGGAGGGAGAGAGGGGTTAGAGAGGAGGGGGAGGGAGAGAGGGGTTAGAGAGGAGGGGGAGGGAGAGAGGGGTTAGAGTGGAGAGGGAGGGAGAGAGGGGTTAGAGAGGAGGGGGAGGGAGAGGGGTTAGAGAGGAGGGGGAGGGAGAGAGGGGTTAGGGAGGAGGGAGAGAGAGGGGTTAGAGAGGGGTTCAGTTAAGCCTCCTGTCCCTGACATAGAGTAGGCTTTAGACGTCTAGTGTAAGGGAGGGTAACTCTTATAGTTGTCATGGTAACATTACCTGTGCCAGGTGTGCTGTGTGACCCTCCTGGTCGTGAACTCGTACAGTCACCTGGTACTGACGACCACTCTCCAACACCCACCTGTCCTCCTCCTCCACACCTAGCGCTACACACACACACACACACACACACACACACACACACACACACACACACACACACACACACACACACACACACACACAGTCATGGCTTGCCATAGTACGACAATAGACATGTTGATAGCTGGGCTCACTCACTCAGGTAACTTGGCTCCACCACAAACACAGAACAGCGAGGCAGGTGGGAAGCAGAGTTTTCTGGTAGGCCTGGGTACAGGGAATGCTGAGGAAAACCACACCTGTAGGACTACACTACCCATAACCCCAGAAACCACACCTTACAGGACTACATCAATGCTAAACTACAGGAATAACTTTAAAGTGGTTAGGTAAGGTAGTCCCATGGTGGAAGGACACTGGGGTGTGTGACGGACAGCGTGGTGCGGCCTAGCCCTCGGGCGGTGACGGTCCCTGTGTCCTGGTCCACAGTGATGACATCATCATCGTTATTTGGGTCTCTCTCTACAGACAACTCATACTCTCCCTCGCCCAGCACCACCTCTATAGGAGACAAAGAGAACATTGCTGGTGCATCATCAGCTGCTCTACAGCTCTAATAAGTACAAGGAGAACTGAGGACTTGATGTTTTCTGTCTCCAATATATTTGTCTGAGCTTTGATGTTCCTTCAGTCTTCTTCCTCTGGATCTTAGAAAAACACAAAGGGACCCGAACTAGAAGACCCATAAAGCTCCCTAAAGGTTCTGTACAGATCTGACAGACTACACTACCGTCTACATTAGGGACTCACCTAAAGGCTCTGTACAGATCTGACAGACTACACTACTGTCTACATTAGGGACTCACCTAAAGGTTCTGTACAGATCTGACAGACTACACTACTGTCTACATTAGGGACTCACCTAAAGGCTCTGTACAGATCTGACAGACTACACTACTGTCTACATTAGGGACTCACCTAAAGGTTCTGTAAAGATCTGACAGACTACACTACTGTCTACATTAGGGACTCACCTAAAGGCTCTGTACAGATCTGACAGACTACACTACTGTCTACATTAGGGACTCACCTAAAGGCTCTGTAAAGATCTGACAGACTACACTACTGTCTACATTAGGGACTCACCTAAAGGCTCTGTACAGATCTGACAGACTACACTACTGTCTACATTAGGGACTCACCCGTTTCTGTGTCATGCACGCTTTTCCAGACTCTGAAGGAGAGGGTGGAGCCTAGCAGCAGGTAGGCGTCATGGGAGGGGCTAAGGTAGAGTCTGTCTGTCACGGTCAGGCTTACAGAGGCTGGTTCTACCCACTAAGTAACACACAGGGGACAGGTAAAAACCAGCACAAACTATTCTTACACATAAACTAATCCATCGATCTTCATCCATAATCTATCGCCCCATCCACTCATCCATCATTCCAGGTGCTTCATCAATGTATTTATCCTTCGGAAGCAAATGCATCAATCCCTTCATCCACTCCTCCATCCTCCTTACCTTGTAGTCTGGGTGCGAGAGGGAGGCCCTGACCCGTACCACCCCGCTACGGACCCCCTCCAGCAACACACTGTCCCCTTTCTGACCTGCTTCCTCCAGGGACAGGATGTGATGGGGCGGGGAGTAGCCCGCCTCTGAGAAACGCACAAACCTACACAACATACAGCATATACAGCGCATTCAGAAAGTATTCAGACCCCTTGACTTTTTCCACATTTTGTTACGTGACAGCCCTATTCTAAAATTGATTACATTGTTTTTCCCCTCATCAATCTACACACATCCAATAATGACAGAGCAAAAACAGGTTTTTAGAATTTTTTGGTAATTTATTACAAATAAAAATCTGAAATATCACATTTACATAAGTATTCAGACCCTTTTCTCAGTACTTTGTTGAAGCACCTTTGGCAGAGATTACAGCCGCGAGTCTTCTTGGGTATGACGCTGCAAGCTTGTCACACCTGTATTTGGGGAGTTTCTTCCATTCTTCTCTGCAGATCCTCTCAAGCTCTGTCAGGTTGGATGGGGAGTGTCGCTGCACAGCTATTTTCAGGTCTCTCCAGAGATGTTCGATTGGGTTCAAGTCTGGGCTCTGGCTGGGTCACTCAAAGACATTCAAAGACTTGTCCCAAAGGCACTCGTGCATTGTCTTGGCTGTGTGATTAGAGTCGTCCTGTTAGAAGGTGAACCTTCGCCCCAGTCTGAGGTCCTGAGCGCTCTGGAGCAGGTTTTCATCAAGTTCTCGCTGTACTTTGCTCCATTCATCTTTCCCACAATCTTGACTAGTCTCCCATTCCCTGCTGCTGAAAAACATCCACACAGCATGATGTGCCACCCCCATGCTTCACCGTAGGGATGGTGCCAGGTTTCCTCCAGACATGACACTTGGCATTGAGGCCAAACAGTTCAATCTTGGTTTCATCAGACCAGAGAATCTTGTTTCTCATGGTCTGAGAGTCCTTTAGGTGCCTTTTGGCAAATTCCAAGTGGCCTGTCATGTGCCTTTTACTGAAGAGTGGCTTCCGTCTGGCCACTCTACCATAAAGGCCTGATTGGTGGAGTGCTGCAGAGATTGTTGTCCTTCTGGAAGGTTTTCCCATCTCCACAGAGGAACAATGGAGCTCTGTCAGAGTGACCATCGGGTTCTTGGTCACCTTCTCCCCCGATTGCTGTTTGGCCGGGCGGCCAGCTCTAGGAAGTCTTGGTGGTTCCAAACTTCTTCCACTTAAGAATGATGGAGGCAACTGTATTCTTGGGAATATTCAATGCTATAGACATTTTTTGGTACCTTTCCCCAGATCTGTGCCTCGACACAATCCTGTCTAAGAGCTCTACGGACAATTCCTTTGACCTCATGGCTTGGTTTTTGCTCTGACATGCACTGTCAACTGTGGGACCTTATATCGACAGGTGTGTGCCTTTCCAAATCATGTCCAATCAATTGAATTTACCACAGGTGGACTCCAATCAAGTTGTAGAAACATCTCAAGGATGATCAATGGAAACAGGGTGTGAATGCTTATGTAAATAAGGTATTTATTTATTTTATTTTTATTCTAAAACCTGTTTTTGTTTTGACATTATGGGGTATTGTGTGTAGATTGATGAGGGAAATGTTTATTTAATCAATTTTAGAATAAGGGTGTAACGTAACAAAATGTGGAAAAAGTCAAGGGGTCTGAATACTTTCCGAATGTGCTGTACATAACGTTTTCAGTTGACTGTATGTTTCTTTCATCTTTCACCTTCCTTTGTCATTATTTCCCTCTTTCTCTATTCTTCTCTCTCTCACCTAACAATCTCTGCTGTCTCTGAGTCCTTTACTAGCCTCCACTCAAACTGTAGACCTGCCAGACTACTGAATGTGTTGCCTGAGAGAAGGAGAGAGAGATGATAATGACATCCTCAGGCAGAGAGACTCCTGGTGCCAGAAGGGAGCAGTAAACACACAGATCCAAGATCCAGGTTCTTTAGCACAACAGTCCGTCAGTCAGTCTGTCTGTCTGCAGGGACTAGCCTCAGGTTAGTTAGCCTTGAGTCTAACACCTGCTGTCTTTTTCCTCCAGTCTACCCTGGGCTATTGGATGGCTATACAATCTGAACACTGTGACCTGGATGAGTTTCTAAGCCAAGAGAATAAAGAGAAAAGGGAACTTCTGGGGCTGGATGTGGATAATAGACAAAAGGTGATAGACAGGTTCGTTTTGAACTAGGCCTGGCAGCCGAAAACTGTCGACAATAAACCAAAGTTTCCTTTTAACCCTTTGGATTTGAGTTTTTCCCTCTTTGAGCCTGTGGTACATTTGGATGTGTGGGGCATTTAAGCTCAGCTCTGGAAGGAACATCAGTGGGCCCATGCTCAGCGCTCATTCTTATGGAGGGATGAAAGGAGGAACAACCCCTTGTCTACATATTGACAGCCTTTAGCCCTCAGAGTTAAATGTGTAGGCTGGGGGATATGTCAATGACAAGGCGAGTACCTCCTGAGTCCAGTGCCATGACGGAGAGCACGAGGGGTGGGTCCTCGGTGAACAGTTGACGCGTCGTCGTGACAACCTGAATCTGCTTGATCTGGTCAACAATGACATCACAGCGCAGGGTATGGCCAGTCACTGAAAGATGATGAGGGCTGTTTAGTTACACCCTCCACACCCCTCCCTCTTTCCCTCTCTCCGTTCTGCTACACACACACACTCCCCTCACCAGAGTCCTGTCCCTGTATGATGCTGGCCCCTCGGTTAGTGTCCAGTGGAGCGGACAGAGTCCAGGCGGACACTAGGACCTGCTGGCTACAGGCTGATGGAGGGAGGATGGAGGGAGGGATGGAAGGAGAGAGGGGCCAAACAACGACTGCCTGGGGTCGGGAGGACACCCTGAAAACATCACACACAGATAACTACGTGGCGTTCTGTCCACACCCACTTGGCATTATGTCTAATATTTAAGTTGATACATCTGCTTTTTTAGCACCACGACATCAACTTGGCAATCTGAATAGAAACATTAATTTCATAATTCACTGCCACTCACCATTTATAGCATCCCTTCTCTGCTGTCAACGTGAAGTTGACATGATTATGATTTGATCTGGGCAAAAGTAACTTGGGAACATTCAGCCTTGTCGACTGACTCAAAGCAATAATAGTTACACAAAAAATCAATAGTTTACATAATACTTTAGAGTTTAAAACGGCCATTATTGTGAATACATTTTGAGGTCTCAACAATTGCGATCAAAACATTTAAACTGACGTTAGAGCAGTTTCGTTTTTTAAGCAACGTCGCATTGTTTACGTTGAACTGTTAACGCTGGCTAACGTTAACTAGCAAAGCTTAGAGGTTTCGATAGCCATTTGCTAGCTAACAACTAATAAAAAACGATATATATTCGTCAGTGACTTGTCATTTCTAAGTAAACGAATTAATGAGGGAAAAACAGCAACTAAAAAGCTATTAAACTAAACAATATTGCAAAATGTAGGTAGACAGCAACGCGTCACGATCATTGTTGATTTTTGAGCTCAACTGCCAAAAACAAAGAAGTGCGTTCATGACGAGCTAGTGACAGAAGAACAGTGACGTCATGTGTTTACAGTCTTGAACATTTCCCAACCAACTCTACTCTTCTTGGGGCCCAAAATAATTATTTGGACAGACAGGCTACATTTGTTTTATCTAACATTAAATTATTAAACTTTTTACATTGATATACAATACATGTTGTATCTCCAAGGAACAAATACAATTTCACACCATAACACGTCTTCAAACACTCGTTATGAAGCTGCAACTAGATTCTTTAAAGTGCCAATCTGCGATTAAAACAATAACAAAGCAGACGGCCCGCCTCTGTTTTGGTAAAAAGCTGAGGGATGGGCCTGAAGAAATGTAACTACTCTCAAATTCATAGACATAGCTTTGGATGCAAGAAGTGATCATCCATAATATCAACATGATCGTTTTAACCATCTTTTGAGGCTATACAGTGTTTGTTTACATTTACAATGTTTACAAACATTTTAGTCAAACAAGTTTATATTTTGGGTTCTGATGGGGTGTGACAGTTGAACTAAGCTCATGAGGAATTTATAAATTGGAGTAAACTAACGGACAACAACACTTAGGCTTCTACTTCCAGATTATACAAATAGAAATCAAAACTGGATGGTGTTCAGAGATAGATGGGAGGGGTTGAGTGGAGCTGAAGGATGAGACTAAAAACAAATAAAATATAACTATTGTAACATAAGCATTTGTAAGTTATATTCTTCAAGAATCAATGAGTATATCATTAATTTATGTCAATGGTATGTAACAAGTGCAGATTGCCATTTTAACAACAATGTGAGGTGTAAATTGGACTGGGGAAAGAAAACACTTGCATTTTAGCATGTAGGCCACATTGTGTTGCCAATAAAAGCAGGTATTCTAACATAGGAAAAGGAAAGGGAAAGGGGGATACCTAGTCAGTTGTACAACTGAATGCATTCAACTGAAATGTGTCTTCCACATTTAACCCACCCCTCTGAATCAGAGAGGTGCAGGGGGGCTGCCATAATTGGACATTCCACGTCTTTGATGCCCGAGGAACAGTGGGTTAACTGCCTTGCTCAGGGGCAGAGCGACAGATTTGAACCTTGTCAGGTCGGGATTTGATCAAGCAACCTTTCGAACAGGACAGGTTTCTACAGTCAGAGTAGTTTTTATGCTGCAGGTAAACTGTAATGATTCGAAAGAAGAAAGAACAGGCAAGACAAAATTCACCCAATAACTCAGTGATGTTATATAGATATATACTTTATTCATTATCTCTGATAAAATAAAATTACAAAATAATTTCACCCTCAAACGCACCTCCCTTGTCCATTATTTATTATTATTAAAGTTTATTATTAATACATTTATTATAATTGTCAGGACGAATGAGAAGAATACTATAGTATAATAATAGTAGATATTAGCTATAACCGTTAAATTGTAATGGTAGAAAAGACTGAGCAATACAAAGCTATGTAGATTTCAGTAACAGTATATTGTACAGTACAATATTCCAAGCGGGTGTAACTCAGTATTTCGGCCACAGAATGTCACTATAAGACAGTTTTCAAAATGGTCTCCGTAGAAATAGTATCTTATTCCATTACATCATAATAATTATTCTCTCAGATATATAGTCTCTCCCTCTATAGGGTTAAGTTTTGTAAGCAACCGTTTCTCTCTTGCCATGGCCTGTATCCTTTGTCTGGTTAATATTCCTTCATTTCCTGTCTATGGCAGTCCATCGAGCACAGTAAAAAGTGCAGTCCATAAAGCACTAGTACTAGTCCAAATCCAATGTTCCTTGAAAAACATTGTCAGGAAATCTGAAACTCCTCTTCCCATCTCCCCAGTGACATCCTCTTCTGCCTCTCTTTTGTAGTCCATTTGAGAGAGAGCACTTTGGTAGATTGTGTGTGTGTGTGTGTCCGCATGTGGGTGTGGTTCAGCGTGTATGTGTGTGGGTTTAGGCATATCTGTGCCCCTGTGCAAACTGTGTGCTTGTGGTTTGAAATGTACAGCATACATTCATTAAAACAGAGTTTTGTGAACGTGTGTGCATAAGGAAATATGGCAGCAGTGTTTCCTTGGACCGTGTCGATGCTCTCTGTGTCAAGTAATAAATGCCTGGCAGTATGTTCTTTTCAGTTGGACTTAGTGCATTGTCTGCTTGGCAGTGTATAGGCTATAGTATAGGCTGTACTATAGTGTTTTATAGTCTACTATAGAATGCTGCGCAATATTGTGTGCTATTTTGTGTGTGTGTGTGTGTGTGTGTTTGCTGTGTATTATGTTGTGGTGTGTTTACGTTGCCATGGTGTGTGTGTAGGTGTGTGTTAAAAGGTAGGCATACTACATGGAGAGTGTGTGTTGTGTGTGTTTGTGTGTGCGTGTGTGGTGTTTAGTATGTATTATGGTCGTTGATTAAATGGTTTGTTAAAGGGATGCTCGTTACCACACAAGTAGCAGTTAGATAGAAAATAGATCATAAGGACAAAAAGTCATAGTCAATAATTCCTGATTGAGGGAGGGGAGGGAAGAGGGCGAGAGATGGAGGGAGAGAATGAGATGAAGAGAAAGAGGGATAGAGAGGGACGAATGGAAAAAGAGAGGGAGACGTTTTTCTGTCATTAGATTGGACTCCATTAAAGACCTCTGTAATAGTCTTGGTTATCTGTTTCCCCCTTCATTCCCCTTTCCCCCCTCTCCGTTTTCATCCCCTTCTCTCTCTCCCAACCTCCCTCCACTTCCTTGCCTCTCCTATCCCTCACCTTCTCTACCTCCCATCCCACCCTCCCTCTCACAGCCTCTTATCTCTGATCCTTTCCCTCGCCCTCTCCCATTTACCCCACTCCTCTATTTTCCTCCCCTATCCCACCCCTCCTCCCTACTCCTTTCCTCAGCAGCTGGATGAGCTAGTGTTGGGCTTCTGGCTGCCCTCCCTTACCCATCCCCCCTCCCTCCTCCTCTCTGCAGCATCTGAAGGTGCTAGTATTGGGGCTGACCTCCTCATCCCGTATTCCTACTAGTCCTCTATCTCCTCCTCTACCCTCACCTCTTCTTTCCCCTTCCCATCCTCCTCCTCTCTTCAACAACTGGAGGTGCTAGTATTGGGACTAGTGCTGCCCTCTATGGTTCCTTCTGGGGGCTGCTGTGGCTCTGGGGCCAGGGTTGGGCTTGGGGTCAGGGCATGGGCAGGGGCCAGCTGAGCAACAGGGACCAGGGCTGTCCCTCCTCCACCTGCACCTCCCCCTCCCCATCCTCCTCCTCTGTAGTCCCTCTCTCGGAGCAGGTGGAGCAAGGTGGTGTGCTGGGCAGACAGCGTGGCAGACAGGTGGGCAGGCAGGGCACTGAAGCCGGCGGTCAGCTGTTCCACCCGCGTTTCCAGAGACAGCATCTGCCGCTCCAGGTCCTCACTGCGATCGTTCAGCTCCGACATCAGCTCGTACATCACACTTTGCATCTGTACACACACACACACACACACACACACACACACACACACACACACACACACACACACACACACACACACACACACAGAGGAAGAGAGGGAGATCATTTAGCAATGACATCAGCAGGGTTGGGGTCAATTTGAATTAAAGTCACTCAACTCAGGAAGTGATTTAAATGTTTTTATTTCAGTTTACTTCCTGAATTGACTGACTTCAATTAGAATTAACCCAATCACTGGAGAGATATGGAGGATTGAGAAAGAGAGCCATGAAAAAGAGAGAGAGAGAGAAGAGAAGAGGAGTGAGTGTGAGGAAGGGAACCCTCTGTGTGGGCGTTATCATCTGGGAATGGCTGAATAAGAAAGGAGAGAGAGAGTCAAGGCTGAATAAGAAAGGAGAGAGAGAGTCAAGGGCTGAATAAGAAAGGAGAGAGAGAGAGAGTCAAGGGCTGAATAAGAAAGGAGAGAGAGAGTCAAGGGCTGAATAAGAAAGGAGAGAGAGAGTCAAGGGCTGAATAAGAAAGGAGAGAGAGAGTCAAGGCTGAATAAGAAAGGAGAGAGAGAGAGAGAGAGAGAGTCAAGGGCTGAACAAGAATGGAGAGAGAGAGTCAAGGGCTGAATAAGAAAGGAGAGAGAGAGTCAATGCTGAATAAGAAAGGAGAGAGAGAGAGAGTCAAGGGCTGAACAAGAAAGGAGAGAGAGAGAGAGAGTCAAGGGCTGAATAAGAAAGGAGAGAGAGAGTCAAGGCTAAATAAGAAAGGAGAGAGAGAGTCAAGGCTGAATAAGAAAGGAGAGAGAGAGAGTCAAGGGCTGAATAAGAAAGGAGAGAGAGAGTCAAGGCTAAATAAGAAAGGAGAGAGAGAGAGAGAGTCAAGGGCTGAACAAGAAAGGAGAGAGAGAGAGAGTCAAGGGCTGAATAAGAAAGGAGAGAGAGAGTCAAGGGCTGAATAAGAAAGGAGAGAGAGAGAGTCAAGGCTGAATAAGAAAGGAGAGAGAGAGTCAAGGGCTGAATAAGAAAGGAGAGAGAGAGAGAGTCAAGGGCTGAATAAGAAAGGAGAGAGAGAGTCAAGGGCTGAATAAGAAAGGAGAGAGAGAGTCAAGGCTGAATAAGAAAGGAGAGAGAGAGAGAGTCAAGGATGAATAAGAAAGGAGAGAGAGAGAGAGTCAAGGCTGAATAAGAAAGGAGAGAGAGAGAGTCAAGGGCTGAATAAGAAAGGAGAGAGAGAGTCAAGGGCTGAATAAGAAAGGAGAGAGAATCAAGGCTGAATAAGAAAGGAGAGAGAGTCAAGGCTGAATAAGAAAGGAGAGAGAGAGAGAGTCAAGGCTAAATAAGAAAGGAGAGAGAGAGAGTCAAGGCTGAATAAGAAAGGAGAGAGAGAGTCAAGGCTGAATAAGAAAGGAGAGAGAGAGAGTTAAGGGCTGAATAAGAAAGGAGAGAGAGAGTCAAGGGCTGAATAAGAAAGGAGAGAGAGAGTCAAGGCTGAATAAGAAAGGAGAGAGAGAGAGAGTCAAGGGCTGAATAAGAAAGGAGAGAGAGTCAAGGCTGAATAAGAAAGGAGAGAGAGAGAGTGTCAAGGCTGAATAAGAAAGGAGAGAGTCAAGGCTGAATAAGAAAGGAGAGAGAGAGAGTCAAGGGCTGAATAAGAAAGGAGAGAGAGAGAGAGTACAGGTATTTAGAACATCCCTCCATCGCCCATCAGAACAGCGTAACCATGGTAAAGAGTGGCCGATTGAAAATATTTGTGGCAGAAGGCACTGATCCATAGAGACACACACACACATCACCTACACACTGAACCACCCTCTCTCTTTCTCTTTCTTTCTCTTTTTCTTTCTCTCACGCATTCACACCCACACATTACCAGAAAGACACCCCCTCCCTCTCTCCTCTCTTCTCTCGTTTTCTCTCTCTATCAACCCATTTTTAACACTTGTTCCGGTTGCTAGGAGATGCAAAGCCACTGAAACAGACGGGTCAGAATGGAAACAGCAGAATGCTGAGATATATTTGGGGGGAAAAGTTATGTGTGTGTCAGAGGGTATTGCATGTGGTGTGTTTGTGTGTGTGTGTTTGTATGTTTGTGTGTGTGTGTGTGTTTGTGTGCTTCTTAAATACCAGCCCCTCGTATATTGCTTGGACAGCTTTGGAAATAAGTGCAAGTTAGTAGCACTGATATTTGTCAGTCTCAGCCACGTACATAGACTAACAGTACATGGCCTTCAGATTGCAGGCCTGAGTACAGTAAGACTAAAGCAAAGTAACTAGCGAGCTACTGCTCCGTTTCAGCTGTTATGGGCAGCCTAGCTGTTTGGAGGAGGTGCTTTCTGTATCCGGAAGTGTCCATGTACACAAAGACACCAGTCAGTGGCAGAGGTAAACAATATCCTGTATGATTACAGATTTCAGCATTTGACATTGCTCTACGTGTGTGTGATGTGTGTGTGTGTGTGTCACCTTTGAGAGGTCCACCAGAGTGTTGGCCTGATCACTCAGTTTCCTCTGCTCCATCTTCACACTACGCAGTCTGCAAAAAAACACACACATACACTGTGACACACACTTACACACTGTGACACACACACATCAATGATGCATCCACAAAGAGTTAAGCCAGAGAACTGCTAGGTCACAGCCAGGTAACAGTGATTAGCCCAGCTAGGTTAGCAGCAGGTGTATAGCATCAGATTCTAGAATTAGACAGCATAGACCAGACCAGGAAGTACATACAGTAGAAGCCAACTGGTCCAACAGCTTCAGTTAGCACCATTCACTGGAGAGGAGTTCCATTCGGCTTTCAGAGCTGGTATAAACCCATCATTGTCTAATCTATTTTCATGTCAGTCTAGACAGGTGTCAGACTAGCTAGCCAACCTCTACAACTAATTAACACAAGTTAACCACTGTTTGCATGGTCAATGGCGTTTTTCATTCATCATGGATGAGCTAGTTAGAAATAGGTGAACACGTCTATCAGGATGTTTCTCATAATGATGCTGGGTCAGCCCTGTCAACCAATCACAATGCACTGTTTCCTGTCCTGGAACTAACCACAGAGACCTAGGCTAGACAATATGTCTGGGTTGTTAATACATGTAGGTGTATTGAGGACTGCGGGTCAGAGATGTGATGTGTGTGTGCTCTCACTGGTGGATGGCCTGCAGGAACTTCCTCTGGTGTTTGCGGACTCTGGAGTGGTCAATCTTCTTCTGTAGTTTGGTGTGTTTGTAGATGAGCCAAGTCTCCCTCAGAACGTTGGCCGCAGCATTTTTTATCTGCACGGAGAGAACACACACACACACAGTTACACTTTAGCAAGTCAGGCAGCAGATCTACCCGGCCTCTTCCCAGGCCCCATCTCTCTCCATCTTCCTCTCTCTCGTTCTCAGTCTCTATCTCTCTTCCTCTCCCTCCACACACAGACAATGTCTTCTTATTTCAACTCACTCCTCTATTTTTTTCTTCCCCCGGAGAGTACAACAGTCCCTACTCTCTCTGTCCCTCAACACACATTTGCTCACATACAGTCAGTCACACACTGTCCTTATGTAGAGTCAGCCTCCACAGACCAGTACTATTCATCCACACAGACCTGTCCTTAGGGAGAGTCAGCCTCCACAGCCCAATACTATTTATCCACACACACAGACCTGTCCTTAGGGAGAGTCAGCCTCCACAGACCAATACTATTCATCAACACAGACCTGTCCTTAGGGAGAGTCAGCCTCCACAGCCCAATACTATTTATCCACACACACAGACCTGTCCTTAGGGAGAGTCAGCCTCCACAGCCCAATACTTTTCTTCCACACACAGATCTGACCTTAGGGAGAGTCAGCCTCCACAGCCCAATACGATTCACACACACAGACCTGTCCTTAGGGAGAGTCGGCCTCCACAGACCAATACTATTCATCCATAAACACAGACCTGTCCTTAGGGAAAGTCAGCATCCACAGCCCAATACTATTCATCCACAAACAGACCTGTCCTTAGGGAGAGTCAGCCTCCACAGACCAATACTATTCATCCACACAGACCTGTCCTTAGGAAGAGTCAGCCTCCACAGCCCAATACTATTCATCCATACACACAGACCTGTCCTTAGGGAGAGTCAGCCTCCACATACCAATACTTTTGATCCACACACAGACCTGTCCTTAGGGAGAGTCAGACTCCACAGCCCAATACTATTCATCCACACAGACCTGTCCTTACGGAGAGTCAGCTTCCACAGCCCAATACTATTCATCCACACAGACCTGTCCTTAGGGAGAGTCAGCATCCACAGCCCAATACTATTCATCCACACAGACCTGTCCTTAGGGAGAGTCAGCCTCCACAGCCCAATACTTTTCATCAACACACAGACCTGTTCTTAGGGAGAGTCAGCCTCCACAGCCCAATACTATTCATCCACACAGACCTGTCCTTAGGGAGAGTCAGCCTCCACAGACCAATAGTTTTCATCAACACACAGATCTGTCCATAGAGAGAGTCAGCCTCCACAGCCCAATGTTATTCATCCACACAGACCTGTCCTTAGGGAGAGTCAGCCTCCACAGCCCAATACTATTCATTGACACAGACATGTCCTTATGGAGAGTCAGCCCCCACAGCCCAATACTATTCATCCACACAGACCTGTCCTTAGGGAGAGTCAGCCTCCACAGCCCAATACTATTCATCCACAAACAGACCTGTCCTTAGGGAGAGTCAGCCTCCACAGACCAATACTATTCATCCACACAGACCTGTCCTTAGGGAGAGTCAGCCTCCACAGCCCAATACTATTCATCCACACAGACCTGTCCTTAGGGAGAGTCAGCCTCCACAGACCAATACTATTCATCCACACAGACCTGTCCTTAGGGAGAGTCAGCCTCTACAGCCCAATACTATTCATCCACACACAGACTTGTCCTTAGGGAGAGTCAGCCTCCACAGCCCAATACTAGGCATCCAAACACACATACCTGTCCTTAGGGAGAGTCAGCCTCCACAGCCTAATACCACTCATCCACACACACACAGACCTGTCCTTAGGGAGAGTCAGCCTCCACAGCCCAATATTATTAATCAACACACACAGACCTGGCCTTAGGGAGAGTCAGCCTCCACAGCCAAAAACTATTCATCCACACAGAGATCTGTCCTTAGGGAGAGTCAAACTCCACAAACCAATACTATTCATCAACACACACTTACCTGTCCATAGGGAGAGTCAGCCTCCACAGCCCAATACTGTTTATCCACAGACACAGTACTGTCCGTAGGGAGAGTCAGACTCCACAGCCAAATACGATTCATCCACACAGACCTGTCCTTCGGGAGAGTCAGCCTCCACAGACCAATACTATTCATCAACACACAGACCTGTCCTTAGGGAGAGTCAGCCTCCAGAGACCAATACTATTCATCCACACAAACAGACCTGTCCATAGGGAGAGTCAGCCTCCACAGACAATTACTATTCATCCACACAGACCTGTCCTTAGGGAGAGTCAGCCTCCACAGCCCAATACTATTCATCTACACACAGAACAGTCCTTAGGGAGAGTCAGCCTCCACAGCCCAATACTATTCATCCAAAGAGATCTGTCCTTAGGGAGAGTCAGCCTCCACAGCCCAATACTATTCATACACACAGACCTGTCCTTAGGGAGAGTCAGCCTCCACAGCCCAATACTATTCATCAACACAGACCTGTCCTTAGGGAGAGTCAGCCTCCACAGACCAATACTATTCATCCACACAGACCTGTCCGTAGGGAGAGTCAGCCTCCACAGCCCAATACTATTCATACACACAGACCTGTCCTTAGAGAAAGTCAGCCTCCACAGCCCTATAGTTTTCATCAACACACAGACCTGTCCTTAGGGAGAGTCAGCCTCCACAGCCCAATACTATTCATCCACACACAGACCTGTCCTTAGGGAGAGTCATCCTCCACAGCCCAATACTATTCATACACACAGACCTGTCCTTAGGGAGAGTTAGCCTCCACAGCCCAATACTATTCATCCACACACAGACCTGTCCTTAGGGAGTCAGCCTCCACAGCCCAATACTATTCATCCACACACACAGACCTGTCCTTAGGAAGAGTCAGCCTCCATAGACCAATACTATTCATCCGCAAAGACCTGTCCATAGGGAGAGTCTGGCTCCACAGCCCAATACTATTCATCCACACAGACCTGTCCTTAGAGAGAGTCAACCTCCACAGCCCAAAACTACTCATCCACACAGACCTGTCCTTAGGAAGAGTCAGCCTCCAAAGCCCAAAACTACTCATCCACACAAAGACCTGTCCTTAAGGAGAGTCATCCTCCACAGCCCAATACTATTTATCAACACACAGACTTGTCCTTAGGGAGTCAGCCTCCACAGCCCAATACTATTCATCCACAAAGAGACCTGTCCTTAGGGAGTCAGCTTCCACAGCCCAATACTATTAATCCACACACACAGAGACCTGTCCTTAGGGAGAGTCAGCCTCCACAGCCCAATACTATTCATCAACACACAGACCTGTCCTTGGGGAAAGTCAGACTCCACAGACCAATGCTATTCATTCACACAGACCTGTCCTTAGAGAGAGTCAGCCTCCACAGCCCAGTACTATTCATCCACACACAGACCTGTCCTTAGGGAGAGTCAGCCTCCACATTCAAAAACTATTCATCCACACATTCCTGTCCTTAGGGAGAGTCAGACTCCACAGCCCAATACTATTCATTCACACAGACCTGTCCTTAGGGAGAGTCAGCCTCCACAGACAAATACTATTCATCCACACAGACCTGTCCTTAGGGAGAGTCAGCCTCCACAGACCAATACTTTTGATCCACACACAGATCTGTCCTTAGGGAGAGTCAGCCTCCACAGCCCAATACTATTCATACACACAGACCTGTCCTAAGGGAGAGTCCCCCTCTACAGCCCAATACTATTTATTCACACACAGACTTGTCCTTAGGAAGAGTCAGCCTCCACAGCCCCATACTATGCATCCACACACAGATCTGTCCTTAGGGAGAGTCAGCCTCCACAGCCCAATACTATGCATCCACACGCACAGACCTGTCCTTAGGGAGAGTCAGCCTCCACAGCCCAGTTCTATTCATCCACATATACCTGTCCTTAGGGAGAGTCAGCCTCCACAGCCCAATACTATTCATTCAAGCAGACCTGTCCTTAGGGAGAGTCAGCCTCCACAGACCAATATTATTCATCAACACACACAGACCTGTCCTTAGGGAGAGTCAGCCTCTACAGCCCAATACTATTTATCCACACACATACTTGTCCTTAGGGAGAGTCAGCCTCCACAGCCCAATACTATGCATCCACACGCACAGACCTGTACTTAGGGAGAGTCAGCCTCCACAGCCCAATACTATTCATCCACACAAACAGACCTGTCCTTAGGGAGAGTCAGCCTCCACAGCCCAATACTATTCATCCACACAGACCTCTCCTTAGGGAGAGTCAGCCTCCACAGCCCAACACTATTCATCCACACACACAGACCTGTCCTTAGGGAGAGTCAGCCTCCACAGACCAATAATATTCATCCACACAGACCTGTCCTTAGGGAGAGTCAGCCTCCACAGCCCAATATTATTCATCAATACACAGACCTGTCATTACGGAGAGTAAGCCTCCACAGCCCAATGCTATTCATCCACACACACAGACCTGTCCTTAGGGAGAGTCAGCCTCCACAGACCAATACTTTTGATCCACACACAGATCTGTCCTTAGGGAGAGTCAGCCTCCACAGCCCAATACTATTCATACACACAGACTTGTCCTTAGGGAGAGTCAGCCTCCACAGCCCAATACTAGGCATCCAAACACACATACCTGTCCTTAGGGAGAGTCAGCCTCCACAGCCTAATACCACTCATCCACACACACACAGACCTGTCCTTAGGGAGAGTCAGCCTCCACAGCCCAATATTATTAATCAACACACACAGACCTGGCCTTAGGGAGAGTCAGCCTCCACAGCCAAAAACTATTCATCCACACAGAGATCTGTCCTTAGGGAGAGTCAAACTCCACAAACCAATACTATTCATCAACACACACTTACCTGTCCATAGTGAGAGTCAGCCTCCACAGCCCAATACTATTCATCCACAGACACAGTACTGTCCGTAGGGAGAGTCAGACTCCACAGCCAAATACGATTCATCCACACAGACCTGTCCTTCGGGAGAGTCAGCCTCCACAGACCAATACTATTCATCAACACACAGACCTGTCCTTAGGGAGAGTCAGCCTCCAGAGACCAATACTATTCATCCACACAAACAGACCTGTCCATAGGGAGAGTCAGCCTCCACAGCCCAATACTATTCATACACACAGACCTGTCCTAAGGGAGAGTCCCCCTCTACAGCCCAATACTATTTATTCACACACAGACTTGTCCTTAGGAAGAGTCAGCCTCCACAGCCCCATACTATGCATCCACACACAGATCTGTCCTTAGGGAGAGTCAGCCTCCACAGCCCAATACTATGCATCCACACGCACAGACCTGTCCTTAGGGAGAGTCAGCCTCCACAGCCCAGTTCTATTCATCCACACACAGACCTGTCCTTAGGGAGAGTCAGCCTCCACAGCCAAAAACTATTCATCCACATATACCTGTCCTTAGGGAGAGTCAGCCTCCACAGCCCAATACTATTCATTCAAGCAGACCTGTCCTTAGGGAGAGTCAGCCTCCACAGACCAATATTATTCATCAACACACACAGACCTGTCCTTAGGGAGAGTCAGCCTCTACAGCCCAATACTATTTATCCACACACATACTTGTCCTTAGGGAGAGTCAGCCTCCACAGCCCAATACTATGCATCCACACGCACAGACCTGTACTTAGGGAGAGTCAGCCTCCACAGCCCAATACTACTCATCCGCACACACAGACCTGTTCTTAGGGAGGGACAGCCTCCACAGCCCAATATTATTCATCCACACACACAGACCTGTCCTTAGGGAGAGTCAGCCTCCACAGCCCAATACTATTCATCCACACAAACAGACCTGTCCTTAGGGAGAGTCAGCCTCCAAAGCCCAATACTATTCATCCACACAGACCTCTCCTTAGGGAGAGTCAGCCTCCACAGCCCAACACTATTCATCCACACACACAGACCTGTCCTTAGGGAGAGTCAGCCTCCACAGACCAATAATATTCATCCACACAGACCTGTCCTTAGGGAGAGTCAGCCTCCACAGCCCAATATTATTCATCAATACACAGACCTGTCATTACGGAGAGTAAGCCTTCACAGCCCAATGCTATTCATCCACACACACAGACCTGTCCTTAGGGAGAGTCAGCCTCCACAGACCAATACTTTTGATCCACACACAGATCTGTCCTTAGGGAGAGTCAGCCTCCACAGCCCAATACTATTCATACACACAGACCTGTCCTTAGGGAGAGTCAGCCTCTACAGCCCAATACTATTCATCCACACACAGACTTGTCCTTAGGGAGAGTCAGCCTCCACAGCCCAATACTAGGCATCCAAACACACATACCTGTCCTTAGGGAGAGTCAGCCTCCACAGCCTAATACCACTCATCCACACACACACAGACCTGTCCTTAGGGAGAGTCAGCCTCCACAGCCCAATATTATTAATCAACACACACAGACCTGGCCTTAGGGAGAGTCAGCCTCCACAGCCAAAAACTATTCATCCACACAGAGATCTGTCCTTAGGGAGAGTCAAACTCCACAAACCAATACTATTCATCAACACACACTTACCTGTCCATAGTGAGAGTCAGCCTCCACAGCCCAATACTATTCATCCACAGACACAGTACTGTCCGTAGGGAGAGTCAGACTCCACAGCCAAATACGATTCATCCACACAGACCTGTCCTTCGGGAGAGTCAGCCTCCACAGACCAATACTATTCATCAACACACAGACCTGTCCTTAGGGAGAGTCAGCCTCCAGAGACCAATACTATTCATCCACACAAACAGACCTGTCCATAGGGAGAGTCAGCCTCCACAGCCCAATACTATTCATACACACAGACCTGTCCTAAGGGAGAGTCCCCCTCTACAGCCCAATACTATTTATTCACACACAGACTTGTCCTTAGGAAGAGTCAGCCTCCACAGCCCCATACTATGCATCCACACACAGATCTGTCCTTAGGGAGAGTCAGCCTCCACAGCCCAATACTATGCATCCACACGCACAGACCTGTCCTTAGGGAGAGTCAGCCTCCACAGCCCAGTTCTATTCATCCACACACAGACCTGTCCTTAGGGAGAGTCAGCCTCCACAGCCAAAAACTATTCATCCACATATACCTGTCCTTAGGGAGAGTCAGCCTCCACAGCCCAATACTATTCATTCAAGCAGACCTGTCCTTAGGGAGAGTCAGCCTCCACAGACCAATATTATTCATCAACACACACAGACCTGTCCTTAGGGAGAGTCAGCCTCTACAGCCCAATACTATTTATCCACACACATACTTGTCCTTAGGGAGAGTCAGCCTCCACAGCCCAATACTATGCATCCACACGCACAGACCTGTACTTAGGGAGAGTCAGCCTCCACAGCCCAATACTACTCATCCGCACACACAGACCTGTTCTTAGGGAGGGACAGCCTCCACAGCCCAATATTATTCATCCACACACACAGACCTGTCCTTAGGGAGAGTCAGCCTCCACAGCCCAATACTATTCATCCACACAAACAGACCTGTCCTTAGGGAGAGTCAGCCTCCAAAGCCCAATACTATTCATCCACACAGACCTCTCCTTAGGGAGAGTCAGCCTCCACAGCCCAACACTATTCATCCACACACACAGACCTGTCCTTAGGGAGAGTCAGCCTCCACAGACCAATAATATTCATCCACACAGACCTGTCCTTAGGGAGAGTCAGCCTCCACAGCCCAATATTATTCATCAATACACAGACCTGTCATTACGGAGAGTAAGCCTTCACAGCCCAATGCTATTCATCCACACACACAGACCTGTCCTTAGGGAGAGTCAGCCTCCACAGACCAATACTTTTGATCCACACACAGATCTGTCCTTAGGGAGAGTCAGCCTCCACAGCCCAATACTATTCATACACACAGACCTGTCCTTAGGGAGAGTCAGCCTCTACAGCCCAATACTATTCATCCACACACAGACTTGTCCTTAGGGAGAGTCAGCCTCCACAGCCCAATACTAGGCATCCAAACACACATACCTGTCCTTAGGGAGAGTCAGCCTCCACAGCCTAATACCACTCATCCACACACACACAGACCTGTCCTTAGGGAGAGTCAGCCTCCACAGCCCAATATTATTAATCAACACACACAGACCTGGCCTTAGGGAGAGTCAGCCTCCACAGCCAAAAACTATTCATCCACACAGAGATCTGTCCTTAGGGAGAGTCAAACTCCACAAACCAATACTATTCATCAACACACACTTAACTGTCCATAGTGAGAGTCAGCCTCCACAGCCCAATACTATTCATCCACAGACACAGTACTGTCCGTAGGGAGAGTCAGACTCCACAGCCAAATACGATTCATCCACACAGACCTGTCCTTCGGGAGAGTCAGCCTCCACAGACCAATACTATTCATCAACACACAGACCTGTCCTTAGGGAGAGTCAGCCTCCAGAGACCAATACTATTCATCCACACAAACAGACCTGTCCATAGGGAGAGTCAGCCTCCACAGACCAATACTATTCATCCACACAGACCTGTCCTTAGGGAGAGTCAGCCTCCACAGCCCAATACTATTCATCCACACACAGACCTGTCCTTAGGGAGAGTCAGGCTCCACAGACCAATACTATTCATGCACACAGACCTGTCCTTAGGGAGAGTCAGGCTCCACAGCCCAATACTATTCATCCACACACAGACCTGTCCTTAGGGAGTCAGCCTCCACAGCCCAATACTATTCATCCACACACACAGACCTGTCCTTAGGGAGAGTCAGCCTCCATAGACCAATACTATTCATCCACAAAGACCTGTCCTTAGGGAGAGTCAGCCTCCAGAGCCCAAAACTATTCATCCACACAGACCTGTCCTTAGAGAGAGTCAGCCTCCACAGCCCAAAACTACTCATCCACACAGACCTGTCCTTAGAGAGAGTCAGCCTCCACAGCCCAAAACTACTTATCCACACAAAGACCTGTCCTTAAGGAGAGTCATCCTCCACAGCCCAATACTACTCATCTACACACAGAACAGTCCTTAGGGAGAGTCAGCCTCCACAGCCCAATACTATTCATCCAAAGAGATCTGTCCTTAGGGAGAGTCAGCCTCCACAGCCCAATACTATTCATACACACAGACCTGTCCTTAGGGAGAGTCAGCCTCCACAGCCCAATACTATTCATCAACACAGACCTGTCCTTAGGGAGAGTCAGCCTCCACAGACCAATACTATTCATCCACACAGACCTGTCCGTAGGGAGAGTCAGCCTCCACAGCCCAATACTATTCATACAAACAGACCTGTCCTTAGAGAAAGTCAGCCTCCACAGCCCTATAGTTTTCATCAACACACAGACCTGTCCTTAGGGAGAGTCAGCCTCCACAGCCCAATACTATTCATCCACACACAGACCTGTCCTTAGGGAGAGTCATCCTCCACAGCCCAATACTATTCATACACACAGACCTGTCCTTAGGGAGAGTTAGCCTCCACAGCCCAATACTATTCATCCACACACAGACCTGTCCTTAGGGAGTCAGCCTCCACAGCCCAATACTATTCATCCACACACACAGACCTGTCCTTAGGAAGAGTCAGCCTCCATAGACCAATACTATTCATCCGCAAAGACCTGTCCATATGGAGAGTCTGCCTCCACAGCCCAATACTATTCATCCACACAGACCTGTCCTTAGAGAGAGTCAACCTGCACAGCCCAAAACTACTCATCCACACAGACCTGTCCTTAGGAAGAGTCAGCCTCCAAAGCCCAAAACTACTCATCCACACAAAGACCTGTCCTTAAGGAGAGTCATCCTCCACAGCCCAATACTATTTATCAACACACAGACTTGTCCTTAGGGAGTCAGCCTCCACAGCCCAATACTATTCATCCACAAAGAGACCTGTCCTTAGGGAGTCAGCTTCCACAGCCCAATACTATTAATCCACACACACAGAGACCTGTCCTTAGGGAGAGTCAGCCTCCACAGCCCAATACTATTCATCAACACACAGACCTGTCCTTAGGGAGAGTCAGCCTCCAGAGACCAATACTATTCATCCACACAAACAGACCTGTCCATAGGGAGAGTCAGCCTCCACAGACCAATACTATTCATCCACACAGACCTGTCCTTAGAGAGAGTCAGCCTCCACAGCCCAGTACTATTCATCCACACACAGACCTGTCCTTAGGGAGAGTCAGCCTCCACAGCCAAAAACTATTCATCCACACATTCCTGTCCTTAGGGAGAGTCAGACTCCACAGCCCAATACTATTCATTCACACAGACCTGTCCTTAGGGAGAGTCAGCCTCCACAGACAAATACTATTCATCCACACAGACCTGTCCTTAGGGAGAGTCAGCCTCCACAGACCAATACTTTTGATCCACACACAGATCTGTCCTTAGGGAGAGTCAGCCTCCACAGCCCAATACTATTCATACACACAGACCTGTCCTAAGGGAGAGTCCCCCTCTACAGCCCAATACTATTTATTCACACACAGACTTGTCCTTAGGAAGAGTCAGCCTCCACAGCCCCATACTATGCATCCACACACAGATCTGTCCTTAGGGAGAGTCAGCCTCCACAGCCCAATACTATGCATCCACAAGCACAGACCTGTCCTTAGGGAGAGTCAGCCTCCACAGCCCAGTTCTATTCATCCACACACAGACCTGTCCTTAGGGAGAGTCAGCCTCCACAGCCAAAAACTATTCATCCACATATACCTGTCCTTAGGGAGAGTCAGCCTCCACAGCCCAATACTATTCATTCAAGCAGACCTGTCCTTAGGGAGAGTCAGCCTCCACAGACCAATAATATTCATCCACACAGACCTGTCCTTAGGGAGAGTCAGCCTCCACAGCCCAATATTATTCATCAATACACAGACCTGTCATTACGGAGAGTAAGCCTCCACAGCCCAATGCTATTCATCCACACATACCTGTTCTTAGGGAGATTCAGCCTCCACAGCCCAATACTATTCATCCACACAGAGCTGTCCTTAGGGAGAGTCAGCCTCCACAGCCCAATACTATTCATACACACAGACCTGTCCTTAGGGAGAGTCAGCTTCCACAGCCAAACACTATTCATCAACACAGACCTGTCCTTAGGGAGAGTCAGCCTCCACAGACCAATACTATTCATCCACACAGACCTGTCCTTAGGGAGAGTCAGCCTCCATAGCCCAATACTACTCATACACACAGACCTGTCCTTAGAGAGAATCAGCCTCCACAGCCCAAAACTTTTCATCAACACACAGACCTGTCCTTAGGGAGAGTCAGCCTCCACAGCCCAATACTATTCATCCACACACAGACCTGTCCTTAGGGAGAGTCATCCTCCACAGACCAATACTATTCATACACACAAACAGACCTGTCCTTGGGGAGAGTCAGCCTCCACAGCCCAATACTATTCATACACACAGACCTGTCCTTAGGGAGAGTCAGCCTCCACAGCCCAATACTTTTCATCAACACACAGACCTGTCCTTCAGGAGAGTCAGCCTCCACAGCCCAATACTATTCATCCACACACAGACCTGTCCTTAGGGAGAGTCAGCCTCCACAGACCAATATTATTCATCCACACAGACCTGTCCTTAGGGAGAGTCAGCCTCCACAGCCCAATACAATTCATACACACAGACCTGTCCTTAGGGAGAGTCAGCCTCTACAGCCCAATATTATTCATCCACACACAGACCTGTCCTTAGGGAGAGTCAGGCTCCACAGACCAATACTATTCATGCACACAGACCTGTCCTTAGGGAGAGTCAGGCTCCACAGCCCAATACTATTCATCCACACACAGACCTGTCCTTAGGGAGTCAGCCTCCACAGCCCAATACTATTCATCCACACACACAGACCTGTCCTTAGGGAGAGTCAGCCTCCATAGACCAATACTATTCATCCACAAAGACCTGTCCTTAGGGAGAGTCAGCCTCCAGAGCCCAAAACTATTCATCCACACAGACCTGTCCTTAGAGAGAGTCAGCCTCCACAGCCCAAAACTACTCATCCACACAGACCTGTCCTTAGAGAGAGTCAGCCTCCACAGCCCAAAACTACTTATCCACACAAAGACCTGTCCTTAAGGAGAGTCATCCTCCACAGCCCAATACTACTCATCTACACACAGAACAGTCCTTAGGGAGAGTCAGCCTCCACAGCCCAATACTATTCATCCAAAGAGATCTGTCCTTAGGGAGAGTCAGCCTCCACAGCCCAATACTATTCATACACACAGACCTGTCCTTAGGGAGAGTCAGCCTCCACAGCCCAATACTATTCATCAACACAGACCTGTCCTTAGGGAGAGTCAGCCTCCACAGACCAATACTATTCATCCACACAGACCTGTCCGTAGGGAGAGTCAGCCTCCACAGCCCAATACTATTCATACAAACAGACCTGTCCTTAGAGAAAGTCAGCCTCCACAGCCCTATAGTTTTCATCAACACACAGACCTGTCCTTAGGGAGAGTCAGCCTCCACAGCCCAATACTATTCATCCACACACAGACCTGTCCTTAGGGAGAGTCATCCTCCACAGCCCAATACTATTCATACACACAGACCTGTCCTTAGGGAGAGTTAGCCTCCACAGCCCAATACTATTCATCCACACACAGACCTGTCCTTAGGGAGTCAGCCTCCACAGCCCAATACTATTCATCCACACACACAGACCTGTCCTTAGGAAGAGTCAGCCTCCATAGACCAATACTATTCATCCGCAAAGACCTGTCCATATGGAGAGTCTGCCTCCACAGCCCAATACTATTCATCCACACAGACCTGTCCTTAGAGAGAGTCAACCTGCACAGCCCAAAACTACTCATCCACACAGACCTGTCCTTAGGAAGAGTCAGCCTCCAAAGCCCAAAACTACTCATCCACACAAAGACCTGTCCTTAAGGAGAGTCATCCTCCACAGCCCAATACTATTTATCAACACACAGACTTGTCCTTAGGGAGTCAGCCTCCACAGCCCAATACTATTCATCCACAAAGAGACCTGTCCTTAGGGAGTCAGCTTCCACAGCCCAATACTATTAATCCACACACACAGAGACCTGTCCTTAGGGAGAGTCAGCCTCCACAGCCCAATACTATTCATCAACACACAGACCTGTCCTTAGGGAGAGTCAGCCTCCAGAGACCAATACTATTCATCCACACAAACAGACCTGTCCATAGGGAGAGTCAGCCTCCACAGACCAATACTATTCATCCACACAGACCTGTCCTTAGAGAGAGTCAGCCTCCACAGCCCAGTACTATTCATCCACACACAGACCTGTCCTTAGGGAGAGTCAGCCTCCACAGCCAAAAACTATTCATCCACACATTCCTGTCCTTAGGGAGAGTCAGACTCCACAGCCCAATACTATTCATTCACACAGACCTGTCCTTAGGGAGAGTCAGCCTCCACAGACAAATACTATTCATCCACACAGACCTGTCCTTAGGGAGAGTCAGCCTCCACAGACCAATACTTTTGATCCACACACAGATCTGTCCTTAGGGAGAGTCAGCCTCCACAGCCCAATACTATTCATACACACAGACCTGTCCTAAGGGAGAGTCCCCCTCTACAGCCCAATACTATTTATTCACACACAGACTTGTCCTTAGGAAGAGTCAGCCTCCACAGCCCCATACTATGCATCCACACACAGATCTGTCCTTAGGGAGAGTCAGCCTCCACAGCCCAATACTATGCATCCACAAGCACAGACCTGTCCTTAGGGAGAGTCAGCCTCCACAGCCCAGTTCTATTCATCCACACACAGACCTGTCCTTAGGGAGAGTCAGCCTCCACAGCCAAAAACTATTCATCCACATATACCTGTCCTTAGGGAGAGTCAGCCTCCACAGCCCAATACTATTCATTCAAGCAGACCTGTCCTTAGGGAGAGTCAGCCTCCACAGACCAATAATATTCATCCACACAGACCTGTCCTTAGGGAGAGTCAGCCTCCACAGCCCAATATTATTCATCAATACACAGACCTGTCATTACGGAGAGTAAGCCTCCACAGCCCAATGCTATTCATCCACACATACCTGTTCTTAGGGAGATTCAGCCTCCACAGCCCAATACTATTCATCCACACAGAGCTGTCCTTAGGGAGAGTCAGCCTCCACAGCCCAATACTATTCATACACACAGACCTGTCCTTAGGGAGAGTCAGCTTCCACAGCCAAACACTATTCATCAACACAGACCTGTCCTTAGGGAGAGTCAGCCTCCACAGACCAATACTATTCATCCACACAGACCTGTCCTTAGGGAGAGTCAGCCTCCATAGCCCAATACTACTCATACACACAGACCTGTCCTTAGAGAGAATCAGCCTCCACAGCCCAAAACTTTTCATCAACACACAGACCTGTCCTTAGGGAGAGTCAGCCTCCACAGCCCAATACTATTCATCCACACACAGACCTGTCCTTAGGGAGAGTCATCCTCCACAGACCAATACTATTCATACACACAAACAGACCTGTCCTTGGGGAGAGTCAGCCTCCACAGCCCAATACTATTCATACACACAGACCTGTCCTTAGGGAGAGTCAGCCTCCACAGCCCAATACTTTTCATCAACACACAGACCTGTCCTTCAGGAGAGTCAGCCTCCACAGCCCAATACTATTCATCCACACACAGACCTGTCCTTAGGGAGAGTCAGCCTCCACAGACCAATATTATTCATCCACACAGACCTGTCCTTAGGGAGAGTCAGCCTCCACAGCCCAATACAATTCATACACACAGACCTGTCCTTAGGGAGAGTCAGCCTCTACAGCCCAATATTATTCATCCACACACAGACTTGTCTTTAGGGAGAGTCAGCCTCCACAGCCCAATACTATGCATCCAAACACACATACCTGTCCTTAGGGAGAGTCAGCCTCCACAGCCTAATACCACTCATCCACAAACACACAGACCTGTCCTTAGGGAGAGTCAGCCTCCACAGCCCAATATTATTAATCAACACACACAGACCTGGCTTTAGGGAGAGTCAGCCTCCACAGCCAAAAACTATTCATCCACACAGAAATCTGTCCATAGGGAGAGTCAGCCTCCACAGCCCAATACTATTCATCCACAGACACAGAACTGTCCGTAGGGAGAGTCAGACTCCACAGCCAAATACGATTCATCCACACAGACCTGTCCTTTGGGAGAGTCAGCCTACACAGCCCAATACTATTCATACACACAAACCTGTCCTTAGGGAGAGTTAGAATCCACAGCCCAATACTATTCATCCACACACAGACCTGTCCTTAGGGAGTCAGCCTCCACAGCCCAATACTATTCATCCACAAACAAAGACCTGTCCTTAGGGAGAGTCAGCCTCCATAGACCAATACTATTCATCCACAAAGACCTGTCCTTTGGGAGAGTCAGCCTCCACAGCCCAATACTATTCATCCACACAGACCTGTCCTTAGAGAGAGTCAGCCTCCACAGCCCAAAACTACTCATCCACACAGACCTGTCCTTAGAGAGAGTCAGCCTCCACAGCCCAAAACTACTCATCCACACAAAGACCTGTCCTTAAGGAGAGTCATCCTCCACAGCCCAATACTACTCATCTACACACAGACCTGTCCTTAGGGAGAGTCAGCCTCCACAGCCCAATACTATTCATCCACACACACAGACCTGTCCTTAGGGAGTCAGCCTCCACAGCCCAATACTATTCATCAACACACAGACCTGTCCTTAGGGAGTCAGCCTCCACAGCCCAATACTATTCATCCACAAAGAGACCTGTCCTTAGGGAGTCAGCTTCCACAGCCCAATACTATTCATCAACACACAGACCTGTCCTTAGGGAGAGTCAGACTCCACAGACCAATGCTATTCATTCACACAGACCTGTCCTTAGGGAGAGTCAGCCTCCACAGCCCAGTACTATTCATCCACACACAGACCTGTCCTTAGGGAGATTCAGCCTCCACAGCCAAAAACTATTCATCCACACATACCTGTCCTTAGGGAGAGTCAGCCTCCACAGCCCAATACTATTCATTCACACAGACCTGTCCTTAGGGAGAGTCAGCCTCCACAGACAAATACTATTCATCCACACAGACCTGTCCTTAGGGAGAGTCAGAATCCACAGACCAATACTTTTGATCCACACACAGATCTGTCCTTAGGGAGAGTCAGCCTCCACAGCCCAATACTATTCATCCACACATACCTGTCCTTAGGGAGAGTCAGCCTCCACAGCCCAATACTATGCATCCACACGCACAGACCTGTCCTTAGGGAGAGTCAGCCTCCACAGCCCAGTACTATTCATCCACACACAGACCTGTCCTTAGGGAGGGACAGCCTCCACAGCCCAATATTATTCATCAACACACACAGACCTGGCCTTAGGGAGAGTCAGCCTCCACAGCCCAATACTATTCATCAACACACACAAACCTGTCCGTAGGGAGAGTCAGCCTCCACAGCCCAATACTATTCATCCACACACACAGACCTGTCCTTAGGGAGAGTCAGCCTCCACAGCCCAATACTATTCATCCACACAAACAGACCTGTCCTTAGGGAGAGTCAGCCTCCACAGCCGAAATACTATTCATCCACACAAACAGACCTGTCCTTTGGGAGAGTCAGCCTCCACAGCCCAACACTATTCATCCACACACACAGACCTGTCCTTAGGGAGAGTCAGCCTCCACAGACCAATAATATTCATCCACACAGACCTGTCCTTAGGGAGAGTCAGCCTCCACAGCCCAATATTATTCATCAATACACAGACCTGTCCTTACGGAGAGTAAGTCTCCACAGCCCAATGCTATTCATCCACACAGACCTGTCCTTAGGGAGAGTAAGCCCCCACAGCCCAATGCTATTCATCCACACACACAGACCTGTCCTTAGGGAGAGTCAGCCTCCACAGCCCAATACTATTCATCCACACACATACCTGTTCTTAGGGAGATTCAGCCTCCACAGCCCAATACTATTCATCCACACAGACCTGTCCTTAGGGAGAGTCAGCCTCCACAGTCCAATACCATTCATACACACAGACCTGTCCTTAGGGAGAGTCAGCCTCCATAGACCAATACTATTCATCCACAAAGACCTGTCCTTTGGGAGAGTCAGCCTCCACAGCCCAATACTATTCATCCACACAGACCTGTCCTTAGAGACAGTCAGCCTCCACAGCCCAAAACTACTCATCCACACAGACCTGTCCTTAGAGAGAGTCAGCCTCCACAGCCCAAAACTACTCATCCACACAAAGACCTGTCCTTAAGGAGAGTCATCCTCCACAGCCCAATACTACTCATCTACACACAGACCTGTCCTTAGGGAGAGTCAGCCTCCACAGCCCAATACTATTCATCCACACACACAGACCTGTCCTTACGGAGTCAGCCTCCACAGCCCAATACTATTCATCAACACACAGACCTGTCCTTAGGGAGTCAGCCTCCACAGCCCAATACTATTCATCCACAAAGAGACCTGTCCTTAGGGAGTCAGCTTCCACAGCCCAATACTATTCATCCACACGCACAGACCTGTCCTTAGGGAGTCAGCCTCCACAGCCCAAAACTATTCATCAACACACAGACCTGTCCTTAGGGAGTAAGCCTCCACAGCCCAATACTATTCATCCACAAAGAGACCTGTCCTTAGGGAGTCAGCTTCCACAGCCCAATACTATTCATCAACACACAGACCTGTCCTTAGGGAGAGTCAGACTCCACAGACCAATGCTATTCATTCACACAGACCTGTCCTTAGGGAGAGTCAGCCTCCACAGCCCAGTACTATTCATCCACACACAGACCTGTCTTTAGGGAGAGTCAGCCTCCACAGCCAAAAACTATTCATCCACACATACCTGTCCTTAGGGAGAGTCAGCCTCCACAGCCCAATACTATTCATTCACACAGACCTGTCCTTAGGGAGAGTCAGCCTCCACAGACACATACTATTCATCCACACAGACCTGTCCTTAGGGAGAGTCAGCCTCCACAGCCCAATACTATTCATCCACATATACCTGTCCTTAGGGAGAGTCAGCCTCCACAGCCCAATACTATGCATCCACACGCACAGACCTGTCCTTAGGGAGAGTCAGCCTCCACAGCCCAGTACTATTCATCCACACACAGACCTGTCCTTAGGGAGGGAGAGCCTCCACAGCCCAATATTATTCATCAACACACACAGACCTGGCCTTAGGGAGAGTCAGCCTCCACAGCCCAATACTATTCATCAACACACACAAACCTGTCCGTAGGGAGAGTCAGCCTCCACAGCCCAATACTATTCATCCACACACACAGACCTGTCCTTAGGGAGATTCAGCCTCCACAGCCCAATACTATTCATCCACACAGACCTGTCCTTAGGGAGAGTCAGCCTCCACAGTCCAATACCATTCATACACACAGACCTGTCCTTAGGGAGAGTCAGCCTCCACAGCCAAATACTATTCATCAACACAGACCTGTCCTTAGGGAGAGTCAGCCTCCACAGAGCAATACTATTCATCCACACACAAAGACCTGTCCTTAGGGAGAGTCAGCCTCCATAGACCAATACTATTCATCCACACAGACCTGTCCTTAGGGAGAGTCAGCCTCCACAGCCCAATACTATTCATCCACATATACCTGTCCTTAGGGAGAGTCAGCCTCCACAGCCCAATACTATGCATCCACACGCACAGACCTGTCCTTAGGGAGAGTCAGCCTCCACAGCCCAGTACTATTCATCCACACACAGACCTGTCCTTAGGGAGGGAGAGCCTCCACAGCCCAATATTATTCATCAACACACACAGACCTGGCCTTAGGGAGAGTCAGCCTCCACAGCCCAATACTATTCATCAACACACACAAACCTGTCCGTAGGGAGAGTCAGCCTCCACAGCCCAATACTATTCATCCACACACACAGACCTGTCCTTAGGGAGATTCAGCCTCCACAGCCCAATACTATTCATCCACACAGACCTGTCCTTAGGGAGAGTCAGCCTCCACAGTCCAATACCATTCATACACACAGACCTGTCCTTAGGGAGAGTCAGCCTCCACAGCCAAATACTATTCATCAACACAGACCTGTCCTTAGGGAGAGTCAGCCTCCACAGAGCAATACTATTCATCCACACACAAAGACCTGTCCTTAGGGAGAGTCAGCCTCCATAGACCAATACTATTCATCCACAAAGACCTGTCCTTTGGGAGAGTCAGCCTCCACAGCCCAATACTATTCATCCACACAGACCTGTCCTTAGAGAGAGTCAGCCTCCACAGCCCAAAACTACTCATCCACACAGACCTGTCCTTAGAGAGAGTCAGCCTCCACAGCCCAAAACTACTCATCCACACAAAGACCTGTCCTTAAGGAGAGTCATCCTCCACAGCCCAATACTACTCATCTACACACAGACCTGTCCTTAGGGAGAGTCAGCCTCCACAGCCCAATACTATTCATCCACACATACAGACCTGTCCTTAGGGAGTCAGCCTCCACAGCCCAATACTATTCATCAACACACAGACCTGTCCTTAGGGAGTCAGCCTCCACAGCCCAATACTATTCATCCACAAAGAGACCTGTCCTTAGGGAGTCAGCTTCCACAGCCCAATACTATTCATCAACACACAGACCTGTCCTTAGGGAGAGTCAGACTCCACAGACCAATGCTATTCATTCACACAGACCTGTCCTTAGGGAGAGTCAGCCTCCACAGCCCAGTACTATTCATCCACACACAGACCTGTCCTTAGGGAGAGTCAGCCTCCACAGCCAAAAACTATTCATCCACACATACCTGTCCTTAGGGAGAGTCAGCCTCCACAGCCCAATACTATTCATTCACACAGACCTGTCCTTAGGGAGAGTCAGCCTCCACAGACAAATACTATTCATCCACACAGACCTGTCCTTAGGGAGAGTCAGAATCCACAGACCAATACTTTTGATCCACACACAGATCTGTCCTTAGGGAGAGTCAGCCTCCACAGCCCAATACTATTCATCCACACATACCTGTCCTTAGGGAGAGTCAGCCTCCACAGCCCAATACTATGCATCCACACGCACAGACCTGTCCTTAGGGAGAGTCAGCCTCCACAGCCCAGTACTATTCATCCACACACAGACCTGTCCTTAGGGAGAGTCAGCCTCCACAGACCAATAATATTCATCCACACAGACCTGTCCTTAGGGAGAGTAAGCCTCCACAGCACAATGCTATTCATCCACACACACAGACCTGTCCTTAGGGAGAGTCAGCCTCCACAGCCCAATACTATTCATCCACACAGACCTGTCCTTAGGGAGAGTCAGCCTCCACAGTCCAATACCATTCATACACACAGACCTGTCCTTAGGGAGAGTCAGCCTCCACAGCCAAATACTATTCATCAACACAGACCTGTCCTTAGGGAGAGTCAGCCTCCACAGAGCAATACTATTCATCCACACACAAAGACCTGTCCTTAGGGAGAGTCAGCCTCCATAGACCAATACTATTCATCCACAAAGACCTGTCCTTTGGGAGAGTCAGCCTCCACAGCCCAATACTATTCATCCACACAGACCTGTCCTTAGGGAGAGTCAGCCTCCACAGTCCAATACCATTCATACACACAGACCTGTCCTTAGGGAGAGTCAGCCTCCACAGCCAAATACTATTCATCAACACAGACCTGTCCTTAGGGAGAGTCAGCCTCCACAGAGCAATACTATTCATCCACACACAAAGACCTGTCCTTAGGGAGAGTCAGCCTCCATAGACCAATACTATTCATCCACAAAGACCTGTCCTTTGGGAGAGTCAGCCTCCACAGCCCAATACGATTCATCCACACAGACCTGTCCTTAGAGAGAGTCAGCCTCCACAGCCCAAAACTACTCATCCACACAGACCTGTCCTTAGAGAGAGTCAGCCTCCACAGCCCAAAACTTCTCATCCACACAAAGACCTGTCCTTAAGGAGAGTCAGCCTCCACAGCCCAATACTACTCATCTACACACAGACCTGTCCTTAGGGAGAGTCAGCCTCCACAGCCCAATACTATTCATCCACACACACAGACCTGTCCTTAGGAAGTCAGCCTCCACAGCCCAATACTATTCATCCACAAAGAGACCTGTCCTTAGGGAGTCAGCTTCCACAGCCCAATACTATTCATCAACACACAGACCTGTCCTTAGGGAGAGTCAGACTCCACAGACCAATGCTATTCATTCACACAGACCTGTCCTTAGGGAGAGTCAGCCTCCACAGCCAAAAACTATTCATCCACACAGACCTGTCCTTAGGGAGAGTCAGCCTCCACAGACAAATACTATTCATCCACACAGACCTGTCCTTAGGGAGAGTCAGAATCCACAGACCAATACTTTTGATCCACACACAGATCTGTCCTTAGGGAGAGTCAGCCTCCACAGCCAAAATACTATTCATCCACACATACCTGTCCTTAGGGAGAGTCAGCCTCCACAGCCCAATACTATGCATCCACACGCACAGACCTGTCCTTAGGGAGAGTCAGCCTCCACAGCCCAGTACTATTCATCCACACACAGACCTGTCCTTAGGGAGAGTCAGCCTCCACAGACCAATAATATTCATCCACACAGACCTGTCCTTAGGGAGAGTCAGCCTCCACAGCCCAATATTATTCATCAATACACAGACCTGTCCTTAGGGAGAGTCAGCCTCCACAGCCCAATACTATTCATCCACACACATACCTGTTCTTAGGGAGATTCAGCCTCCACAGCCCAATACTATTCATCCACACAGACCTGTCCTTAGGGAGAGTCAGCCTCCACAGTCCAATACCATTCATACACACAGAACTGTCTTTAGGGAGAGTCAGCCTCCACAGCCAAATACTATTCATCAACACAGACCTGTCCTTAGGGAGAGTCAGCCTCCACAGAGCAATACTATTCATCCACACACAAAGACCTGTCCTTACGGAGAGTCAGCCTCCATAGACCAATACTATTCATCCACAAAGACCTGTCCTTTGGGAGAGTCAGCCTCCACAGCCCAATACTATTCATCCACACAGACCTGTCCTTAGAGAGAGTCAGCCTCCACAGCCCAAAACTACTCATCCACACAGACCTGTCCTTAGAGAGAGTCAGCCTCCACAGCCCAAAACTACTCATCCACACAAAGACCTGTCCTTAAGGAGAGTCATCCTCCACAGCCCAATACTACTCATCTACACACAGACCTGTCCTTAGGGAGAGTCAGCCTCCACAGCCCAATACTATTCATCCACACACACAGACCTGTCCTTAGGGAGTCAGCCTCCACAGCCCAATACTATTCATCCACAAAGAGACCTGTCCTTAGGGAGTCAGCCTCCACAGCCCAATACTATTCATCAACACACAGACCTGTCCTTAGGGAGTGTCAGACTCCACAGACCAATGCTATTCATTCACACAGACCTGTCCTTAGGGAGAGTCAGCCTCCACAGCCCAGTACTATTCATCCACACACAGACCTGTCCTTAGGGAGAGTCAGCCTCCACAGCCCAATACTATTCATTCACACAGACCTGTCCTTAGGGAGAGTCAGCCTCCACAGACAAATACTATTCATCCACACAGACCTGTCCTTAGGGAGAGTCAGAATCCACAGACCAATACTTTTGATCCACACACAGATCTGTCCTTAGGGAGAGTCAGCCTCCACAGCCCAATACTATTCATCCACACATACCTGTCCTTAGGGAGAGTCAGCCTCCACAGCCCAATACTATGCATCCACACGCACAGACCTGTCCTTAGGGAGAGTCAGCCTCCACAGCCCAGTACTATTCATCCACACACAGACCTGTCCTTAGGGAGGGACAGCCTCCACAGCCCAATATTATTCATCAACACACACAGACCGGGCCTTAGGGAGAGTCAGCCTCCACAGCCCAATACTATTCATCAACACACACAAACCTGTCCGTAGGGAGAGTCAGCCTCCACAGCCCAATACTATTCATCCACACACACAGACCTGTCCTTAGGGAGAGTCAGCCTCCACAGCCCAATACTATTCATCCACACAAACAGACCTGTCCTTAGGGAGATTCAGCCTCCACAGCCCAATACTTATCATCAACACACAGACCTGTTCTTAGGGAGATTCAGCCTCCACAGCCCAATACTATTCATCCACACAGACCTGTCCTTAGGGAGAGTCAGCCTCCACAGTCCAATACCATTCATACACACAGACCTGTCCTTAGGGAGAGTCAGCCTCCACAGCCAAATACTATTCATCAACACAGACCTGTCCTTAGGGAGAGTCAGCCTCCACAGAGCAATACTATTCATCCACACAGACCTGTCCTTAGGGAGAGTCAGCCTCCAAAGCTCAACACTATTCATCCACACACACAGACCTGTCCTTAGGAAGAGTCAGCCTCCACAGACCAATAATATTCATCCACACAGACCTGTCCTTAGGGAGAGTCAGCCTCCACAGCCCAATATTATTCATCAATACACAGACCTGTCCTTACGGAGAGTAAGCCTCCACAGCCCAATGCTATTCATCCACACAGACCTGTCCTTAGGGAGAGTCAGCCTCCACAGCCCAATACTATTCATCCACACACATACCTGTTCTTAGGGAGATTCAGCCTCCACAGCCCAATACTATTCATCCACACAGACCTGTCCTTTGGGAGAGTCAGCCTCCACAGCCCAATACTATTCATACACACAGACCTGTCCTTAGGGAGAGTCAGCCTCCACAGCCCAATACTACCCATACACACAGACCTGTCCTTAGAGAGAATCAGCCTCCACAGCCCAATACTTTTCATCAACACACAGACCTGTCCTTAGGGAGAGTCAGCCTCCACAGCCCAATACTATTCATCGACACACAGACCTGTCCTTAGGGAGAGTCATCCTGCACAGCCCAATACTATTCATACACACAAATAGACCTGTCCTTAGGGAGAGTCAGCCTCCATAGCCCAATACTATTCACACACAGACTTGTCCTTAGGGAGAGTCATCCTCCACAGCCCAATACTATTCATCCACACAGACCTGTCCTTAGGGAGAGTCAGCCTCCACAGCCCAATACTACCCATACACACAGACCTGTCCTTAGGGAGAGTCAGCCTCCATAGCCCAATACTATTCACACACAGACTTGTCCTTAGGGAGAGTCAGCCTCCACAGCCCAATACTATTCATCCACACAGACCTGTCCTTAGGGAGAGTCAGCCTCCACAGCCCAATACTACCCATACATACAGACCTGTCCTTAGGGAGTCAGCCTCCACAGCCCAATACTATTCATACACACAAATAGACCTGTCCTTAGGGAGAGTCAGCCTCCATAGCCCAATACTATTCACACACAGACTTGTCCTTAGGGAGAGTCATCCTCCACAGCCCAATACTACTCATCTACACACAGACCTGTCCTTAGGGAGAGTCAGCCTCCACAGCCCAATACTATTCATCCACACACACACACCTGTCCTTAGGGAGTCAGCCTCCACAGCTCAATACTATTCATCAACACACAGACCTGTCCTTAGGGAGTCAGCCTCCACAGCCTAATACTATTCATACACACAGACCTGTCCTTAGGGAGAGTCAGCCTCTACAGCCCAATACTATTCATCCACACACAGACTTGTCTTTAGGGAGAGTCAGCCTCCACAGCCCAATACTATGCTTCCAAACACACATACCTGTCCTTAGGGAGAGTCAGCCTCCACAGCCTAATACCACTCATCCACACACACACAGACCTGTCCTTAGGGAGAGTCAGCCTCCACAGCCCAATATTATTAATCAACACACACAGACCTGGCTTTAGGGAGAGTCAGCCTCCACAGCCAAAAACTATTCATCCACACAGAAATCTGTCCATAGGGAGAGTCAGCCTCCACAGCCCAATACTATTCATCCACAGACACAGAACTGTCCGTAGGGAGAGTCAGACTCCACAGCCAAATACTATTCATCCACACAGACCTGTCCTTCGGGAGAGTCAGCCTACACAGCCCAATACTATTCATCAACACAGACCTGTCCTTAGGGAGAGTCAGCCTCCACAGAGCAATACTATTCATCCACACACAAAGACCTGTCCTTAGGGAGAGTCAGCCTCCATAGACCAATACTATTCATCCACAAAGACCTGTCCTTTGGGAGAGTCAGCCTCCACAGCCCAATACTATTCATCCACACAGACCTGTCCTTAGAGAGAGTCAGCCTCCACAGCCCAAAACTACTCATACACACAGACCTGTCCTTAGAGAGAGTCAGCCTCCACAGCCCAAAACTACTCATCCACACAAAGACCTGTCCTTAAGGAGAGTCATCCTCCACAGCCCAATACTACTCATCTACACACAGACCTGTCCTTAGGGAGAGTCAGCCTCCACAGCCCAATACTATTCATCCACACACACAGACCTGTCCTTAGGGAGTCAGCCTCCACAGCCCAATACTATTCATCAACACACAGACCTGTCCTTAGGGAGTCAGCCTCCACAGCCCAATACTATTCATCCACAAAGAGACCTGTCCTTAGGGAGTCAGCTTCCACAGCCCAATACTATTCATCAACACACAGACCTGTCCTTAGGGAGAGTCAGACTCCACAGACCAATGCTATTCATTCACACAGACCTGTCCTTAGGGAGAGTCAGCCTACACAGCCCAGTACTATTCATCCACACACAGACCTGTCCTTAGGGAGAGTCAGCCTCCACAGCCCAATACTATTCATTCACACAGACCTGTCCTTAGGGAGAGTCAGCCTCCACAGACAAATACTATTCATCCACACAGACCTGTCCTTAGGGAGAGTCAGAATCCACAGACCAATACTTTTGATCCACACACAGATCTGTCCTTAGGGAGAGTCAGCCTCCACAGCCCAATACTATTCATCCACACACAGACCTGTCCTTATTGAGGGACAGCCTCCACAGCCCAATATTATTCATCAACACACACAGACCTGGCCTTAGGGAGAGTCAGCCTCCACAGCCCAATACTATTCATCAACACACACAAACCTGTCCGTAGGGAGAGTCAGCCTCCACAGCCCAATACTATTCATCCACACACACAGACCTGTCCTTAGGGAGAGTCAGCCTCCACAGCCCAATACTATTCATCCACACAAACAGACCTGTCCTTAGGGAGATTCAGCCTCCACAGCCCAATACTTATCATCAACACACAGACCTGTTCTTAGGGAGATTCAGCCTCCACAGCCCAATACTATTCATCCACACAGACCTGTCCTTAGGGAGAGTCAGCCTCCACAGTCCAATACCATTCATACACACAGACCTGTCCTTAGGGAGAGTCAGCCTCCACAGCCAAATACTATTCATCAACAGAGACCTGTCCTTAGGGAGAGTCAGCCTCCACAGAGCAATACTATTCATCCACACAGACCTGTCCTTAGGGAGAGTCAGCCTCCAAAGCTCAACACTATTCATCCACACACACAGACCTGTCCTTAGGAAGAGTCAGCCTCCACAGACCAATAATATTCATCCACACAGACCTGTCCTTAGGGAGAGTCAGCCTCCACAGCCCAATATTATTCATCAATACACAGACCTGTCCTTACGGAGAGTAAGCCTCCACAGCCCAATGCTATTCATCCACACATACCTGTCCTTAGGGAGAGTCAGCCTCCACAGCCCAATACTATTCATCCACACACAGACCTGTCCTTATTGAGGGACAGCCTCCACAGCCCAATATTATTCATCAACACACACAGACCTGGCCTTAGGGAGAGTCAGCCTCCACAGCCCAATACTATTCATCAACACACACAAACCTGTCCGTAGGGAGAGTCAGCCTCCACAGCCCAATACTATTCATCCACACACACAGACCTGTCCTTAGGGAGAGTCAGCCTCCACAGCCCAATACTATTCATCCACACAAACAGACCTGTCCTTAGGGAGATTCAGCCTCCACAGCCCAATACTTATCATCAACACACAGACCTGTTCTTAGGGAGATTCAGCCTCCACAGCCCAATACTATTCATCCACACAGACCTGTCCTTAGGGAGAGTCAGCCTCCACAGTCCAATACCATTCATACACACAGACCTGTCCTTAGGGAGAGTCAGCCTCCACAGCCAAATACTATTCATCAACAGAGACCTGTCCTTAGGGAGAGTCAGCCTCCACAGAGCAATACTATTCATCCACACAGACCTGTCCTTAGGGAGAGTCAGCCTCCAAAGCTCAACACTATTCATCCACACACACAGACCTGTCCTTAGGAAGAGTCAGCCTCCACAGACCAATAATATTCATCCACACAGACCTGTCCTTAGGGAGAGTCAGCCTCCACAGCCCAATATTATTCATCAATACACAGACCTGTCCTTACGGAGAGTAAGCCTCCACAGCCCAATGCTATTCATCCACACAGACCTGTCCTTAGGGAGAGTAAGCCTCCACAGCCCAATGCTATTCATCCACACACACAGACCTGTCCTTAGGGAGAGTCAGCCTCCACAGCCCAATACTATTCATCCACACACATACCTGTTCTTAGGGAGATTCAGCCTCCACAGCCCAATACTATTCATCCACACAGACCTGTCCTTTGGGAGAGTCAGCCTCCACAGCCCAATACTATTCATACACACAGACCTGTCCTTAGGGAGAGTCAGCCTCCACAGCCAAATACTATTCATCAACACAGACCTGTCCTTAGGGAGAGTCAGCCTCCACAGACCAATACTATTCATCCACACAGACCTGTCCTTAGGGAGAGTCAGCCTCCACAGCCCAATACTACACATACACACAGACCTGTCCTTAGAGAGAATCAGCCTCCACAGCCCAATACTTTTCATCAACACACAGACCTGTCCTTAGGGAGAGTCAGCCTCCACAGCCCAATACTATTCATCGACACACAGACCTGTCCTTAGGGAGAGTCATCCTCCACAGCCCAATACTATTCATCGACACACAGACCTGTCCTTAGGGAGAGTCATCCTGCACAGCCCAATACTATTCATACACACAAATAGACCTGTCCTTAGGGAGAGTCAGCCTCCATAGCCCAATACTATTCACACACAGACTTGTCCTTAGGGAGAGTCATCCTCCACAGCCCAATACTATTCATCCACACAGACCTGTCCTTAGGGAGAGTCAGCCTCCACAGCCCAATACTACCCATACACACAGACCTGTCCTTAGGGAGAGTCAGCCTCCATAGCCCAATACTATTCACACACAGACCGGGCCTTAGGGAGAGTCAGCCTCCACAGACCAATACTATTCATCCACACAGACCTGTCCTTAGGGAGAGTCAGCCTCCACAGCCCAATACTACCCATACAAACAGACCTGTCCTTAGGGAGTCAGCCTCCACAGCCCAATACTATTCATACACACAAATAGACCTGTCCTTAGGGAGAGTCAGCCTCCATAGCCCAATACTATTCACACACAGACTTGTCCTTAGGGAGAGTCATCCTCCACAGCCCAATACTACTCATCTACACACAGACCTGTCCTTCGGGAGAGTCAGCCTACACAGCCCAATACTATTCATACACACAGACCTGTTCTTAGGGAGAGTTAGACTCCACAGCCCAATACTATTCATCCACACACACAGACCTGTCCTTAGGGAGTCAGCCTCCACAGCCCAATACTATTCATCAACACACAGACCTGTCCTTAGGGAGTCAGCCTCCACAGCCTAATACTATTCATACACACAGACCTGTCCTTAGGGAGAGTCAGCCTCTACAGCCCAATACTATTCATCCACACACAGACTTGTCTTTAGGGAGAGTCAGCCTCCACAGCCCAATACTATGCATCCAAACACACATACCTGTCCTTAGGGAGAGTCAGCCTCCACAGCCTAATACCACTCATCCACACACACACAGACCTGTCCTTAGGGAGAGTCAGCCTCCACAGCCCAATATTATTAATCAACACACACAGACCTGGCTTTAGGGAGAGTCAGCCTCCACAGCCAAAAACTATTCATCCACACAGAAATCTGTCCATAGGGAGAGTCAGCCTCAACAGCCCAATACTATTCATCCACAGACACAGAACTGTCCGTAGGGAGAGTCAGACTCCACAGCCAAATACTATTCATCCACACAGACCTGTCCTTCGGGAGAGTCAGCCTACACAGCCCAATACTATTCATCCACAGAAACAGACCTGTCCATAGGGAGAGTCAGCCTCCATAGCCCAATACTGTTCATCCACACACAGACCTGTCCTTAGGGAGAGTCAGGCTCCACAGACCAATACTATTCATCCACATATACCTGTCCTTAGGGAGAGTCAGCCTCCACAGCCCAATACTATTCATACACACAGACCTGTCCTTAGGGAGAGTCAGCCTCTACAGCCCAATATTATTCATCCACACACAGACTTGTCTTTAGGGAGAGTCAGCCTCCACAGCCCAATACTATGCATCCAAACACACAGACCTGTCCTTAGGGAGAGTCAGCCTCCACAGCCTAATACCACTCATCCACAAACACACAGACCTGTCCTTAGGGAGAGTCAGCCTCCACAGCCCAATATTATTAATCAACACACACAGACCTGGCTTTAGGGAGAGTCAGCCTCCACAGCCAAAAACTATTCATCCACACAGAAATCTGTCCATAGGGAGAGTCAGCCTCCACAGCCCAATACTATTCATCCACAGACACAGAACTGTCCGTAGGGAGAGTCAGACTCCACAGCCAAATACGATTCATCCACACAGACCTGTCCTTCGGGAGAGTCAGCCTACACAGCCCAATACTATTCATACACACAGACCTGTTCTTAGGGAGAGTTAGACTCCACAGCCCAATATTATTCATCCACACACAGACCTGTCCTTAGGGAGACAGCCTCCACAGCCCAATACTATTCATCCACACACAAAGACCTGTCCTTAGGGAGAGTCAGCCTCCATAGACCAATACTATTCATCCACACAGACCTGTCCTTTGGGAGAGTCAGCCTCCACAGCCCAATACTATTCATCCACACAGACCTGTCCTTAGAGAGAGTCAGCCTCCACAGCCCAAAACTACTCATCCACACAGACCTGTCCTTAGAGAGAGTCAGCCTCCACAGCCCAAAACTACTCATCCACACAAAGACCTGTCCTTAAGGAGAGTCATCCTCCACAGCCCAATACTACTCATCTACACACAGACCTGTCCTTAGGGAGAGTCAGCCTCCACAGCCCAATACTATTCATCCACACACACAGACCTGTCCTTAGGGAGTCAGCCTCCACAGCCCAATACTATTCATCAACACACAGACCTGTCCTTAGGGAGTCAGCCTCCACAGCCCAATACTATTCATCCACAAAGAGACCTGTCCTTAGGGAGTCAGCTTCCACAGCCCAATACTATTCATCAACACACAGACCTGTCCTTAGGGAGAGTCAGACTCCACAGACCAATGCTATTCATTCACACAGACCTGTCCTTAGGGAGAGTCAGCCTCCACAGCCCAGTACTATTCATCCACACACAGACCTGTCCTTAGGGAGAGTCAGCCTCCACAGCCAAAAACTATTCATCCACACATACCTGTCCTTAGGGAGAGTCAGCCTCCACAGCCCAATACTATTCATCCACAGAGACCTCTCCTTAGGGAGAGTCAGCCTCCACAGCCCAACACTATTCATCCACACACACAGACCTGTCCTTAGGGAGAGTCAGCCTCCACAGACCAATAATATTCATCCACAAAGACCTGTCCTTAGGGAGAGTCAGCCTCCACAGCCCAATATTATTCATCAACAAACAGACCTGTCCTTACGGAGAGTAAGCCTCCACAGCCCAATGCTATTCATCCACACACACAGACCTGTCCTTAGGGAGAGTCAGCCTCCACAGCCCAATACTATTCATCCACACACATACCTGTTCTTAGGGAGATTCAGCCTCCACAGCCCAATACTATTCATCCACACATACCTGTCCTTAGGGAGAGTCAGCCTCCACAGCCCAATACTATTCATCCAAAGAGACCTGTCCTTAGGGAGAGTCAGCCTCCACAGCCCAATACTATTCATACACACAGACCTGTCCTTAGGGAGAGTCAATCTCCACAGCCAAATACTATTGATCAACACAGACCTGTCCTTAGGGAGAGTCAGCCTCCACAGACCAATACTTTTCATCAACACACAGACCTGTCCTTAGGGAGAGTCAGCCTCCACAGCCCAATACTATTCATTTACACACAGACATGTCCTTAGGGAGAGTCATCCTCCACAGACCAATACTAGTCATACACACAAACAGAGCTGTCCTTAGGAAGAGTCAGCCTCCATAGCCCAACACTATTCATCCACACAGACCTCTCCTTAGGGAGAGTCAGCCTCCACAGCCCAATACTATTCATCCACACACATACCTGTTCTTAGGGAGATTCAGCCTCCACAGCCCAATACTATTCATCCACAAAGACCTCTCCTTAGGGAGAGTCAGCCTCCACAGCCCAACACTATTCATCCACACACACAGACCTGTCCTTAGGGAGAGTCAGCCTCCACAGACCAATAATATTCATCCACACAGACCTGTCCTTAGGGAGAGTCAGCCTCCACAGCCCAATATTATTCATCAACAAACAGACCTGTCCTTACGGAGAGTAAGCCTCCACAGCCCAATGCTATTCATCCACACAGACCTGTCCTTAGGGAGAGTAAGCCTCCACAGCCCAATGCTATTCATCCACACACACAGACCTGTCCTTAGGGAGAGTCAGCCTCCACAGCCCAATACTATTCATCCACACACATACCTGTTCTTAGGGAGATTCAGCCTCCACAGCCCAATACTATTCATCCACACATACCTGTCATTAGGGAGAGTCAGCCTCCACAGCCCAATACTATTCATCCAAAGAGACCTGTCCTTAGGGAGTCAGCCTCCACAGCCCAATACTATTCATACACACAGACCTGTCCTTAGGGAGAGTCAATCTCCACAGCCAAATACTATTGATCAACACAGACATGTCCTTAGGGAGAGTCATCCTCCACAGACCAATACTATTCATACACACAAACAGAGCTGCCCTTAGGAAGAGTCAGCCTCCATAGCCCAACACTATTCATCCACACAGACCTCTCCTTAGGGAGAGTCAGCCTCCACAGCCCAATACTATTCATCCACACACATACCTGTTCTTAGGGAGATTCAGCCTCCACAGCCCAATACTATTCATCCACACAGACCTGTCCTTAGGGAGAGTCAGCCTCCACAGCAAAATACTATTCATCCAAAGAGACCTGTCCTTAGGGAGAGTCAGCCTCCACAGCCCAATACTATTCATATACACAGACCTGTCCTTAGAGAGAGTCAGCCTCCACAGCTCAATACTATTCATACACACAGACCTGTCCTTAGGGAGAGTCAGCCTCTACAGCCCAATACTATTTATTCACACACAGACTTGTCCTTAGGGAGAGTCAGCCTCCACAGTCCAATACTATGCATCCACACGCACAGACCTGTCCTTAGGGAGAGTCAGCCTCCACAGCCCAGTACTATTCATTCACAAAGACCTGTCCTTAGGGAGAGTCAGCCTCCACAGACCAATACTATTCATCCACACAGACCTGTCCTTAGAGAGAGTCAGCCTCCACAGACAAAAACTTTTGGTCTACACACAGATCTGTCCTTAGGGAGAGTCAGCCTCCACAGCCCAATACAATTCATACACACAGACCTGTCCTTAGGGAGATTCAGCCTCTACACCCCAATACTATTTATCCACACACAGACTTGTCCTTAGGGAGAGTCAGCCTCCATAGCCCAACACTATTCATCCACACAGACCTCTCCTTAGGGAGAGTCAGCCTCCACAGCCCAATACTATTCATCCACACAGACCTGTCCTTAGAGAGAGTCAACCTCCACAGCAAAATACTATTCATCCAAAGAGACCTGTCCTTAGGGAGAGTCAGCCTCCACAGCCCAATACTATTCATATACACAGACCTGTCCTTAGAGAGAGTCAGCCTCCACAGCTCAAAAATATTCATACACACAGACCTGTCCTTAGGGAGAGTCAGCCTCTACAGCCCAATACTATTTATTCACACACAGACTTGTCCTTAGGGAGAGTCAGCCTCCACAGCCCAATACTATGCATCCACATGCACAGACCTGTCCTTAGGGAGAGTCAGCCTCCACAGCCCAGTACTATTCATCCACAAACAGACCTGTCCTAAGGGAGAGTCAGCCTCCACAGCCAAAAACTATTCATCCACACATACCTGTCCTTAGGGAGAGTCAGCCTCCACAGCCCAATACTATTCATCCACACACAGACCTGTCCTTAGGGAGAGTCAGCCTCCATAGCCAAATACTGTTCATCCACACACAGACCTGTCCTTAGGGAGAGTCAGGCTCCACAGACCAATATTATTCATCCACACAGACCTGTCCTTAGGGAGAGTCAGCCTCCATAGCCAAATACTGTTCATCCACACACAGACCTGTCCTTAGGGAGAGTCAGGCTCCACAGACCAATACTATTCATCCACATATACCTGTCCTTAGGGAGAGTCAGCCTCCACAGCCCAATACTATTCATACACACAGACCTGTCCTTAGGGAGAGTCAGCCTCTACAGCCCAATACTATTTATTCACACACAGACTTGTCCTTAGGGAGAGTCAGCCTCCACAGTCCAATACTATGCATCCACACGCACAGACCTGTCCTTAGGGAGAGTCAGCCTCCACAGCCCAGTACTATTCATTCACACAGACCTGTCCTTAGGGAGAGTCAGCCTCCACAGACCAATACTATTCATCCACACAGACCTGTCCTTAGAGAGAGTCAGCCTCCACAGACAAAAACTTTTGATCTACACACAGATCTGTCCTTAGGGAGAGTCAGCCTCCACAGCCCAATACAATTCATACACACAGACCTGTCCTTAGGGAGATTCAGCCTCTACACCCCAATACTATTTATCCACACACAGACTTGTCCTTAGGGAGAGTCAGCCTCCACAGCCCAATACTATTCATCCACACACAGACCTGTCCTTAGGGAGAGTCATCCTCCACAGACAAATACTATTCATACACACAAACAGAGCTGTCCTTAGGGAGAGTCAGCCTCCATAGCCCAACACTATTCATCCACACAGACCTCTCCTTAGGGAGAGTCAGCCTCCACAGCCCAATACTATTCATCCACACACACACCTGTTCTTAGGGAGATTCAGCCTCCACAGCCCAATACTATTCATCCACACAGACCTGTCCTTAGAGAGAGTCAACCTCCACAGCAAAATACTATTCATCAAAAGAGACCTGTCCTTAGGGAGAGTCAGCCTCCACAGCCCAATACTATTCATATACACAGACCTGTCCTTAGAGAGAGTCAGCCTCCACAGCTCAAAAATATTCATACACACAGACCTGTCCTTAGGGAGAGTCAGCCTCTACAGCCCAATACTATTTATTCACACACAGACTTGTCCTTAGGGAGAGTCAGCCTCCACAGCCCAATACTATGCATCCACATGCACAGACCTGTCCTTAGGGAGAGTCAGCCTCCACAGCCCAGTACTATTCATCCACAAACAGACCTGTCCTAAGGGAGAGTCAGCCTCCACAGCCAAAAACTATTCATCCACACATACCTGTCCTTAGGGAGAGTCAGCCTCCACAGCCCAATACTATTCATCCACACACAGACCTGTCCTTAGGGAGAGTCAGCCTCCACAGACCAATACTATTCATCCACACAGACCTGTCCTTAGGGAGAGTCAGCCTCCATAGCCCAATACTGTTCATCCACACACAGACCTGTCCTTAGGGAGAGTCAGGCTCCACAGACCAATACTATTCATCCACATATACCTGTCCTTAGGGAGAGTCAGCCTCCACAGCCCAATACTATTCATACACACAGACCTGTCCTTAGGGAGAGTCAGCCTCTACAGCCCAATATTATTCATCCACACACAGACTTGTCTTTAGGGAGAGTCAGCCTCCACAGCCTAATACTATGCATCCACACACACATACCTGTTCTTAGGGAGAGTCAGCCTCCACAGCCTAATACCACTCATCCACAAACACACAGACCTGTCCTTAGGGAGAGTCAGCCTCCACAGCCCAATATTATTAATCAACACACACAGACCTGGCTTTAGGGAGAGTCAGCCTCCACAGCCAAAAACTATTCATCCACACAGAAATCTGTCCATAGGGAGAGTCAGCCTCCACAGCCCAATACTATTCATCCACAGACACAGAACTGTCCGTAGGGAGAGTCAGCCTCCACAGCCAAATACGATTCATCCACACACAAAGACCTGTCCTTAGGGAGAGTCAGCCTCCATAGACCAATACTATTCATCCACACAGACCTGTCCTTTGGGAGAGTCAGCCTCCACAGCCCAATACTATTCATCCACACAGACCTGTCCTTAGAGAGAGTCAGCCTCCACAGCCCAAAACTACTCATCCACACAGACCTGTCCTTAGAGAGAGTCAGCCTCCACAGCCCAAAACTACTCATCCACACAAAGACCTGTCCTTAAGGAGAGTCATCCTCCACAGCCCAATACTACTCATCTACACACAGACCTGTCCTTAGGGAGAGTCAGCCTCCACAGCCCAATACTATTCATCCACACACACAGACCTGTCCTTAGGGAGTCAGCCTCCACAGCCCAATACTATTCATCAACACACAGACCTGTCCTTAGGGAGTCAGCCTCCACAGCCCAATACTATTCATCCACAAAGAGACCTGTCCTTAGGGAGTCAGCTTCCACAGCCCAATACTATTCATCAACACACAGACCTGTCCTTAGGGAGAGTCAGACTCCACAGACCAATGCTATTCATTCACACAGACCTGTCCTTAGGGAGAGTCAGCCTCCACAGCCCAGTACTATTCATCCACACACAGACCTGTCCTTAGGGAGAGTCAGCCTCCACAGCCAAAAACTATTCATCCACACATACCTGTCCTTAGGGAGAGTCAGCCTCCACAGCCCAATACTATTCATCCACACAGACCTCTCCTTAGGGAGAGTCAGCCTCCACAGCCCAACACTATTCATCCACACACACAGACCTGTCCTTAGGGAGAGTCAGCCTCCACAGACCAATAATATTCATCCACACAGACCTGTCCTTAGGGAGAGTCAGCCTCCACAGCCCAATATTATTCATCAACACACAGACCTGTCCTTACGGAGAGTAAGCCTCCACAGCCCAATGCTATTCATCCACACAGACCTGTCCTTAGGGAGAGTAAGCCTCCACAGCCCAATGCTATTCATCCACACACACAGACCTGTCCTTAGGGAGAGTCAGCCTCCACAGCCAAATACTATTCATACACACAGACCTGTCCTTAGGGAGATTCAGCCTCTACACCCCAATACTATTTATCCACACACAGACTTGTCCTTAGGGAGAGTCAGCCTCCACAGCCCAATACTATTCATCCACACACAGACCTGTCCTTAGGGAGAGTCATCCTCCACAGACCAATACTATTCATACACACAAACAGAGCTGTCCTTAGGGAGAGTCAGCCTCCATAGCCCAACACTATTCATCCACACAGACCTCTCCTTAGGGAGAGTCAGCCTCCACAGCCCAATACTATTCATCCACACACACACCTGTTCTTAGGGAGATTCAGCCTCCACAGCCCAATACTATTCATCCACACAGACCTGTCCTTAGAGAGAGTCAACCTCCACAGCAAAATACTATTCATCCAAAGAGACCTGTCCTTAGGGAGAGTCAGCCTCCACAGCCCAATACTATTCATATACACAGACCTGTCCTTAGGGAGATTCAGCCTCTACAGCCCAATACTATTTATTCACACACAGACTTGTCCTTAGGGAGAGTCAGCCTCCACAGCCCAATACTATGCATCCACATGCACAGACCTGTCCTTAGGGAGAGTCAGCCTCCACAGCCCAGTACTATTCATCCACAAACAGACCTGTCCTAAGGGAGAGTCAGCCTCCACAGCCAAAAACTATTCATCCACACATACCTGTCCTTAGGGAGAGTCAGCCTCCACAGCCCAATACTATTCATCCACACACAGACCTGTCCTTAGGGAGAGTCAGCCTCCACAGACCAATACTATTCATCCACACAGACCTGTCCTTAGGGAGAGTCAGCCTCCATAGCCCAATACTGTTCATCCACACACAGACCTGTCCTTAGGGAGAGTCAGGCTCCACAGACCAATACTATTCATCCACATATACCTGTCCTTAGGGAGAGTCAGCCTCCACAGCCCAATACTATTCATACACACAGACCTGTCCTTAGGGAGAGTCAGCCTCTACAGCCCAATACTATTTATTCACACACAGACTTGTCCTTAGGGAGAGTCAGCCTCCACAGTCCAATACTATGCATCCACACGCACAGACCTGTCCTTAGGGAGAGTCAGCCTCCACAGCCCAGTACTATTCATTCACACAGACCTGTCCTTAGGGAGAGTCAGCCTCCACAGACCAATACTATTCATCCACACAGACCTGTCCTTAGAGAGAGTCAGCCTCCACAGACAAAAACTTTTGATCTACACACAGATCTGTCCTTAGGGAGAGTCAGCCTCCACAGCCCAATACAATTCATACACACAGACCTGTCCTTAGGGAGATTCAGCCTCTACACCCCAATACTATTTATCCACACACAGACTTGTCCTTAGGGAGAGTCAGCCTCCACAGCCCAATACTATTCATCCACACACAGACCTGTCCTTAGGGAGAGTCATCCTCCACAGACCAATACTATTCATACACACAAACAGAGCTGTCCTTAGGGAGAGTCAGCCTCCATAGCCCAACACTATTCATCCACACAGACCTCTCCTTAGGGAGAGTCAGCCTCCACAGCCCAATACTATTCATCCACACACACACACCTGTTCTTAGGGAGATTCAGCCTCCACAGCCCAATACTATTCATCCACACAGACCTGTCCTTAGAGAGAGTCAACCTCCACAGCAAAATACTAATCATCCAAAGAGACCTGTCCTTAGGGAGAGTCAGCCTCCACAGCCCAATACTATTCATATACACAGACCTGTCCTTAGAGAGAGTCAGCCTCCACAGCTCAAAAATATTCATACACAAAGACCTGTCCTTAGGGAGAGTCAGCCTCTACAGCCCAATACTATTTATTCACACACAGACTTGTCCTTAGGGAGAGTCAGCCTCCACAGCCCAATACTATGCATCCACATGCACAGACCTGTCCTTAGGGAGAGTCAGCCTCCACAGCCCAGTAATATTCATCCACAAACAGACCTGTCCTAAGGGAGAGTCAGCCTCCACAGCCAAAAACTATTCATCCACACATACCTGTCCTTAGGGAGAGTCAGCCTCCACAGCCCAATACTATTCATCCACACACAGACCTGTCCTTAGGGAGAGTCAGCCTCCACAGACCAATACTATTCATCCACACAGACCTGTCCTTAGGGAGAGTCAGCCTCCATAGCCCAATACTGTTCATCCACACACAGACCTGTCCTTAGGGAGAGTCAGGCTCCACAGACCAATACTATTCATCCACATATACCTGTCCTTAGGGAGAGTCAGCCTCCACAGCCCAATACTATTCATACACACAGACCTGTCCTTAGGGAGAGTCAGCCTCTACAGCCAAATATTATTCATCCACACACAGACTTGTCTTTAGGGAGAGTCAGCCTCCACAGCCTAATACTATGCATCCAAACACACATACCTGTTCTTAGGGAGAGTCAGGCTCCACAGACCAATACTATTCATCCACATATACCTGTTCTTAGGGAGAGTCAGCCTCCACAGCCTAATACCACTCATCCACAAACACACAGACCTGTCCTTAGGGAGAGTCAGCCTCCACAGCCCAATATTATTAATCAACACACACAGACCTGGCTTTAGGGAGAGTCAGCCTCCACAGCCAAAAACTATTCATCCACACAGAAATCTGTCCATAGGGAGAGTCAGCCTCCACAGCCCAATACTATTCATCCACAGACACAGAACTGTCCGTAGGGAGAGTCAGACTCCACAGCCAAATACGATTCATCCACACAGACCTGTCCTTCGGGAGAGTCAGCCTACACAGCCCAATACTATTCATACACACAGACCTGTTCTTAGGGAGAGTTAGACTCCACAGCCCAATATTATTCATCCACACACAGACCTGTCCTTAGGGAGTCAGCCTCCACAGCCCAAAACTATTCATCCACACACAAAGACCTGTCCTTAGGGAGAGTCAGCCTCCATAGACCAATACTATTCATCCACACAGACCTGTCCTTTGGGAGAGTCAGCCTCCACAGCCCAATACTATTCATCCACACAGACCTGTCCTTAGAGAGAGTCAGCCTCCACAGCCCAAAACTACTCATCCACACAAAGACCTGTCCTTAAGGAGAGTCATCCTCCACAGCCCAATACTACTCATCTACACACAGACCTGTCCTTAGGGAGAGTCAGCCTCCACAGCCCAATACTATTCATCCACACACACAGACCTGTCCTTAGGGAGTCAGCCTCCACAGCCCAATACTATTCATCAACACACAGACCTGTCCTTAGGGAGTCAGCCTCCACAGCCCAATACTATTCATCCACAAAGAGACCTGTCCTTAGGGAGTCAGCTTCCACAGCCCAATACTATTCATCAACACACAGACCTGTCCTTAGGGAGAGTCAGACTCCACAGACCAATGCTATTCATTCACACAGACCTGTCCTTAGGGAGAGTCAGCCTCCACAGCCCAGTACTATTCATCCACACACAGACCTGTCCTTAGGGAGAGTCAGCCTCCACAGCCAAAAACTATTCATCCTCACATACCTGTCCTTAGGGAGAGTCAGCCTCCACAGCCCAATACAATTCATCCACACAGACCTCTCCTTAGGGAGAGTCAGCCTCCACAGCCCAACACTATTCATCCACACACACAGACCTGTCCTTAGGGAGAGTCAGCCTCCACAGACCAATAATATTCATCCACACAGACCTGTCCTTAGGGAGAGTCAGCCTCCACAGCCCAATATTATTCATCAACACACAGACCTATCCTTACGGAGAGTAAGCCTCCACAGCCCAATGCTATTCATCCACACAGACCTGTCCTTAGGGAGAGTAAGCCTCCACAGCCCAATGCTATTCATCCACACACACAGACCTGTCCTTAGGGAGAGTCAGCCTCCACAGCCCAATACTATTCATCCACACACATACCTGTTCTTAGGGAGATTCAGCCTCCACAGCCCAATACTATTCATCCACACATACCTGTCCTTAGGGAGAGTCAGCCTCCACAGCCCAATACTATTCATACACACAGACCTGTCCTTAGGGAGAGTCAGCCTCTACAGCCCAATATTATTCATCCACACACAGACTTGTCTTTAGGGAGAGTCAGCCTCCACAGCCTAATACTATGCATCCAAACACACATACCTGTTCTTAGGGAGAGTCAGCCTCCACAGCCTAATACCACTCATCCACAAACACACAGACCTGTCCTTAGGGAGAGTCAGCCTCCACAGCCCAATATTATTAATCAACACACACAGACCTGGCTTTAGGGAGAGTCAGCCTCCACAGCCAAAAACTATTCATCCACACAGAAATCTGTCCATAGGGAGAGTCAGCCTCCACAGCCCAATACTATTCATCCACAGACACAGAACTGTCCGTAGGGAGAGTCAGACTCCACAGCCAAATACGATTCATCCACACAGACCTGTCCTTCGGGAGAGTCAGCCTACACAGCCCAATACTATTCATACACACAGACCTGTTCTTAGGGAGAGTTAGACTCCACAGCCCAATATTATTCATCCACACACAGACCTGTCCTTAGGGAGTCAGCCTCCACAGCCCAATACTATTCATCCACACACAAAGACCTGTCCTTAGGGAGAGTCAGCCTCCATAGACCAATACTATTCATCCACACAGACCTGTCCTTTGGGAGAGTCAGCCTCCACAGCCCAATACTATTCATCCACACAGACCTGTCCTTAGAGAGAGTCAGCCTCCACAGCCCAAAACTACTCATCCACACAGACCTGTCCTTAGAGAGAGTCAGCCTCCACAGCCCAAAACTACTCATCCACACAAAGACCTGTCCTTAAGGAGAGTCATCCTCCACAGCCCAATACTACTCATCTACACACAGACCTGTCCTTAGGGAGAGTCAGCCTCCACAGCCCAATACTATTCATCCACACACACAGACCTGTCCTTTGGGAGTCAGCCTCCACAGCCCAATACTATTCATCAACACACAGACCTGTCCTTAGGGAGTCAGCCTCCACAGCCCAATACTATTCATCCACAAAGAGACCTGTCCTTAGGGAGTCAGCTTACACAGCCCAATACTATTCATCAACACACAGACCTGTCCTTAGGGAGAGTCAGCCTCCACAGCCCAGTACTATTCATCCACACACAGACCTGTCCTTAGGGAGAGTCAGCCTCCACAGCCAAAAACTATTCATCCACACATACCTGTCCTTAGGGAGAGTCAGCCTCCACAGCCCAATACTATTCATCCACACAGACCTCTCCTTAGGGAGAGTCAGCCTCCACAGCCCAACACTATTCATCCACACACACAGACCTGTCCTTAGGGAGAGTCAGCCTCCACAGACCAATAATATTCATCCACACAGACCTGTCCTTAGGGAGAGTCAGCCTCCACAGCCCAATATTATTCATCAACACACAGACCTGTCCTTACGGAGAGTAAGCCTCCACAGCCCAATGCTATTCATCCACACAGACCTGTCCTTAGGGAGAGTAAGCCTCCACAGCCCAATGCTATTCATCCACACACACAGACCTGTCCTTAGGGAGAGTCAGCCTCCACAGCCCAATACTATTCATCCACACACATACCTGTTCTTAGGGAGATTCAGCCTCCACAGCCCAATACTATTCATCCACACATACCTGTCCTTAGGGAGAGTCAGCCTCCACAGCCCAATACTATTCATCCAAAGAGACCTGTCCTTAGGGAGAGTCAGCCTCCACAGCCCAATACTATTCATACACACAGACCTGTCCTTAGGGAGAGTCAATCTCCACAGCCAAATACTAATGATCAACACAGACCTGTCCTTAGGGAGAGTCAGCCTCCACAGACCAATACTTTTCATCAACACACAGACCTGTCCTTAGGGAGAGTCAGCCTCCACAGCCCAATACTATTCATCCACACACAGACATGTCCTTAGGGAGAGTCATCCTCCACAGACCAATACTATTCATACACACAAACAGAGCTGTCCTTAGGGAGAGTCAGCCTCCATAGCCCAACACTATTCATCCACACAGACCTCTCCTTAGGGAGAGTCAGCCTCCACAGCCCAATACTATTCATCCACACACATACCTGTTCTTAGGGAGATTCAGCCTCCACAGCCCAATACTATTCATCCACACAGACCTGTCCTTAGGGAGAGTCAGCCTCCACAGCAAAATACTATTCATCCAAAGAGACCTGTCCTTAGGGAGAGTCAGCCTCCACAGCCCAATACTATTCATATACACAGACCTGTCCTTAGAGAGAGTCAGCCTCCACAGCTCAATACTATTCATACACAGACCTGTCCTTAGGGAGAGTCAGCCTCTACAGCCCAATACTATTTATTCACACACAGACTTGTCCTTAGGGAGAGTCAGCCTCCACAGTCCAATACTATGCATCCACACGCACAGACCTGTCCTTAGGGAGAGTCAGCCTCCACAGCCCAGTACTATTCATTCACACAGACCTGTCCTTAGGGAGAGTCAGCCTCCACAGACCAATACTATTCATCCACACAGACCTGTCCTTAGAGAGAGTCAGCCTCCACAGACAAAAACTTTTGATCTACACACAGATCTGTCCTTAGGGAGAGTCAGCCTCCACAGCCCAATACAATTCATACACACAGACCTGTCCTTAGGGAGATTCAGCCTCTACACCCCAATACTATTTATCCACACACAGACTTGTCCTTAGGGAGAGTAAGCCTCCACAGCCCAATGCTATTCATCCACACACACAGACCTGTCCTTAGGGAGAGTCAGCCTCCACAGCCAAATACTATTCATCCACACATACCTGTCCTTAGGGAGAGTCAGCCTCCACAGCCCAATACTATTCATCCAAAGAGACCTGTCCTTAGGGAGAGTCAGCCTCCACAGCCCAATACTATTCATACACACAGACCTGTCCTTAGGGAGAGTCAATCTCCACAGCCAAATACTAATGATCAACACAGACCTGTCCTTAGGGAGAGTCAGCCTCCACAGACCAATACTTTTCATCAACACACAGACCTGTCCTTAGGGAGAGTCAGCCTCCACAGCCCAATACTATTCATCCACACACAGACATGTCCTTAGGGAGAGTCATCCTCCACAGACCAATACTATTCATACACACAAACAGAGCTGTCCTTAGGGAGAGTCAGCCTCCATAGCCCAACACTATTCATCCACACAGACCTCTCCTTAGGGAGAGTCAGCCTCCACAGCCCAATACTATTCATCCACACACATACCTGTTCTTAGGGAGATTCAGCCTCCACAGCCCAATACTATTCATCCACACAGACCTGTCCTTAGGGAGAGTCAGCCTCCACAGCAAAATACTATTCATCCAAAGAGACCTGTCCTTAGGGAGAGTCAGCCTCCACAGCCCAATACTATTCATATACACAGACCTGTCCTTAGAGAGAGTCAGCCTCCACAGCTCAATACTATTCATACACACAGACCTGTCCTTAGGGAGAGTCAGCCTCTACAGCCCAATACTATTTATTCACACACAGACTTGTCCTTAGGGAGAGTCAGCCTCCACAGTCCAATACTATGCATCCACACGCACAGACCTGTCCTTAGGGAGAGTCAGCCTCCACAGCCCAGTACTATTCATTCACACAGACCTGTCCTTAGGGAGAGTCAGCCTCCACAGACCAATACTATTCATCCACACAGACCTGTCCTTAGAGAGAGTCAGCCTCCACAGACAAAAACTTTTGATCTACACACAGATCTGTCCTTAGGGAGAGTCAGCCTCCACAGCCAAATACAATTCATACACACAGACCTGTCCTTAGGGAGATTCAGCCTCTACACCCCAATACTATTTATCCACACACAGACTTGTCCTTAGGGAGAGTCAGCCTCCACAGCCCAATACTATTCATCCACACACAGACCTGTCCTTAGGGAGAGTCATCCTCCACAGACCAATACTATTCATACACACAAACAGAGCTGTCCTTAGGGAGAGTCAGCCTCCATAGCCCAACACTATTCATCCACACAGACCTCTCCTTAGGGAGAGTCAGCCTCCACAGCCCAATACTATTCATCCACACACACACCTGTTCTTAGGGAGATTCAGCCTCCACAGCCCAATACTATTCATCCACACAGACCTGTCCTTAGAGAGAGTCAACCTCCACAGCAAAATACTATTCATCCAAAGATACCTGTCCTTAGGGAGAGTCAGCCTCCACAGCCCAATACTATTCATATACACAGACCTGTCCTTAGAGAGAGTCAGCCTCCACAGCTCAAAAATATTCATACACACAGACCTGTCCTTAGGGAGAGTCAGCCTCTACAGCCCAATACTATTTATTCACACACAGACTTGTCCTTAGGGAGAGTCAGCCTCCACAGCCCAATACTATGCATCCACACGCACAGACCTGTCCTTAGGGAGAGTCAGCCTCCACAGCCCAGTACTATTCATCCACAAACAGACCTGTCCTAAGGGAGAGTCAGCCTCCACAGCCAAAAACTATTCATCCACACATACCTGTCCTTAGGGAGAGTCAGCCTCCACAGGCCAATACTATTCATCCACACAGACCTGTCCTTAGGGAGAGTCAGCCTCCACAGCCCAATACTATTCATCCATACACACAGACCTGTCCTTAGGGAGAGTCAGCCTCCACAGACCAATACCATTCATCCACACAGACCTGTCCTTAGGGAGAGTCAGCCTCCACAGCCCAATACTATTCATCGACACACAGACCTGTCCTTAGGGAGAGTCATCCTCCACAGCCCAATACTATTCATCGACACACAGACCTGTCCTTAGGGAGAGTCATCCTCCACAGACCAATACTATTCATACACACAAATAGACCTGTCCTTAGGGAGAGTCAGCCTCCATAGCCCAATACTATTCACACACAGACTTGTCCTTAGGGAGAGTCATCCTCCACAGCCCAATACTACTCATCTACACACAGACCTGTCCTTAGGGAGAGTCAGCCTCCAGAGCCCAATACTATTCATCCACACACACAGACCTGTCCTTAGGGAGTCAGCCTCCACAGCCCAATACTATTCATCAACACACAGACCTGTCCTTAGGGAGTCAGCCTCCACAGCCCAATACTATTCATACACACAAATAGACCTGTCCTTAGGGAGAGTCAGCCTCCATAGCCAAATACTATTCACACACAGACTTGTCCTTAGGGAGAGTCATCCTCCACAGCCCAATACTACTCATCTACACACAGACCTGTCCTTAGGGAGTCAGCCTCCACAGCCCAATACTATTCATCCACACACACAGACCTGTCCTTAGGGAGTCAGCCTCCACAGCCCAATACTATTCATCAACACACAGACCTGTCCTTAGGGAGTCAGCCTCCACAGCCCAATACTATTCATACACACAGACCTGTCCTTAGGGAGAGTCAGCCTCTACAGCCCAATACTATTCATCCACACACAGACTTGTCTTTAGGGAGAGTCAGCCTCCACAGCCCAATACTATGCATCCAAACACACATACCTGTCCTTAGGGAGAGTCAGCCTCCACAGCCTAATACCACTCATCCACACACACACAGACCTGTCCTTAGGGAGAGTCAGCCTCCACAGCCCAATATTATTAATCAACACACACAGACCTGGCTTTAGGGAGAGTCAGCCTCCACAGCCAAAAACTATTCATCCACACAGACCTGTCCATAGGGAGAGTCAGCCTCCACAGCCCAATACTATTCATACACACAGACCTGTTCTTAGGGAGAGTTAGACTCCACAGCCCAATATTATTCATCCACACACAGACCTGTCCTTAGGGAGTCAGCCTCCACAGCCCAATACTAATCATCCACACACAAAGACCTGTCCTTAGGGAGAGTCAGCCTCCACAGCCCAATATTATTAATCAACACACACAGACCTGGCTTTAGGGAGAGTCAGCCTCCACAGACAAAAACTATTCATCCACACAGAAATCTGTCCATAGGGAGAGTCAGCCTCCACAGCCCAATACTATTCATCCACAGACACAGAACTGTCCGTAGGGAGAGTCAGACTCCACAGCCAAATACTATTCATCCACACAGACCTGTCCTTCGGGAGAGTCAGCCTACACAGCCCAATACTATTCATCCACACAAACAGACCTGTCCTTAGGGAGAGTTAGACTCCACAGCCCAATACTATTCATCCACACACAGACCTGTCCTTAGGGAGAGTCAGCCTCCACAGACCAATACTATTCATCCACACAGACCTGTCCATAGGGAGAGTCAGCCTCCATAGCCCAATACTGTTCATCCACACACAGACCTGTCCTTAGGGAGAGTCAGCCTCCACAGACCAATACTATTCATCCACATATACCTGTCCTTAGGGAGAGTCAGCCTCCACAGACCAATACTTTTGATCCACACACAGATCTGTCCTTAGGGAGAGTCAGCCTCCACAGCCCAATACTATTCATACACACAGACCTGTCCTTAGGGAGAGTCAGCCTCTACAGCCCAATATTATTCATCCACACACAGACTTGTCCTTAGGGAGAGTCAGCCTCCACAGCCCAATACTATTCATACACACAGACCTGTCCTTAGGGAGAGTCAGCCTCTACAGCCCAATACTATTCATCCACACACAGACTTGTCTTTAGGGAGAGTCAGCCTCCACAGCCCAATACTATGCATCCAAACACACATACCTGTCCTTAGAGAGAGTCAGCCTCCACAGCCTAATACCACTCATCCACAAACACACAGACCTGTCCTTAGGGAGAGTCAGCCTCCACAGCCCAATATTATTTATCAACACACACAGACCTGGGTTTAGGGAGAGTCAGCCTCCACAGCCAAAAACTATTCATCCACACAGAACTGTCCGTAGGGAGAGTCAGACTCCACAGCCAAATACGATTCATCCACACAGACCTGTCCTTCGGGAGAGTCAGCCTACACAGCCCAATACTATTCATACACACAGACCTGTTCTTAGGGAGAGTTAGACTCCACAGCCCAATATTATTCATCCACACACAGACCTGTCCTTTGGGAGTCAGCCTCCACAGCCCAATACTATTCATCCACACACAAAGACCTGTCCTTAGGGAGAGTCAGCCTCCATAGACCAATACTATTCATCCACAAAGACCTGTACTTTGGGAGAGTCAGCCTCCACAGCCCAATACTATTCATCCACACAGACCTTTCCTTAGAGAGAGTCAGCCTCCACAGCTCAAAACTACTCATCCACACAGACCTGTCCTTAGAGAGAGTCAGCCTCCACAGCCCAAAACTACTCATCCACACAAAGACCTGTCCTTAAGGAGAGTCATCCTCCACAGCCCAATACTACTCATCTACACACAGACCTGTCCTTAGGGAGAGTCAGCCTCCACAGCCCAATACTATTCATCCACACACACAGACCTGTCCTTAGGTAGTCAGCCTCCACAGCCCAATACTATTCATCAACATACAGACCTGTCCTTAGGGAGTCAGCCTCCACAGCCCAATACTATTCATCCACAAAGAGACCTGTCCTTAGGGAGTCAGCTTCCACAGCCCAATACTATTCATCAACACACAGACCTGTCCTTAGGGAGAGTCAGCCTCCATAGCCAAATACTATTCACACACAGACTTGTCCTTAGGGAGAGTCATCCTCCACAGCCCAATACTACTCATCTACACACAGACCTGTCCTTAGGGAGTCAGCCTCCACAGCCCAATACTATTCATCCACACACACAGACCTGTCCTTAGGGAGTCAGCCTCCACAGCCCAATACTATTCATCAACACACAGACCTGTCCTTAGGGAGTCAGCCTCCACAGCCCAATACTATTCATACACACAGACCTGTCCTTAGGGAGAGTCAGCCTCTACAGCCCAATACTATTCATCCACACACAGACTTGTCTTTAGGGAGAGTCAGCCTCCACAGCCCAATACTATGCATCCAAACACACATACCTGTCCTTAGGGAGAGTCAGCCTCCACAGCATAATACCACTCATCCACACACACACAGACCTGTCCTTAGGGAGAGTCAGCCTCCACAGCCCAATATTATTAATCAACACACACAGACCTGGCTTTAGGGAGAGTCAGCCTCCACAGCCAAAAACTATTCATCCACACAGAAATCTGTCCATAGGGAGAGTCAGCCTCCACAGCCCAATACTATTCATCCACAGACACAGAACTGTCCGTAGGGAGAGTCAGACTCCACAGCCAAAGACGATTCATCCACACAGACCTGTCCTTCGGGAGAGTCAGCCTACACAGCCCAATACTATTCATACACACAGACCTGTTCTTAGGGAGAGTTAGACTCCACAGCCCAATATTATTCATCCACACACAGACCTGTCCTTAGGGAGTCAGCCTCCACAGCCCAATACTAATCATCCACACACAAAGACCTGTCCTTAGGGAGAGTCAGCCTCCACAGCCCAATATTATTAATCAACACACACAGACCTGGCTTTAGGGAGAGTCAGCCTCCACAGACAAAAACTATTCATCCACACAGAAATCTGTCCATAGGGAGAGTCAGCCTCCACAGCCCAATACTATTCATCCACAGACACAGAACTGTCCGTAGGGAGAGTCAGACTCCACAGCCAAATACTATTCATCCACACAGACCTGTCCTTCGGGAGAGTCAGCCTACACAGCCCAATACTATTCATCCACACAAACAGACCTGTCCTTAGGGAGAGTTAGACTCCACAGCCCAATACTATTCATCCACACACAGAACTGTCCTTAGGGAGAGTCAGCCTCCACAGACCAATACTATTCATCCACACAGACCTGTCCATAGGGAGAGTCAGCCTCCATAGCCCAATACTGTTCATCCACACACAGACCTGTCCTTAGGGAGAGTCAGGCTCCACAGACCAATACTATTCATCCACATATACCTGTCCTTAGGGAGAGTCAGCCTCCACAGACCAATACTTTTGATCCACACACAGATCTGTCCTTAGGGAGAGTCAGCCTCCACAGCCCAATACTATTCATACACACAGACCTGTCCTTAGGGAGAGTCAGCCTCTACAGCCCAATATTATTCATCCACACACAGACTTGTCCTTAGGGAGAGTCAGCCTCCACAGCCCAATACTATTCATACACACAGACCTGTCCTTAGGGAGAGTCAGCCTCTACAGCCCAATACTATTCATCCACACACAGACTTGTCTTTAGGGAGAGTCAGCCTCCACAGCCCAATACTATGCATCCAAACACACATACCTGTCCTTAGAGAGAGTCAGCCTCCACAGCCTAATACCACTCATCCACAAACACACAGACCTGTCCTTAGGGAGAGTCAGCCTCCACAGCCCAATATTATTTATCAACACACACAGACCTGGGTTTAGGGAGAGTCAGCCTCCACAGCCAAAAACTATTCATCCACACAGAACTGTCCGTAGGGAGAGTCAGACTCCACAGCCAAATACGATTCATCCACACAGACCTGTCCTTCGGGAGAGTCAGCCTACACAGCCCAATACTATTCATACACACAGACCTGTTCTTAGGGAGAGTTAGACTCCACAGCCCAATATTATTCATCCACACACAGACCTGTCCTTAGGGAGTCAGCCTCCACAGCCCAATACTATTCATCCACACACAAAGACCTGTCCTTAGGGAGAGTCAGCCTCCATAGACCAATACTATTCATCCACAAAGACCTGTACTTTGGGAGAGTCAGCCTCCACAGCCCAATACTATTCATCCACACAGACCTTTCCTTAGAGAGAGTCAGCCTCCACAGCTCAAAACTACTCATCCACACAGACCTGTCCTTAGAGAGAGTCAGCCTCCACAGCCCAAAACTACTCATCCACACAAAGACCTGTCCTTAAGGAGAGTCATCCTCCACAGCCCAATACTACTCATCTACACACAGACCTGTCCTTAGGGAGAGTCATCCTCCACAGCCCAATACTATTCATCCACACACACAGACCTGTCCTTAGGGAGTCAGCCTCCACAGCCCAATACTATTCATCAACATACAGACCTGTCCTTAGGGAGTCAGCCTCCACAGCCCAATACTATTCATCCACAAAGAGACCTGTCCTTAGGGAGTCAGCTTCCACAGCCCAATACTATTCATCAACACACAGACCTGTCCTTAGGGAGAGTCAGACTCCACAGACCAATGCTATTCATTCACACAGACCTATCCTTAGGGAGAGTCAGCCTCCAAAGCCCAGTACTATTCATCCACACACAGACCTGTCCTTAGGGAGAGTCAGCCTCCACAGCCAAAAACTATTCATCCACACATACCTGTCCTTAGGGAGAGTCAGCCTCCACAGCCCAATACTATTCATCCACACAGACCTCTCCTTAGGGAGAGTCAGCCTCCACAGCCCAACACTATTCATCCACACACACAGACCTGTCCTTAGTGAGAGTCAGCCTCCACAGACCAATAATATTCATCCACACAGACCTGTCCTTAGGGAGAGTCAGCCTCCACAGCCCAATATTATTCATCAACACACAGACCTGTCCTTACGGAGAGAGTAAGCCTCCACAGCCCAATGCTATTCATCCACACAGACCTGTCCTTAGGGAGAGTAAGCCTCCACAGCCCAATGCTATTCATCCACACACACAGACCTGTCCTTAGGGAGAGTCAGCCTCCACAGCCCAATACTATTCATCCACACACATACCTGTTCTTAGGGAGATTCAGCCTCCACAGCCCAATACTATTCATCCACACATACCTGTCCTTAGGGAGAGTCAGCCTCCACAGCCCAATACTATTCATCCAAAGAGACCTGTCCTTAGGGAGAGTCAGCCTCCACAGCGCAATACTATTCATACACACAGACCTGTCCTTAGGGAGAGTCAGCCTCCACAGCCAAATACTAATGATCAACCCAGACCTGTCTTTAGGGAGAGTCAGCCTCCACAGACCAATACTATTCATACACACAGACCTGTCCTTAGAGAGAATCAGCCTCCACAGCCCAATACTTTTCATCAACACACTGACCTGTCCTTAGGGAGAGTCAGCCTCCACAGCCCAATACTATTCATCCACACACAGACATGTCCTTAGGGAGAGTCATCCTCCACAGACCAATACTATTCATACACACAAACAGAGCTGTCCTTAGGGAGAGTCAGCCTCCATAGCCCAACACTATTCATCCACACAGACCTCTCCTTAGGGAGAGTCAGCCTCCACAGCCCAATACTATTCATCCACACACATACCTGTCCTTAGGGAGAGTCAGCCTCCACAGCAAAATACTATTCATCCAAATAGACCTGTCCTTAGGGAGAGTCAGCCTCCACAGACCAATAATATTCATCCACACAGACCTGTCCTTAGGGAGAGTCAGCCTCCACAGCCCAATATTATTCATCAACACACAGACCTGTCCTTACGGAGAGTAAGCCTCCACAGCCCAATGCTATTCATCCACACAGACCTGTCCTTAGGGAGAGTAAGACTCCACAGCCCAATGCTATTCATCCACACACACAGACCTGTCCTTAGGGAGAGTCAGCCTCCACAGCCCAATACTATTCATCCACACACATACCTGTTCTTAGGGAGATTCAGCCTCCACAGCCCAATACTATTAATCCACACATACCTGTCCTTAGGGAGAGTCAGCCTCCACAGCCCAATACTATTCATCCAAATAGACCTGTCCTTAGGGAGAGTCAGCCTCCACAGCCCAATACTATTCATACACACAGACCTGTCCTTAGGGAGAGTCAGCCTCCACAGCCAAATACTAATGATCAACACAGACCTGTCCTTAGGGAGAGTCAGCCTCCACAGCCCAATAATATTTATCAACACACACAGACCTGGCTTTAGGGAGAGTCAGCCTCCACAGCCAAAAACTATTCATCCACACAGACCTGTCCTTCGGGAGAGTCAGCCTACACAGCCCAATACTATTCATCCACAGACACAGAACTGTTCTTAGGGTGAGTTAGACTCCACAGCCAAATATTATTCATCCACACACAGACCTGTCCTTAGGGAGTCAGCCTCCACAGCCCAATATTATTTATCCACACACAGACCTGTCCTTAGGGAGTCAGCCTCCACAGCCCAATACTAATCATCCACACACAAAGACCTGTCCTTAGGGAGAGTCAGCCTCCACAGCCCAATATTATTAATCAACATACACAGACCTGGCTTTAGGGAGAGTCAGCCTCCACAGCCAAAAACTATTCATCCACAGAGAAATCTGTCCATAGGGAGAGTCAGCCTCCACAGCCCAATACTATTCATCCACAGACACAGAACTGTCCGTAGGGAGAGTCAGACTCCACAGCCAAATACTATTCATCCACACAGACCTGTCCTTCGGGAGAGTCAGCCTACACAGCCCAATACTATTCATCCACACAAACAGACCTGTCCTTAGGGAGAGTTAGACTCCACAGCCCAATACTATTCATCCACACACAGACCTGTCCTTAGGGAGAGTCAGCCTCCACAGACCAATACTATTCATCCACACAGACCTGTCCTTAGGGAGAGTCAGCCTCCATAGCCCAATACTGTTCATCCACACACAGACCTGTCCTTAGGGAGAGTCAGGCTCCACAGACCAATACTATTCATCCACATATACCTGTCCTTAGGGAGAGTCAGCCTCCACAGACCAATACTTTTGATCCACACACAGATCTGTCCTTAGGGAGAGTCAGCCTCCACAGCCCAATACTATTCATACACACAGACCTGTCCTTAGGGAGAGTCAGCCTCTACAGCCCAATATTATTCATCCACACACAGACTTGTCTTTAGGGAGAGTCAGCCTCCACAGCCCAATACTATTCATCCAAACACACAGACCTGTCCTTAGGGAGTCAGCCTCCACAGCCCAATACTATTCATCAACATACAGACCTGTCCTTAGGGAGTCAGCCTCCACAGCCCAATACTATTCATCCACAAAGAGACCTGTCCTTAGGGAGTCAGCTTCCACAGCCCAATACTATTCATCAACACACAGACCTGTCCTTAGGGAGAGTCAGACTCCACAGACCAATGCTATTCATTCACACAGACCTGTCCTTAGGGAGAGTCAGCCTCCACAGCCCAGTACTATTCATCCACACACAGACCTGTCCTTAGGGAGAGTCAGCCTCCACAGCCAAAAACTATTCATCCACACATACCTGTCCTTAGGGAGAGTCAGCCTCCACAGCCCAACACTATTCATCCACACACACAGACCTGTCCTTAGGGAGAGTCAGCCTCCACAGACCAATAATATTCATCCACACAGACCTGTCCTTAGGGAGAGTCAGCCTCCACAGCCCAATATTATTCATCAACACACAGACCTGTCCTTACGGAGAGTAAGCCTCCACAGCCCAATGCTATTCATCCACACAGACCTGTCCTTAGGGAGAGTAAGCCTCCACAGCCCAATACTATTCATCCACACACATACCTGTTCTTAGGGAGATTCAGCCTCCACAGCCCAATACTATTCATCCACACATACCTGTCATTAGGGAGAGTCAGCCTCCACAGCCCAATACTATTCATCCAAAGAGACCTGTCCTTAGGGAGAGTCAGCCTCCACAGCGCAATACTATTCATACACACAGACCTGTCCTTAGGGAGAGTCAGCCTCTACAGCCCAATACTATTTATTCACACACAGACTTGTCCTTAGGGAGAGTCAGCCTCCACAGCCCAATACTATGCATCCACACGCACAGACCTGTCCTTAGGGAGAGTCAGCCTCCACAGCCCAGTACTATTCATCCACAAACAGACCTGTCCTAAGGGAGAGTCAGCCTCCACAGCCAAAAACTATTCATCCACACATACCTGTCCTTAGGGAGAGTCAGCCTCCACAGGCCAATACTATTCATCCACACAGACCTGTCCTTAGGGAGAGTCAGCCTCCACAGCCCAATACTATTCATCCATACACACAGACCTGTCCTTAGGGAGAGTCAGCCTCCACAGACCAATACCATTCATCCACACAGACCTGTCCTTAGGGAGAGTCAGCCTCCACAGCCCAATACTATTCATCGACACACAGACCTGTCCTTAGGGAGAGTCAGCCTCCACAGCCCAATACTATTCATCCACAGACACAGAACTGTCCGTAGGGAGAGTCAGACTCCACAGCCAAAGACGATTCATCCACACAGACCTGTCCTTCGGGAGAGTCAGCCAACACAGCCCAATACTATTCATACACACAGACCTGTTCTTAGGGAGTCAGCCTCCACAGCCCAATACTAATCATCCACACACAAAGACCTGTCCTCAGGGAGAGTCAGCCTCCACAGCCCAATATTATTAATCAACACACACAGACCTGGCTTTAGGGAGAGTCAGCCTCCACAGCCAAAAACTATTCATCCACACAGAAATCTGTCCATAGGGAGAGTCAGCCTCCACAGCCCAATACTATTCATCCACAGACACAGAACTGTCCGTAGGGAGAGTCAGACTCCACAGCCAAATACTATTCATCCACACAGACCTGTCCTTCGGGAGAGTCAGCCTACACAGCCCAATACTATTCATCCACACAAACAGACCTGTCCTTAGGGAGAGTTAGACTCCACAGCCCAATACTATTCATCCACACACAGACCTGTCCTTAGGGAGAGTCAGCCTCCACAGACCAATACTATTCATCCACACAGACCTGTCCTTAGGGAGAGTCAGCCTCCATAGCCCAATACTGTTCATCCACACACAGAACTGTCCTTAGGGAGAGTCAGGCTCCACAGACCAATACTATTCATCCACATATACCTGTCCTTAGGGAGAGTCAGCCTCCACAGACCAATACTTTTGATCCACACACAGATCTGTCCTTAGGGAGAGTCAGCCTCCACAGCCCAATACTATTCATACACACAGACCTGTCCTTAGGGAGAGTCAGCCTCTACAGCCCAATATTATTCATCCACACACAGACTTGTCTTTAGGGAGAGTCAGCCTCCACAGCCCAATACTATGCATCCAAACACACATACCTGTCCTTAGAGAGAGTCAGCCTCCACAGCCTAATACCACTCATCCACAAACACACAGACCTGTCCTTAGGGAGAGTCAGCCTCCACAGCCCAATATTATTTATTAACACACACAGACCTGGGTTTAGGGAGAGTCAGCCTCCACAGCCAAAAACTATTCATCCACACAGAAATCTGTCCTTAGGGAGAGTCAGCCTCCACAGCCCAATACTATTCATCCACACAGACCTGTCCTTAGAGAGAGTCAGCCTCCACAGCCCAAAACTACTCATCCACACAGACCTGTCCTTAGAGAGAGTCAGCCTCCACAGCCCAAAACTACTCATCCACACAAAGACCTGTCCTTAAGGAGAGTCATCCTCCACAGCCCAATACTACTCATCTACACACAGACCTGTCCTTAGGGAGAGTCAGCCTCCACAGCCCAATACTATTCATCCACACACACAGACCTGTCCTTAGGGAGTCAGCCTCCACAGCCCAATACTATTCATCAACATACAGACCTGTCCTTAGGGAGTCAGCCTCCACAGCCCAATACTATTCATCCACAAAGAGACCTGTCCTTAGGGAGTCAGCTTCCACAGCCCAATACTATTCATCAACACACAGACCTGTCCTTAGGGAGAGTCAGACTCCACAGACCAATGCTATTCATTCACACAGACCTGTCCTTAGGGAGAGTCAGCCTCCACAGCCCAGTACTATTCATCCACACACAGACCTGTCCTTAGGGAGAGTCAGCCTCCACAGCCAAAAACTATTCATCCACACATACCTGTCCTTAGGGAGAGTCAGCCTCCACAGCCCAATACTATTCATCCACACAGACCTCTCCTTAGGGAGGGTCAGCCTCCACAGCCCAACACTATTCATCCACACACACAGACCTGTCCTTAGGGAGAGTCAGCCTCCACAGACCAATAATATTCATCCACACAGACCTGTCCTTAGGGAGAGTCAGCCTCCACAGCCCAATATTATTCATCAACACACAGACCTGTCCTTACGGAGAGTAAGCCTCCACAGCCCAATGCTATTCATCCACACAGACCTGTCCTTAGGGAGAGTCAGCCTCCACAGCCCAATATTATTCATCAACACACAGACCTGTCCTTACGGAGAGTAAGCCTCCACAGCCCAATGCTATTCATCCACACACACAGACCTGTCCTTAGGGAGAGTCAGCCTCCACTGCCAAACACTATTCATCCACACACATACCTGTTCTTAGGGAGATTCAGCCTCCACAGCCCAATACTATTCATCCACACATACCTGTCCTTAGGGAGAGTCAGCCTCCACAGCCCAATACTATTCATCCAAAGAGACCTGTCCTTAGGGAGAGTCAGCCTCCACAGCGCAATACTATTCATACACACAGACCTGTCCTTAGGGAGAGTCAGCCTCCACAGCCAAATACTAATGATCAACACAGACCTGTCCTTAGGGAGAGTCAGCCTCCACAGACCAATACTATTCATACACACAGACCTGTCCTTAGGGAGAGTCATCCTCCACAGACCAATACTATTCATACACACAAACAGAGCTGTCCTTAGGGAGAGTCAGCCTCCATAGCCCAACACTATTCATCCACACAGACCTCTCCTTAGGGAGAGTCAGCCTCCACAGCCCAATACTATTCATCCACACACATACCTGTTCTTAGGGAGATTCAGCCTCCACAGCCCAATATTATTCATCAACACACAGACCTGTCCTTACGGAGAGTAAGCCTCCACAGCCCAATGCTATTCATCCACACAGACCTGTCCTTAGGGAGAGTCAGCCTCCACAGCAAAATACTATTCATCCAAAGAGACCTGTCCTTAGGGAGAGTCAGCCTCCACAGACCAATAATATTCATCCACACAGACCTGTCCTTAGGGAGAGTCAGCCTCCACAGCCCAATATTATTCATCAACACACAGACCTGTCCTTACGGAGAGTAAGCCTCCACAGCCCAATGCTATTCATCCACACAGACCTGTCCTTAGGGAGAGTAAGCCTCCACAGCCCAATGCTATTCATCCACACACACAGACCTGTCCTTAGGGAGAGTCAGCCTCCACAGCCCAATACTATTCATCCACACACATACCTGTTCTTAGGGAGATTCAGCCTCCACAGCCCAATACTATTCATCCACACATACCTGTCCTTAGGGAGAGTCAGCCTCCACAGCCCAATACTATTCATCCAAATAGACCTGTCCTTAGGGAGAGTCAGCCTCCACAGCCCAATACTATTCATACACACAGACCTGTCCTTAGGGAGAGTCAGCCTCCACAGCCAAATACTAATGATCAACACAGACCTGTCCTTAGGGAGAGTCAGCCTCCACAGCCCAATAATATTTATCAACACACACAGACCTGGCTTTAGGGAGAGTCAGCCTCCACAGCCAAAAACTATTCATCCACACAGACCTGTCCTTCGGGAGAGTCAGCCTACACAGCCCAATACTATTCATCCACAGACACAGAACTGTTCTTAGGGAGAGTTAGACTCCACAGCCAAATATTATTCATCCACACACAGACCTGTCCTTAGGGAGAGTTAAACTCCACAGCCAAATATTATTCATCCACACACAGACCTGTCCTTAGGGAGTCAGCCTCCACAGCCCAATATTATTCATCCACACACAGACCTGTCCTTAGGGAGTCAGCCTCCACAGCCCAATACTAATCATCCACACACAAAGACCTGTCCTTAGGGAGAGTCAGCCTCCACAGCCCAATATTATTAATCAACACACACAGACCTGGCTTTAGGGAGAGTCAGCCTCCACAGCCAAAAACTATTCATCCACACAGAAATCTGTCCATAGGGAGAGTCAGCTTCCACAGCCCAATACTATTCATCCACAGACACAGAACTGTCCGTAGGGAGAGTCAGACTCCACAGCCAAATACGATTCATCCACACAGACCTGTCCTTCGGGAGAGTCAGCCTACACAGCCCAATACTATTCATCCACACAAACAGACCTGTCCTTAGGGAGAGTTAGACTCCACAGCCCAATACTATTCATCCACACACAGACCTGTCCTTAGGGAGAGTCAGCCTCCACAGACCAATACTATTCATCCACACAGACCTGTCCTTAGGGAGAGTCAGCCTCCATAGCCCAATACTGTTCATCCACATACAGACCTGTCCTTAGGGAGATTCAGGCTCCACAGACCAATACTATTCATCCACATATACCTGTCCTTAGGGAGAGTCAGCCTCCACAGACCAATACTTTTGATCCACACACAGATCTGTCCTTAGGGAGAGTCAGCCTCCACAGCCCAATACTATTCATACACACAGACCTGTCCTTAGGGAGAGTCAGCCTCCACAGCCCAATACTACGCATCCAAACACACATACCTGTCCTTAGAGAGAGTCAGCCTCCACAGCCTAATACCACTCATCCACAAACACACAGACCTGTCCTTAGGGAGAGTCAGCCTCCACAGCCCAATATTATTTATCAACACACACAGACCTGGGTTTAGGGAGAGTCAGCCTCCACAGCCAAAAACTATTCATCCACACAGAAATCTGTCCTTAGGGAGAGTCAGCCTCCACAGCCCAATACTATTCATCCACAGACACAGAACTGTCCGTAGGGAGAGTCAGACTCCACAGCCAAATACGATTCATCCACACAGACCTGTCCTTCGGGAGAGTCAGCCTACACAGCCCAATACTATTCATACACACAGACCTGTTCTTAGGGAGAATTAGACTCCACAGCCCAAAATTATTCATCCACACACAGACCTGTCCTTAGGGAGTCAGCCTCCACAGCCCAATACTATTCATCCACACACAAAGACCTGTCCTTAGGGAGAGTCAGCCTCCATAGACCAATACTATTCATCCACAAAGACCTGTCCTTAGGGAGAGTCAGCCTCCATAGACCAATACTATTCATCCACAAAGACCTGTACTTTGGGAGAGTCAGCCTCCACAGCCCAATACTATTCATCCACACAGACCTGTCCTTAGAGAGAGTCAGCCTCCACAGCCCAAAACTACTCATCCACACAGACCTGTCCTTAGAGAGAGTCAGCCTCCACAGCCCAAAACTACTCATCCACACAAAGACCTGTCCTTAAGGAGAGTCATCCTCCACAGCCCAATACTACTCATCTACACACAGACCTGTCCTTAGGGAGAGTCAGCCTCCACAGCCCAATACTATTCATCCACACACACAGACCTGTCCTTAGGGAGTCAGCCTCCACAGCCCAATACTATTCATCAACATACAGACCTGTCCTTAGGGAGTCAGCCTCCACAGCCAAATACTATTCATCCACAAAGAGACCTGTCCTTAGGGAGTCAGCTTCCACAGCCCAATACTATTCATCAACACACAGACCTGTCCTTAGGGAGAGTCAGACTCCACAGACCAATGCTATTCATTCACACAGACCTGTCCTTAGGGAGAGTCAGCCTCCACAGCCCAGTACTATTCATCCACACACAGACCTGTCCTTAGGGAGAGTCAGCCTCCACAGCCAAAAACTATTCATCCACACATACCTGTCCTTAGGGAGAGTCAGCCTCCACAGCCCAATACTATTCATCCACACAGACCTCTCTTTAGGGAGAGTCAGCCTCCACAGCCCAACACTATTCATCCACACACACAGACCTGTCCTTAGGGAGAGTCAGCCTCCACAGACCAATAATATTCATCCACACAGACCTGTCCTTAGGGAGAGTCAGCCTCCACAGCCCAATATTATTCATCAACACACAGACCTGTCCTTACGGAGAGTAAGCCTCCACAGCCCAATGCTATTCATCCACACAGACCTGTCCTTAGGGAGAGTAAGCCTCCACAGCCCAATGCTATTCATCCACACACACAGACCTGTCCTTAGGGAGAGTCAGCCTCCACAGCCCAATACTATTCATCCACACACATACCTGTTCTTAGGGAGATTCAGCCTCCACAGCCCAATACTATTCATCCACACATACCTGTCCTTAGGGAGAGTCAGCCTCCACAGCCCAAAACTATTCATCCAAAGAGACCTGTCCTTAGGGAGAGTCAGCCTCCACAGCGCAATACTATTCATACACACAGACCTGTCCTTAGGGAGAGTCAGCCTCCACAGCCAAATACTAATGATCAACACAGACCTGTCCTTAGGGAGAGTCAGCCTCCACAGACCAATACTATTCATACACACAGACCTGTCCTTAGAGAGAATCAGCCTCCACAGCCCAATACTTTTCATCAACACACTGACCTGTCCTTAGGGAGAGTCAGCCTCCACAGCCCAATACTATTCATCCACACAGACCTGTCCTTAGGGAGAGTCAGCCTCCACAGCAAAATACTATTCATCCAAAGAGACCTGTCCTTAGGGAGAGTCAGCCTCCACAGACCAATAATATTCATCCACACAGACCTGTCCTTAGGGAGAGTCAGCCTCCACAGCCCAATATTATTCATCAACACACAGACCTGTCCTTACGGAGAGTAAGCCTCCACAGCCCAATGCTATTCATCCACACAGACCTGTCCTTAGGGAGAGTAAGCCTCCACAGCCCAATGCTATTCATCCACACACACAGACCTGTCCTTAGGGAGAGTCAGCCTCCACAGCCCAATACTATTCATCCACACACATACCTGTTCTTAGGGAGATTCAGCCTCCACAGCCCAATACTATTCATCCACACATACCTGTCCTTAGGGAGAGTCAGCCTCCACAGCCCAATACTATTCATCCAAATAGACCTGTTCTTAGGGAGAGTCAGCCTCCATAGCCCAATACTGTTCATCCACACACAGACCTGTCCGTAGGGAGAGTCAGGCTCCACAGACCAATACTATTCATCCACATATACCTGTCCTTAGGGAGAGTCAGCCTCCACAGACCAATACTTTTGATCCACACACAGATCTGTCCTTAGGGAGAGTCAGCCTCCACAGCCCAATACTATTCATACACACAGACCTGTCCTTAGGGAGAGTCAGCCTCTACAGCCCAATATTATTCATCCACACACAGACTTGTCTTTAGGGAGAGTCAGCCTCCAGAGCCCAATACTATGCATCCAAACACACATACCTGTCCTTAGAGAGAGTCAGCCTCCACAGCCTAATACCACTCATCCACAAACACACAGACCTGTCCTTAGGGAGAGTCAGCCTCCACAGCCCAATATTATTTATCAACACACACAGACCTGGGTTTAGGGAGAGTCAGCCTCCACAGCCAAAAACTATTCATCCACACAGAAATCTGTCCTTAGGGAGAGTCAGCCTCCACAGCCCAATACTATTCATCCACAGACACAGAACTGTCCGTAGGGAGAGTCAGACTCCACAGCCAAATACGATTCATCCACACAGACCTGTCCTTCGGGAGAGTCAGCCTACACAGCCCAATACTATTCATACACACAGACCTGTTCTTAGGGAGAGTTAGACTCCACAGCCCAATATTATTCATCCACACACAGACCTGTCCTTAGGGAGTCAGCCTCCACAGCCCAAAACTATTCATCCACACACAAAGACCTGTCCTTAGGGAGAGTCAGCCTCCATAGACCAATACTATTCATCCACAAAGACCTGTACTTTGGGAGAGTCAGCCTCCACAGCCCAATACTATTCATCCACACAGACCTGTCCTTACAGAGAGTCAGCCTCCACAGCCCAAAACTACTCAGCCACACAGACCTGTCCTTAGAGAGAGTCAGCCTCCACAGCCCAAAACTACTCATCCACACAAAGACCTGTCCTTAAGGAGAGTCATCCTCCACAGCCCAATACTACTCATCTACACACAGACCTGTCCTTAGGGAGAGTCAGCCTCCACAGCCCAATACTATTCATCCACACACACAGACCTGTCCTTAGGGAGTCAGCCTCCACAGCCCAATACTATTCATCAACATACAGACCTGTCCTTAGGGAGTCAGCCTCCACAGCCCAATACTATTCATCCACAAAGAGACCTGTCCTTAGGGAGTCAGCTTCCACAGCCCAATACTATTCATCAACACACAGACCTGTCCTTAGGGAGAGTCAGACTCCACAGACCAATGCTATTCATTCACACAGACCTGTCCTTAGGGAGAGTCAGCCTCCACAGCCCAATACTATTCATCCACACACAGACCTGTCCTTAGGGAGAGTCAGCCTCCACAGCCAAAAACTATTCATCCACACATACCTGTCCTTAGGGAGAGTCAGCCTCCACAGCCCAATACTATTCATCCACACAGACCTCTCCTTAGGGAGAGTCAGCCTCCACAGCCCAACACTATTCATCCACACACACAGACCTGTCCTTAGGGAGAGTCAGCCTCCACAGACCAATAATATTCATCCACACAGACCTGTCCTTAGGGAGAGTCAGCCTCCACAGCCCAATATTATTCATCAACACACAGACCTGTCCTTACGGAGAGTAAGCCTCCACAGCCCAATGCTATTCATCCACACAGACCTGTCCTTAGGGAGAGTAAGCCTCCACAGCCCAATACTATTCATCCACACACATACCTGTTCTTAGGGAGATTCAGCCTCCACAGCCCAATACTATTCATCCACACATACCTGTCCTTAGGGAGAGTCAGCCTCCACAGCCCAATACTATTCATCCAAAGAGACCTGTCCTTAGGGAGAGTCAGCGTCCACAGCGCAATACTATTCATACACACAGACCTGTCCTTAGGGAGAGTCAGCCTCTACAGCCCAATACTATTTATTCACACACAGACTTGTCCTTAGGGAGAGTCAGCCTCCACAGCCCAATACTATGCATCCACACGCACAGACCTGTCCTTAGGGAGAGTCAGCCTCCACAGCCCAGTACTATTCATCCACAAACAGACCTGTCCTAAGGGAGAGTCAGCCTCCACAGCCAAAAACTATTCATCCACACATACCTGTCCTTAGGGAGAGTCAGCCTCCACAGGCCAATACTATTCATCCACACAGACCTGTCCTTAGGGAGAGTTAGACTCCACAGCCCAATACTATTCATCCACACACAGACCTGTCCTTAGGGAGAGTCAGCCTCCACAGACCAATACTATTCATCCACACAGACCTGTCCTTAGGGAGAGTCAGCCTCCATAGCCCAATACTGTTCATCCACACACAGACCTGTCCTTAGGGAGAGTCAGGCTCCACAGACCAATACTATTCATCCATATATACCTGTCCTTAGGGAGAGTCAGCCTCCACAGACCAATACTTTTGATCCACACACAGATCTGTCCTTAGGGAGAGTCAGCCTCCACAGCCCAATACTATTCATACACACAGACCTGTCCTTAGGGAGAGTCAGCCTCCACAGCCCAATACTATTCATCCACACACACAGACCTGTCCTTAGGGAGTCAGCCTCCACAGCCCAATACAATTCATCAACATACAGACCTGTCCTTAGGGAGTCAGCCTCCACAGCCCAATACAATTCATCCACAAAGAGACCTGTCCTTAGGGAGTCAGCTTCCACAGCCCAATACTATTCATCAACACACAGACCTGTCCTTAGGGAGAGTCAGACTCCACAGACCAATGCTATTCATTCACACAGACCTGTCCTTAGGGAGAGTCAGCCTCCACAGCCCAGTACTATTCATCCACACACAGACCTGTCCTTAGGGAGAGTCGGCCTCCACAGCCAAAAACTATTCATCCACACATACCTGTCCTTAGGGAGAGTCAGCCTCCACTGCCCAATACTATTCATCCACACAGACCTCTCCTTAGGGAGAGTCAGCCTCCACAGCCCAACACTATTCATCCACACACACAGACCTGTCCTTAGGGAGAGTCAGCCTCCACAGACCAATAATATTCATCCACACAGACCTGTCCTTAGGGAGAGTCAGCCTCCACAGCCCAATATTATTCATCAACACACAGACCTGTCCTTACGGAGAGTAAGCCTCCACAGCCCAATGCTATTCATCCACACAGACCTGTCCTTAGGGAGAGTAAGCCTCCACAGCCCAATACTATTCATCCACACACATACCTGTTCTTAGGGAGATTCAGCCTCCACAGCCCAATACTATTCATCCACACATACCTGTCCTTAGGGAGAGTCAGCCTCCACAGCCCAATACTATTCATCCAAAGAGACCTGTCCTTAGGGAGAGTCAGCCTCCACAGCGCAATACTATTCATACACACAGACCTGTCCTTAGGGAGAGTCAGCCTCTACAGCCCAATACTATTTATTCACACACAGACTTGTCCTTAGGGAGAGTCAGCCTCCACAGCCCAATACTATGCATCCACACGCACAGACCTGTCCTTAGGGAGAGTCAGCCTCCACAGCCCAGTACTATTCATCCACAAACAGACCTGTCCTAAGGGAGAGTCAGCCTCCACATTCAAAAACTATTCATCCACACATACCTGTCCTTAGGGAGAGTCAGCCTCCACAGGCCAATACTATTCATCCACACAGACCTGTCCTTAGGGAGAGTCAGCCTCCACAGCCCAATACTATTCATCCATACACACAGACCTGTCCTTAGGGAGAGTCAGCCTCCACAGACCAATACCATTCATCCACACAGACCTGTCCTTAGGGAGAGTCAGCCTCCACAGCCCAATACTATTCATCCACAGACACAGAACTGTCCGTAGGGAGAGTCAGACTCCACAGCCAAAGACGATTCATCCACACAGACCTGTCCTTCGGGAGAGTCAGCCAACACAGCCCAATACTATTCATACACACAGACCTGTTCTTAGGGAGTCAGCCTCCACAGCCCAATACTAATCATCAACACACAAAGACCTGTCCTTAGGGAGAGTCAGCCTCCACAGCCCAATATTATTAATCAACACACACAGACCTGGCTTTAGGGAGAGTCAGCCTCCACAGCCAAAAACTATTCATCCACACAGAAATCTGTCCATAGGGAGAGTCAGCCTCCACAGCCCAATACTATTCATCCACAGACACAGAACTGTCCGTAGGGAGAGTCAGACTCCACAGCCAAATACTATTCATCCACACAGACCTGTCCTTCGGGAGAGTCAGCCTACACAGCCCAATACTATTCATCCACACAAACAGACCTGTCCTTAGGGAGAGTTAGACTCCACAGCCCAATACTATTCATCCACACACAGACCTGTCCTTAGGGAGAGTCAGCCTCCACAGACCAATACTATTCATCCACACAGACCTGTCCTTAGGAAGAGTCAGCCTCCATTGCCCAATACTGTTCATCCACACACAGACCTGTCCTTAGGGAGAGTCAGGCTCCACAGACCAATACTATTCATCCACATATACCTGTCCTTAGGGAGAGTCAGCCTCCACAGACCAATACTTTTGATCCACACACAGATCTGTCCTTAGGGAGAGTCAGCCTCCACAGCCCAATACTATTCATACACACAGACCTGTCCTTAGGGAGAGTCAGCCTCTACAGCCCAATATTATCCATCCACACACAGACTTGTCTTTAGGGAGAGTCAGCCTCCACAGCCCAATATTATTCATCCACACACAGACCTGTCCTTAGGGAGTCAGCCTCCACAGCCCAATACTAATCATCCACACACAAAGACCTGTCCTTAGGGAGAGTCAGCCTCCACAGCCCAATATTATTTATCAACACACACAGACCTGGGTTTAGGGAGAGTCAGCCTCCACAGCCAAAAACTATTCATCCACACAGAAATCTGTCCTTAGGGAGAGTCAGCCTCCACAGCCCAATACTATTCATCCACAGACACAGAACTGTCCGTAGGGAGAGTCAGACTCCACAGCCAAATACGATTCATCCACACAGACCTGTCCTTCGGGAGAGTCAGCCTACACAGCCCAATACTATTCATACACACAGACCTGTTCTTAGGGAGAGTTAGACTCCACAGCCCAATATTATTCATCCACACACAAAGACCTGTCGTTAGGGAGAGTCAGCCTCCATAGACCAATACTATTCATCCACAAAGACCTGTACTTTGGGAGAGTCAGCCTCCACAGCCCAATACTATTCATCCACACAGACCTGTCCTTAGAGAGAGTCAGCCTCCACAGCCCAAAACTACTCATCCACACAGACCTGTCCTTAGAGAGAGTCAGCCTCCACAGCCCAAAACTACTCATCCACACAAAGACCTGTCCTTAAGGAGAGTCATCCTCCACAGCCCAATACTACTCATCTACACACAGACCTGTCCTTAGGGAGAGTCAGCCTCCACAGCCCAATACTATTCATCCACACACACAGACCTGTCCTTAGGGAGTCAGCCTCCACAGCCCAATACTATTCATCAACATACAGACCTGTCCTTAGGGAGTCAGCCTCCACAGCCCAATACTATTCATCCACAAAGAGACCTGTCCTTAGGGAGTCAGCTTCCACAGCCCAATACTATTCATCAACACACAGACCTGTCCTTAGGGAGAGTCAGACTCCACAGACCAATGCTATTCATTCACACAGACCTGTCCTTAGGGAGAGTCAGCCTCCACAGCCCAGTACTATTCATCCACACACAGACCTGTCCTTAGGGAGAGTCAGCCTCCACAGCCAAAAACTATTCATCCACACATACCTGTCCTTAGGGAGAGTCAGCCTCCACAGCCCAATACTATTCATCCACACAGACCTCTCCTTAGGGAGAGTCAGCCTCCACAGCCCAACACTATTCATCCACACACACAGACCTGTCCTTAGGGAGAGTCAGCCTCCACAGACCAATAATATTCATCCACACAGACCTGTCCTTAGGGAGAGTCAGCCTCCACAGCCCAATATTATTCATCAACACACAGACCTGTCCTTACGGAGAGTAAGCCTCCACAGCCCAATGCTATTCATCCACACAGACCTGTCCTTACGGAGAGTAAGCCTCCACAGCCCAATGCTATTCATCCACACACACAGACCTGTCCTTAGGGAGAGTCAGCCTCCACTGCCAAACACTATTCATCCACACACATACCTGTTCTTAGGGAGATTCAGCCTCCACAGCCCAATACTATTCATCCACACATACCTGTCCTTAGGGAGAGTCAGCCTCCACAGCCCAATACTATTCATCCAAAGAGACCTGTCCTTAGGGAGAGTCAGCCTCCACAGCGCAATACTATTCATACACACAGACCTGTCCTTAGGGAGAGTCAGCCTCCACAGCCAAATACTAATGATCAACACAGACCTGTCCTTAGGGAGAGTCAGCCTCCACAGACCAATACTATTCATACACACAGACCTGTCCTTAGGGAGAGTCATCCTCCACAGACCAATACTATTCATACACACAAACAGAGCTGTCCTTAGGGAGAGTCAGCCTCCATAGCCCAACACTATTCATCCACACAGACCTCTCCTTAGGGAGAGTCAGCCTCCACAGCCCAATACTATTCATCCACACACATACCTGTTCTTAGGGAGATTCAGCCTCCACAGCCCAATACTATTCATCCACACAGACCTGTCCTTAGGGAGAGTCAGCCTCCACAGCAAAATACTATTCATCCAAAGAGACCTGTCCTTAGGGAGAGTCAGCCTCCAAAGACCAATAATATTCATCCACACAGACCTGTCCTTAGGGAGAGTCAGCCTCCACAGCCCAATATTATTCATCAACACACAGACCTGTCCTTACGGAGAGTAAGCCTCCACACTCCAATGCTATTCATCCACACAGACCTGTCCTTAGGGAGAGTAAGCCTCCACAGCCCAATGCTATTCATCCACACACACAGACCTGTCCTTAGGGAGAGTCAGCCTCCACAGCCCAATACTATTCATCCACACACATACCTGTTCTTAGGGAGATTCAGCCTCCACAGCCCAATACTATTCATCCACACATACCTGTCCTTAGGGAGAGTCAGCCTCCACAGCCCAATACTATTCATCCAAATAGACCTGTCCTTAGGGAGAGTCAGCCTCCACAGCCCAATACTATTCATACACACAGACCTGTCCTTAGGGAGAGTCAGCCTCCACAGCCAAATACTAATGATCAACACAGACCTGTCCTTAGGGAGAGTCAGCCTCCACAGCCCAATATTATTTATCAACACACACAGACCTGGCTTTAGGGAGAGTCAGCCTCCACAGCCAAAAACTATTCATCCACACAGACCTGTCCTTCGGGAGAGTCAGCCTACACAGCCCAATACTATTCATCCACAGACACAGAACTGTTCTTAGGGAGAGTTAGACTCCACAGCCAAATATTATTCATCCACACACAGACCTGTCCTTAGGGAGTCAGCCTCCACAGCCCAATATTATTCATCCACACACAGACCTGTCCTTAGGGAGTCAGCCTCCACAGCCCAATACTAATCATCCACACACAAAGACCTGTCCTTAGGGAGAGTCAGCCTCCACAGCCCAATATTATTAATCAACACACACAGACCTGGCTTTAGGGAGAGTCAGCCTCCACAGCCAAAAACTATTCATCCACACAGAAATCTGTCCATAGGGAGAGTCAGCCTCCACAGCCCAATACTATTCATCCACAGACACAGAACTGTCCGTAGGGAGAGTCAGACTCCACAGCCAAATACTATTCATCCACACAGACCTGTCCTTCGGGAGAGTCAGCCTACACAGCCCAATACTATTCATCCACACAAACAGACCTGTCCTTAGGGAGAGTTAGACTCCACAGCCCAATACTATTCATCCACACACAGACCTGTCCTTAGGGAGAGTCAGCCTCCACAGACCAATACTATTCATCCACACAGACCTGTCCTTAGGGAGAGTCAGCCTCCATAGCCCAATACTGTTCATCCACACACAGACCTGTCCTTAGGGAGAGTCAGGCTCCACAGACCAATACTATTCATCCACATATACCTGTCCTTAGGGAGAGTCAGCCTCCACAGACCAATACTTTTGATCCACACACAGATCTGTCCTTAGGGAGAGTCAGCCTCCACAGCCCAATACTATTCATACACACAGACCTGTCCTTAGGGAGAGTCAGCCTCCACAGCCCAATACTATGCATCCAAACACACACAGACCTGGGTTTAGGGAGAGTCAGCCTCCACAGCCTAATACCACTCATCCACAAACACACAGACCTGTCCTTAGGGAGAGTCAGCCTCCACAGCCCAATATTATTTATCAACACACACAGACCTGGGTTTAGGGAGAGTCAGCCTCCACAGCCAAAAACTATTCATCCACACAGAAATCTGTCCTTAGGGAGAGTCAGCCTCCACAGCCCAATACTATTCATCCACAGACACAGAACTGTCCGTAGGGAGAGTCAGACTCCACAGCCAAATACGATTCATCCACACAGACCTGTCCTTCGGGAGAGTCAGCCTACACAGCCCAATACAATTCATACACACAGACCTGTTCTTAGGGAGAGTTAGACTCCACAGCCCAATATTATTCATCCACACACAGACCTGTCCTTAGGGAGTCAGCCTCCACAGCCCAATACTATTCATCCACACACAAAGACCTGTCCTTAGGGAGAGTCAGCCTCCATAGACCAATACTATTCATCCACAAAGACCTGTCCTTAGGGAGAGTCAGCCTCCATAGACCAATACTATTCATCCACAAAGACCTGTACTTTGGGAGAGTCAGCCTCCACAGCCCAATACTATTCATCCACACAGACCTGTCCTTAGAGAGAGTCAGCCTCCACAGCCCAAAACTACTCATCCACACAGACCTGTCCTTAGAGAGAGTCAGCCTCCACAGCCCAAAACTACTCATCCACACAAAGACCTGTCCTTAAGGAGAGTCATCCTCCACAGCCCAATACTACTCATCTACACACAGACCTGTCCTTAGGGAGAGTCAGCCTCCACAGCCCAATAATATTCATCCACACACACAGACCTGTCCTTAGGGAGTCAGCCTCCACAGCCCAATACTATTCATCAACATACAGACCTGTCCTTAGGGAGTCAGCCTCCACAGCCCAATACTATTCATCCACAAAGAGACCTGTCCTTAGGGAGTCAGCTTCCACAGCCCAATACTATTCATCAACACACAGACCTGTCCTTAGGGAGAGTCAGACTCCACAGACCAATGCTATTCATTCACACAGACCTGTCCTTAGGGAGAGTCAGCCTCCACAGCCCAGTACTATTCATCCACACACAGACCTGTCCTTAGGGAGAGTCAGCCTCCACAGCCAAAAACTATTCATCCACACATACCTGTCCTTAGGGAGAGTCAGCCTCCACAGCCCAACACTATTCATCCACACACACAGACCTGTCCTTAGGGAGAGTCAGCCTCCACAGACCAATAATATTCATCCACACAGACCTGTCCTTAGGGAGAGTCAGCCTCCACAGCCAAATATTATTCATCAACACACAGACCTGTCCTTACGGAGAGTAAGCCTCCACAGCCCAATGCTATTCATCCACACAGACCTGTCCTTAGGGAGAGTAAGCCTCCACAGCCCAATGCTATTCATCCACACACACAGACCTGTCCTTAGGGAGAGTCAGCCTCCACAGCCCAATACTATTCATCCACACACATACCTGTTCTTAGGGAGATTCAGCCTCCACAGCCCAATACTATTCATCCACACATACCTGTCCTTAGGGAGAGTCAGCCTCCACAGCCCAATACTATTCATCCAAAGAGACCTGTCCTTAGGGAGAGTCAGCCTCCACAGCGCAATACTATTCATACACACAGACCTGTCCTTAGGGAGAGTCAGCCTCCACAGCCAAATACTAATGATCAACACAGACCTGTCCTTAGGGAGAGTCAGCCTCCACAGACCAATACTATTCATACACACAGACCTGTCCTTAGAGAGAATCAGCCTCCACAGCCCAATACTTTTCATCAACACACTGACCTGTCCTTAGGGAGAGTCAGCCTCCACAGCCCAATACTATTCATCCACACACAGACATGTCCTTAGGGAGAGTCATCCTCCACAGACCAATACTATTCATACACACAAACAGAGCTGTCCTTAGGGAGAGTCAGCCTCCATAGCCCAACACTATTCATCCACACAGACCTCTCCTTAGGGAGAGTCAGCCTCCACAGCCCAATACTATTCATCCACACACATACCTGTTCTTAGGGAGATTCAGCCTCCACAGCCCAATACTATTCATCCACACAGACCTGTCCTTAGGGAGAGTCAGCCTCCACAGCAAAATACTATTCATCCAAAGAGACCTGTCCTTAGGGAGAGTCAGCCTCCACAGACCAATAATATTCATCCACACAGACCTGTCCTTAGGGAGAGTCAGCCCCCACAGCCCAATATTATTCATCAACACACAGACCTGTCCTTACGGAGAGTAAGCCTCCACAGCCCAATGCTATTTATCCACACAGACCTGTCCTTAGGGAGAGTAAGCCTCCACAGCCCAATGCTATTCATCCACACACACAGACCTGTCCTTAGGGAGAGTCAGCCTCCACAGCCCAATACTATTCATCCACACACATACCTGTTCTTAGGGAGATTCAGCCTCCACAGCCCAATACTATTCATCCACACATACCTGTCCTTAGGGAGAGTCAGCCTCCACAGCCCAATACTATTCATCCAAATAGACCTGTCCTTAGGGAGAGTCAGCCTCCACAGCCCAATACTATTCATACACACAGACCTGTTCTTAGGGAGAGTCAGCCTCCACAGCCAATACTAATGATCAACACAGACCTGTCCTTAGGGAGAGTCAGCCTCCACAGCCCAATACTATTTATCAACACACACAGACCTGGCTTTAGGGAGAGTCAGCCTCCACAGCCAAAAACTATTCATCCACACAGACCTGTCCTTCGGGAGAGTCAGCCTACACAGCCCAATACTATTCATCCACAGACACAGAACTGTTCTTAGGGAGAGTTAGACTCCACAGCCAAATATTATTCATCCACACACAGACCTGTCCTTAGGGAGTCAGCCTCCACAGCCCAATACTATTCATCCACACACAAAGACCTGTCCTTAGGGAGAGTCAGCCTCCATAGACCAATACTATTCATCCACAAAGACCTGTACTTTGGGAGAGTCAGCCTCCACAGCCCAATACTATTCATCCACACAGACCTGTCCTTAGAGAGAGTCAGCCTCCACAGCCCAAAACTACTCATCCACACAGACCTGTCCTTAGAGAGAGTCAGCCTCCACAGCCCAAAACTACTCATCCACACAAAGACCTGTCCTTAAAGAGAGTCATCCTCCACAGCCCAATACTACTCATCTACACACAGACCTGTCCTTAGGGAGAGTCAGCCTCCACAGCCCAATACTATTCATCCACACACACAGACCTGTCCTTAGGGAGTCAGCCTCCACAGCCCAATACTATTCATCAACACACAGACCTGTCCTTAGGGAGTCAGCCTCCACAGCCCAATACTATTCATCCACAAAGAGACCTGTCCTTAGGGAGTCAGCTTCCACAGCCCAATACTATTCATCAACACACAGACCTGTCCTTAGGGAGAGTCAGACTCCAGAGACCAATACTATTCATCCACACACAGACCTGTCCATAGGGAGAGTCAACCTCCACAGACCAATACTATTCATCCAAACAGACCCGACCTTAGGGAGAGTCAACCTCCACAGCCCAATACTATTCATCCACACAGACCTGTCCTTAGGGAGAGTCAGCCTCCACAGCCCAATAATATTCATCCACACAGACCTGTCCTTAGGGAGAGTCAGCCTCCACAGCCCAATATTATTCATCAACACACAGACATGTCCTTACGGAGAGTCAGCCTCCACAGCCCAATACTACTCATCCACACAGACCTGTCCTTAGGGAGAGTCAGCCTCCACAGCCCAATGCTATTCATCCACACACACAGACCTGTCCTTAGGGAGAGTCAGCCTGCACAGCCCAATACTATTCATCCAAAGAGACCTGTCCTTAGGGAGAGTCAGCCTCCACAGCCCAATACTATTCATCCAAAGAGACCTGTCCTTAGGGAGAGTCAGCCTCCACAGCCCAATACTATTCATCCACACAGACCTGTCCTTAGGGAGACTCAGCCTCCACAGCCCAATACTATTCATCCAAAGAGACCTGTCCTTAGGGAGAGTCAGCCTCCACATCCCAATACTTTTCATACACACAGACCTGTCCTTAGGGAGAGTCAGCCTCCACAGCCGGATACTATTCAAAAACACACAGACCTGTTCTTAGGGAGATTCAGCCTCCACAGCCCAATACTATTCATCCACACAGACCTGTCCTTAGGGAGAGTCAGCCTCCACAGCCCAATACTGTTCATCCAAAGAGACCTGTCCTTAGGGATAGTCAGCCTCCACAGCCCAATACTATTCATCAACACAGACCTGTCCTTAGGGAGAGTCAGCCTCCACAGACCAATACTATTCATCCACACAGACCTGTCCTTAGGGAGAGTCATCCTCCACAGACCAATACTATTCATACACAGACCTGTCCTTAGGGAGAGTCCGCCTCCACAGCCCAATACTGTTCATTCACACAGACCTGTTCTTAGGGAGAGTCAGCCTCCACAGCCCAATACTAATCATCCACACAGACCTGTCTTTAGGGAGAGTCATCCTCCACAGACCAATACTATTCATACACAGACCTGTCCTTAGGGAGAGTCAGCCTCCACAGCCCAATACTATTCATTCACACAGACCTGTCCTTAGGGAGAGTCAGCCTCCACAGCCCAATACTAATCATCCACACAGACCTGTCTTTAGGTTAGAGTCAGACTCCACAGACCAATACGTTTCATCAACACACAGACCTGTCCTTAGGGAGAGTCAGCCTCCACAGCCCAATACTAATCATCCACACAGACCTGTCTTTAGGTTAGAGTCAGACTCCACAGACCAATACGTTTCATCAACACACAGAGACCTGTCCTTAGGGAGAGTCAGCATCCACCGCCAAATACTTTTTTCCACACAGACATGTCCTTAGGGAGAGTCAGAATCCATAGCCCAAAACTTCTCATCCACACACAGACCTGTCCTTAGGGAGAGTCAGCCTCCACAGCCCAATACTTTTCATCCACACACAGACGTGTCCTTAGGGAGAGTCAGCCTCCACAGCCCAATACCAATCATCAACACACAGACATGTCCTTAGGGAGAGTCAGCCTCCATAGTACAATACTATTCATCCACACAGACGTGTCCTTCGGAAGAGTCAGCCTCCACAGCCCAATACTTATCATCAACACACAAAAACCTGTCCTTAGGGAGAGTCAGACTCCACAGACCAATACTATTCATCCACACAGACCTATCCTTAGGGAGAGTCGGCCTCCACAGACCAATACTATTCATCCACACAGACCTGTCCTTAGGGAGAGTCGGCCTCCACAGACCAATACTATTCATCCACACAGACCTGTCCTTAGGGAGAGTCGGCCTCCACAGACAAATACTATTCATCCACACAGACCTGTCCTTAGGGAAAGTCGGCCTCCACAGACCAATACTATTCATCCATACAGACCTGTCCATGGGGAGAGTCAGCCTCCACAGCCATATACTATTCATCAACACACAGACCTGTCCTTAGGGAGAGTCAGCCTCCACAGCCCAATATTATTCATCAACACACAGACCTGTCCTTACGGAGAGTCAGCCTCCACAGCCCAATACTACTCATCCACACAGACCTGTCCTTAGGGAGAGTAAGCCTCCACAGCCCAATGCTATTCATCCACACACACAGACCTGTCCTTAGGGAGAGTCAGCCTGCACAGCCCAATACTATTCATCCAAAGAGACCTGTCCTTAGGGAGAGTCAGCCTCCACAGCCCAATACTATTCATCCAAAGAGACCTGTCCTTAGGGAGAGTCAGCCTCCACAGCCCAATACTATTCATCCACACAGACCTGTCCTTAGGGAGACTCAGCCTCCACAGCCCAATACTATTCATCCAAAGAGACCTGTCCTTAGGGAGAGTCAGCCTCCACAGCCCAATACTTTTCATACACACAGACCTGTCCTTAGGGAGAGTCAGCCTCCACAGCCGGATACTATTCAAAAACACACAGACCTGTTCTTAGGGAGATTCAGCCTCCACAGCCCAATACTATTCATCCACACAGACCTGTCCTTAGGGAGAGTCAGCCTCCACAGCCCAATACTGTTCATCCAAAGAGACCTGTCCTTAGGGATAGTCAGCCTCCACAGCCCAATACTATTCATCAACACAGACCTGTCCTTAGGGAGAGTCAGCCTCCACAGACCAATACTATTCATCCACACAGACCTGTCCTTAGGGAGAGTCATCCTCCACAGACCAATACTATTCATACACAGACCTGTCCTTAGGGAGAGTCAGCCTCCACAGCCCAATACTGTTCATTCACACAGACCTGTTCTTAGGGAGAGTCAGCCTCCACAGCCCAATACTAATCATCCACACAGACCTGTCTTTAGGGAGAGTCATCCTCCACAGACCAATACTATTCATACACAGACCTGTCCTTAGGGAGAGTCAGCCTCCACAGCCCAATACTAATCATCCACACAGACCTGTCTTTAGGTTAGAGTCAGACTCCACAGACCAATACGTTTCATCAACACACAGACCTGTCCTTAGGGAGAGTCAGCCTCCACAGCCCAATACTAATCATCCACACAGACCTGTCTTTAGGGAGAGTCAGACTCCACAGACCAATACGTTTCATCAACACACAGAGACCTGTCCTTAGGGAGAGTCAGCATCCACCGCCAAATACTTTTTTCCACACAGACATGTCCTTAGGGAGAGTCAGAATCCATAGCCCAAAACTTCTCATCCACACACAGACCTGTCCTTAGGGAGAGTCAGCCTCCACAGCCCAATACTTTTCATCCACACACAGACGTTTCCTTAGGGAGAGTCAGCCTCCACAGCCCAATACTAATCATCAACACACAGACATGTCCTTAGGGAGAGTCAGCCTCCATAGTACAATACTATTCATCCACACAGACGTGTCCTTCGGAAGAGTCAGCCTCCACAGCCCAATACTTATCATCAACACACAAAAACCTGTCCTTAGGGAGAGTCAGACTCCACAGACCAATACTATTCATCCACACAGACCTATCCTTAGGGAGAGTCGGCCTCCACAGACCAATACTATTCATCCACACAGACCTGTCCTTAGGGAGAGTCGGCCTCCACAGACCAATACTATTCATCCACACAGACCTGTCCTTAGGGAGAGTCGGCCTCCACAGACAAATACTATTCATCCACACAGACCTGTCCTTAGGGAAAGTCGGCCTCCACAGACCAATACTATTCATCCATACAGACCTGTCCATGGGGAGAGTCAGCCTCCACAGCCATATACTATTCATCAACACACAGACCTGTCCTTAGGGAGAGTCAGCCTCCACAGCCCAATATTATTCATCAACACACAGACCTGTCCTTACGGAGAGTCAGCCTCCACAGCCCAATACTACTCATCCACACAGACCTGTCCTTAGGGAGAGTAAGCCTCCACAGCCCAATGCTATTCATCCACACACACAGACCTGTCCTTAGGGAGAGTCAGCCTGCACAGCCCAATACTATTCATCTAAAGAGACCTGTCCTTAGGGATAGTCAGCCTCCACAGCCCAATACTATTCATACACACAGACCTGTCCTTAGGGAGAGTCAGCCTCCACAGCCCAATACTATTCATCCACACAGACCTGTCCTTAGGGAGACTCAGCCTCCACAGCCTAATACTATTCATCCAAAGAGACCTGTCCTTAGGGAGAGTCAGCCTCCACAGCCCAATACTTTTCATACACACAGACCTGTCCTTAGGGAGAGTCAGCCTCCACAGCCGGATACTATTCATCAACACACAGACCTGTCGTTAGGGAGTCAGCCTCCACAGCCCAATACTATTCATCCACACACACAGACCTGTCCTTAGGGAGAGTCAGCCTGCACAGCCCAATACTATTCATCCAAAGAGACCTGTCCTTAGGGAGAGTCAGCCTCCACAGCCCAATACTATTCATACACACAGACGTGTCCTTAGGGAGAGTCAGCCTCCACAGCCCAATACTATTCATCCACACAGACCTGTCCTTAGGGAGAGTCAGCCTCCACAGCCCAATACTATTCATACACACAGACCTGTCCTTAGGGAGAGTCAGCCTCCACAGCCGGATACTATTCATCAACACACAGACCTGTTCTTAGGGAGATTCAGCCTCCACAGCCCAATACTATTCATCCACACAGACCTGTCCTTAGGGAGAGTCAGCCTCCACAGCCCAATACTATTCATCCAAAGAGACCTGTCCTTAGGGAGAGTCAGCCTCCACAGCCCAATACTATTCATCCACACAGACCTGTCCTTAGGGAGAGTCAGCCTCCACAGCCCAATACTATTCATACACACAGACCTGTCCTTAGAGAGAGTCAGCCTCCACAGCCCGATACTATTCATCCACACACAGACCTGTCCTTAGGGAGAGTCATCCTCCACAGACCAATACTATTCATACACAGACCTGTCCTTAGGGAGAGTCAGCCTCCACAGCCCAATACTATTCATCCATACAGACCTGTCCATGGGGAGAGTCAGCCTCCACAGCCATATACTATTCATCAACACACAGACCTGTCCTTAGGGAGAGTCAGCCTCCACAGCCCAATATTATTCATCAACACACAGACCTGTCCTTACGGAGAGTCAGCCTCCACAGCCCAATACTACTCATCCACACAGACCTGTCCTTAGGGAGAGTAAGCCTCCACAGCCCAATGCTATTCATCCACACACACAGACCTGTCCTTAGGGAGAGTCAGCCTGCACAGCCCAATACTATTCATCTAAAGAGACCTGTCCTTAGGGATAGTCAGCCTCCACAGCCCAATACTATTCATACACACAGACCTGTCCTTAGGGAGAGTCAGCCTCCACAGCCCAATACTATTCATCCACACAGACCTGTCCTTAGGGAGACTCAGCCTCCACAGCCTAATACTATTCATCCAAAGAGACCTGTCCTTAGGGAGAGTCAGCCTCCACAGCCCAATACTTTTCATACACACAGACCTGTCCTTAGGGAGAGTCAGCCTCCACAGCCGGATACTATTCATCAACACACAGACCTGTCGTTAGGGAGTCAGCCTCCACAGCCCAATACTATTCATCCACACACACAGACCTGTCCTTAGGGAGAGTCAGCCTGCACAGCCCAATACTATTCATCCAAAGAGACCTGTCCTTAGGGAGAGTCAGCCTCCACAGCCCAATACTATTCATACACACAGACGTGTCCTTAGGGAGAGTCAGCCTCCACAGCCCAATACTATTCATCCACACAGACCTGTCCTTAGGGAGAGTCAGCCTCCACAGCCCAATACTATTCATACACACAGACCTGTCCTTAGGGAGAGTCAGCCTCCACAGCCGGATACTATTCATCAACACACAGACCTGTTCTTAGGGAGATTCAGCCTCCACAGCCCAATACTATTCATCCACACAGACCTGTCCTTAGGGAGAGTCAGCCTCCACAGCCCAATACTATTCATCCAAAGAGACCTGTCCTTAGGGAGAGTCAGCCTCCACAGCCCAATACTATTCATCCACACAGACCTGTCCTTAGGGAGAGTCAGCCTCCACAGCCCAATACTATTCATACACACAGACCTGTCCTTAGAGAGAGTCAGCCTCCACAGCCCGATACTATTCATCCACACACAGACCTGTCCTTAGGGAGAGTCATCCTCCACAGACCAATACTATTCATACACAGACCTGTCCTTAGGGAGAGTCAGCCTCCACAGCCCAATACTATTCATTCACACAGACCTGTCCTTAGGGAGAGTCAGCCTCCACAGCCCAATACTAATCATCCACACAGACCTGTCTTTAGGGAGAGTCAGACTCCACAGACCAATACGTTTCATCAACACACAGACCTGTCCTTAGGGAGTCAGCCTCCACAGCCCAATACTATTCATACACACAGAGACCTGTCCTTAAGGAGTCAGGTTCCACAGCCCAAAACTATTCATCCACACACACAGACCTGTCCTTAGGGAGAGTCAGAATCCATAGCCCAAAACTTCTCATCCACACACAGACCTGTCCTTAGGGAGAGTCAGCCTCCACAGCCCAATACTTTTCATCCACACACAGACGTGTCCTTAGGGAGAGTCAGCCTCCACAGCCCAATACCAATCATCAACACACAGACATGTCCTTAGGGAGAGTCAGCCTCCATAGTACAATACTATTCATCCACACAGACCTGTCCTTCGGAAGAGTCAGCCTCCACAGCCCAATACTTATCATCAACACACAAAAACCTGTCTCTAGGGAGAGTCAGACTCCACAGACCAATACTATTCATCCACACAGACCTGTCCTTAGGGAGAGTCGGCCTCCACAGACCAATACTATTCATCCACACAGACCTGTCCATGGGGAGAGTCAGCCTCCACAGCCATATACTATTCATCAACACACAGACCTGTCCTTAGGGAGAGTCAGCCTCCAAAGCCCAATACTATTCATCCACAAACAGACCTGTCCTTAGGGACAGTCAGCCTCCACAGCCCAATACTATTCATCCACACAGACCTGTCGTTAGGGAGAGTCAGCCTCCACAGCCCAATAATATTCATCCACACAGACCTGTCCTTAGGGAGCGTCAGCCTCCACAGCCCAATATTATTCATCAACACACAGACCTGTCCTTACGGAGAGTCAGCCTCCACAGCCCAATACTACTCATCCACACAGACCTGTCCTTAGGGAGAGTAAGCCTCCACAGCCCAATGCTATTCATCCTCACACACAGACCTGTCCTTAGGGAGAGTCAGCCTGCACAGCCCAATACTATTCATCCAAAGAGACCTGTCCTTAGGGAGAGTCAGCCTCGACAGCCCAATACTATTCATACACACAGACCTGTCCTTAGGGAGAGTCAGCCTCCACAGCCCAATTCTATTCATCCACACAGACCTGTCCTTAGGGAGACTCAGCCTCCACAGCCCAATACTATTCATCCAAAGAGACCTGTCCTTAGGGAGAGTAAGCCTCCACAGCCCAATACTATTCATACACACAGACCTGTCCTTAGGGAGAGTCAGCCTCCACAGCCGGATACTATTCATCAACACACAGACCTGTTCTTAGGGAGATTCAGCCTCCACAGCCCAATACTATTCATCCACACAGACCTGTCCTTAGGGAGAGTCAGCCTCCACAGCCCAATACTATTCATCCAAAGAGACCTGTCCTTAGGGAGAGTCAGCCTCCACAGCCCAATACTATTCATACACACCGACCTGTCCTTAGGGAGAGTCCGCCTCCACAGCCAAATACTATTCATCAACAAAGACCTGTCCTTAGGGAGAGTCAGCCTCCACAGACCAATACTATTCATCCACACAGACCTGTCCTTAGGGAGAGTCAGCCTCCACAGCCCAATACTATTCATACACAGACCTGTCCTTAGAGAGAGTCAGCCTCCACAGTCCAATACTATTCATCCACACACAGACCTGTCCTTAGGGAGAGTCATCCTCCACAGACCAATACTATTCATACACAGACCTGTCCTTAGGGAGAGTCAGCCTCCACAGCCCAATACTATTCATTCACACAGACCTGTCCTTAGGGAGAGTCAGCCTCCACAGCCCAATACTAATCATCCACACAGACCTGTCTTTAGGGAGAGTCAGACTCCACAGACCAATACGTTTCATCAACACACAGACCTGTCCTTAGGAAGACTCAGCCTCCACAGCCCAATACTTTTTATCCACACACAGAGACCTGTCCTTAGGGAGAGTCAGCCTCCACCGCCAAATACTTTTTTCCACACAGACATGTCCTTAGGGAGAGTCATCCTCCACAGCCGGATACTATTCATCAACACACAGACCTGTCCATAGGGAGTCAGCCTCCACAGCCCAATACTATTCATACACACAGAGACCTGTCCTTAAGGAGTCAGGTTCCCCAGCCCAATACTATTCATCCACACACACAGACCTGTCCTTAGGGAGAGTCAGAATCCATAGCCCAAAACTTCTCATCCACACACAGACCTGTCCTTAGGGAGAGTCAGCCTCCACAGCCCAATACTTTTCATCCACACACAGACGTGTCCTTAGGGAGAGTCAGCCTCCACAGCCAAATACCAATCATCAACACACAGACATGTCCTTAGGGAGAGTCAGCCTCCATAGTACAATACTATTCATCCACACAGACCTGTCCTTCGGAAGAGTCAGCCTCCACAGCCCAATACTTATCATCAACACACAAAAACCTGTCCTTAGGGAGAGTCAGACTCCACAGACCAATACTATTCATCCACACAGACCTGTCCTTAGGGAGAGTCGGCCTCCACAGACCAATACTATTCATCCACACAGACCTGTCCTTAGGGAGAGTCGGACTCCACAGACCAATACTATTCATCCACACAGACCTGTCCTTAGGGAGAGTCGGCCTCCACAGACAAATACTATTCATCCACACAGACCTGTCCTCAGGGAAAGTCGGCCTCCACAGACCAATACTATTCATCCATACAGACCTGTCCATGGGGAGAGTCAGCCTCCACAGCCATATACTATTCATCAACACACAGACCTGTCCTTAGGGAGAGTCTGCCTCCACAGCCCAATATTATTCATCAACACACAGACCTGTCCTTACGGAGAGTCAGCCTCCACAGCCCAATACTACTCATCCACACAGACCTGTCCTTAGGGAGAGTAAGCCTCCACAGCCCAATGCTATTCATCCACACACACAGACCTGTCCTTAGGGAGAGTCAGCCTCCACAGCCCAATACTATTCATCCAAAGAGACCTGTCCTTAGGGATAGTCAGCCTCCACAGCCCAATACTATTCATACACACAGACCTGTCCTTAGGGAGAGTCAGCCTCCACAGCCCAATACTATTCATCCACACAGACCTGTCCTTAGGGAGACTCAGCCTCCACAGCCCAATACTATTCATCCAAAGAGACCTGTCCTTAGGGAGAGTCAGCCTCCACAGCCCAATACTTTTCATACACACAGACCTGTCCTTAGGGAGAGTCAGCCTCCACAGCCGGATACTATTCATCAACACACAGACCTGTCCTTAGGGAGTCAGCCTCCACAGCCCAATGCTATTCAAACACACACACAGACCTGTCCTTAGGGAGAGTCAGCCTGCACAGCCCAATACTATTCATCCAAAGAGACCTTTCCTTAGGGAGAGTCAGCCTCCACAGCCCAATACTATTCATACACACAGACCTGTCCTTAGGGAGAGTCAGCCTCCACAGCCCAATACTATTCATCCACACAGACCTGTCCTTAGGGAGAGTCAGCCTCCACAGCCCAATACTATTCATACACACAGACCTGTCCTTAGGGAGAGTCAGCCTCCACAGCCGGATACTATTCATCAACACACAGACCTGTTCTTAGGGAGATTCAGCCTCCACAGCCCAATACTATTCATCCACACAGACCTGTCCTTAGGGAGAGTCAGCCTCCACAGCCCAATACTATTCATCCAAAGAGACCTGTCCTTAGGGAGAGTCAGCCTCCACAGCCCAATACTATTCATACACACAGACCTGTCCTTAGGGAGAGTCCGCCTCCACAGCCAAATACTATTCATCAACACAGACCTGTCCTTAGGGAGAGTCAGCCTCCACAGACCAATACTATTCATCCACACAGACCTGTCCTTAGGGAGAGTCAGCCTCCACAGCCCAATACTATTCATACACACAGACCTGTCCTTAGAGAGAGTCAGCCTCCACAGCCCGATACTATTCATCCACACACAGACCTGTCCTTAGGGAGAGTCATCCTCCACAGACCAATACAATTCATACACAGACCTGTCCTTAGGGAGAGTCAGCCTCCACAGCCCAATACTATTCATTCACACAGACCTGTCCTTAGGGAGAGTCAGCCTCCACAGCCCAATACTAATCATCCACATAGACCTGTCTTTAGGGAGAGTCAGACTCCACAGACCAATACGTTTCATCAACACACAGACCTGTCCTTAGGGAGTCAGCCTCCACAGCCCAATACTATTCATACACACAGAGACCTGTCCTTAAGGAGTCAGGTTCCACAGCCCAATACTATTCATCCACACACACAGACCTGTCCTTAGGGAGAGTCAGAATCCATAGCCCAAAACTTCTCATCCACACACAGACCTGTCCTTAGGGAGAGTCAGCCTCCACAGCCCAATACTTTTCATCCACACACAGACGTGTCCTTAGGGAGAGTCAGCCTCCACAGCCCAATACCAATCATCAACACACAGACATGTCCTTAGGGAGAGTCAGCCTCCATAGTACAATACTATTCATCCACACAGACCTGTCCTTCGGAAGAGTCAGCCTCCACAGCCCAATACTTATCATCAACACACAAAAACCTGTCTCTAGGGAGAGTCAGACTCCACAGACCAATACTATTCATCCACACAGACCTGTCCTTAGGGAGAGTCGGCCTCCACAGACCAATACTATTCATCCACACAGACCTGTCCTTAGGGAGAGTCGGCCTCCACAGACAAATACTATTCATCCACACAGACCTGTCCTTAGGGAGAGTCAGCCTCCACAGACCAATACTATTCATCCACACAGACCTGTCCTTAGGGAGAGTCGGCCTCCACAGACCAATACTATTCATCCATACAGACCTGTCCATGGGGAGAGTCAGCCTCCACAGCCATATACTATTCATCAACACACAGACCTGTCCTTAGGGAGAGTCAGCCTCCAAAGCCCAATATTATTCATCCACAAATAGACCGGTCCTTAGGGACAGTCAGCCTCCACAGCCCAATACTATTCATCCACAAACAGACCTGTCCTTAGGGACAGTCAGCCTCCACAGCCCAATAATATTCATCCGCACAGACCTGTCCTTAGGGAGAGTCAGCCTCCACAGCCCAATATTATTCATCAACACACAGACCTGTCCTTACGGAGAGTCAGCCTCCACAGCCCAATACTACTCATCCACACAGACCTGTCCTTAGGGAGAGTAAGCCTCCACAGCCCAATGCTATTCATCCACACACACAGACCTGTCCTTAGGGAGAGTCAGCCTGCACAGCCCAATACTATTCATCCAAAGAGACCTGTCCTTAGGGAGAGTCAGCCTCCACAGCCCAATACTATTCATACACACAGACCTGTCCTTAGGGAGAGTCAGCCTCCACAGCCGGATACTATTCATCAACACACAGACCTGTTCTTAGGGAGATTCAGCCTCCACAGACCAATACTATTCATCCACACAGACCTGTCCTTAGGGAGAGTCAGCCTCCACAGCCCAATACTATTCATACACACAGACCTGTCCTTAGAGAGAGTCAGCCTCCACAGTCCAATACTATTCATCCACACACAGACCTGTCCTTAGGGAGAGTCATCCTCCACAGACCAATACTATTCATACACAGACCTGTCCTTAGAGAGAGTCAGCCTCCACAGCCCAATACTATTCATTCACACAGACCTGTCCTTAGGGAGAGTCAGCCTCCACAGCCCAATACTAATCATCCACACAGACCTGTCTTTAGGGAGAGTCGGCCTCCACAGCCGGATACTTTTTTCCACACAGACATGTCCTTAGGGAGAGTCATCCTCCACAGCCGGATACTATTCATCAACACACAGACCTGTCCTTAGGGAGTCAGCCTCCACAGCCCAATACTATTCATCCACACAGACCTGTCCTTAGGGAGAGTCGGCCTCCACAGACAAATACTATTCATCCACACAGACCTGTCCTTAGGGAGAGTCAGCCTCCACAGACCAATAATATTCATCCACACAGACCTGTCCTTAGGGAGAGTCAGCCTCCACAGCCCAATATTATTCATCAACACACAGACCTGTCCTTACGGAGAGTCAGCCTCCACAGCCCAATACTACTCATCCACACAGACCTGTCCTTAGGGAGAGTAAGCCTCAACAGCCCAATGCTATTCATCCACACACACAGACCTGTCCTTAGGGAGAGTCAGCCTGCACAGCCCAATACTATTCATCCAAAGAGACCTGTCCTTAGGGAGAGTCAGCCTCCACAGCCCAATACTATTCATACACACAGACCTGTCCTTAGGGAGAGTCAGCCTCCACAGCCCAATACTATTCATCCAAAGAGACCTGTCCATAGGGAGAGTCAGCCTCCACAGCCCAATACTATTCATCAACACACAGACCTGTCCTTAGGAAGACTCAGCCTCCACAGCCCAATACTATTCATCCACACAGAGACCTGTCCTTAGGGAGAGTCAGCCTGCTCAGCCCAATACTATTAATCCACACACAGACCTGTCCTGAGGGAGAGTCATCCTCCACAGAACAATACTATTCATATACACAAACAGACCTGTCCTTAGGGAGAGTCAGCCTCCACAGCCCAATACTATTCATCCACACACAGACCTGTCCTTAGGGAGAGTCATCCTACACAGAACAATACTATTCATACACACAAACAGACCTGTCCTTAGGGAGAGTCAGCCTCCATAGCCCAATACTATTCATCCACACAGACCTCTCCTTAGAGAGAGTCAGCCTCCACAGCCCAATATTATTCATCCACACACATACCTGTTCTTAGGGAGATTCAGCCTCCACAGCCCAATACTATTCATCCACACAGACCTGTCCTTAGGGAGAGTCAGCCTCCACAGCCCAATACTATTCATCCAAAGAGACCTGTCCTTAGGGAGAGTAAGCCTCCACAGCCCAATACTATTCATACACACAGACCTGTCCTTAGGGAGAGTCAGCCTCCACAGCCAAATACTGTTCATCAACACAGACCTGTCCTTAGGGAGAGTCAGCCTCCTCAGACCAATACTATTCATCCACACAGACCTGTCCTTAGGGAGTGTCAGCCTCCACAGCCCAATACTATTCATACACACAGACCTGTCCTTAGAGAGAGCCAGCCTCCACAGCCCAATACTATTCATCCACACACAGACCTGTCCTTAGGGAGAGTCATCCTCCACAGACCAATACTATTCATACACAGACCTGTCCTTAGGGAGAGTCAGCCTCCACAGCCCAATACTATTCATTCACACAGACCTGTCCTTAGGGAGAGTCAGCCTCCACAGCCCAATACTATTCATCCACACAGAGACCTGTCCTTAGGGAGAGTCAGACTCCACAGGCCAATACGTTTCATCAACACACAGACCTGTCCTTAGGAAGACTCAGCCTCCACAGCCCAATACTATTTATCCACACACAGAGACCTGTCCTTAGGGAGAGTCAGCCTCCACCGCCAAATACTTTTTTCCACACAGACATGTCCTTAGGGAGAGTCAGCCTCCACAGCCCAATACTATTCATCCACACAGAGACCTGTCCTTAAGGAGTCAGGTTCCACAGCCCAATACTATTCATCCACACAGAGACCTGTCCTTTGGGAGAGTCAGCCTCCTCAGCCCAATACTATTCATCCACACACACAGACCAGTCCTTAGGGAGAGTCAGCCTCCATAGCCCAAAACTTCACATCCACACACAGACCTGTCCTTAGGGAGAGTCAGCCTCCACAGCCCAATACTACTCATCCGCACACACAGACCTGTCCTTAGGGAGACATAGCCTCCACAGCCCAATATTATTCATCAACACACAGACCTGTCCTTAAGGAGAGTCAGCCTCCACAGCCTAATATTATTCATCAATACACAGACCTGTCCTTACGGAGAGTAAGCCTCCACAGCCCAATACTATTCATCCACACAGACCTGTCCTTACGGAGAGTAAGCCTCCACAGCCCAATGCTATTCATCCACACACACAGACCTGTCCTTAGGGAGAGTCATCCTCTACAGCCCAATACTATTCATCCACACAGACCTGTCCTTATGGAGAATCAGCCTCCACAGCCCAATACTATTCATCCACACAGACCTCTCCTTAGGGAGAGTCAGGATCCACAGCCCAACACTATTCATCCACACACACAGACCTGTCCTTAGGGAGAGTCAGCCTCCATAGCCCAAAACTTCTCATCCACACACAGACCTGTCCTTAGGGAGAGTCAGCCTCCACAGCCCAATACTACTCATCCGCACACACAGACCTGTCCTTAGGGAGACATAGCCTCCACAGCCCAATATTATTCATCAACACACAGACCTGTCCTTAAGGAGAGTCAGCCTCCACAGCCTAATATTATTCATCAATACACAGACCTGTCCTTACGGAGAGTAAGCCTCCACAGCCCAATACTATTCATCCACACAGACCTGTCCTTACGGAGAGTAAGCCTCCACAGCCCAATGCTATTCATCCACACACACAGACCTGTCCTTAGGGAGAGTCAGCCTCTACAGCCCAATACTATTCATCCACACAGACCTGTCCTTATGGAGAATCAGACTCCACAGCCCAATACTATTCATCCACACAGACCTCTCCTTAGGGAGAGTCAGGATCCACAGCCCAACACTATTCATCCACACATACAGACCTGTCCTTTGGGAGAGTCAGCCTCCACAGACCAATAATATTCATCCACACAGACCTGTCCTTAGGGAGAGTCAGCCTCCACAGACAAATACTATTCATCCACACAGACCTGTCCTTAGGGAGTGTCAGCCTCCACAGCCCAATACTATTCATACACACAGACCTGTCCTTAGAGAGAGTCAGCCTCCACAGCCCAATACTATTCATTCACACAGACCTCTCCTTAGGGAGAGTCAGCCTCCACAGACCAATACTTTTCATCCACACACAGACGTGTCCTTAGGGAGAGTCAGCCTCCACAGCCAAATACTGTTCATCAACACAGACCTGTCCTTAGGGAGAGTCAGCCTCCTCAGACCAATACTATTCATCCACACAGACCTGTCCTTAGGGAGTGTCAGCCTCCACAGCCCAATACTATTCATACACACAGACCTGTCCTTAGAGAGAGCCAGCCTCCACAGCCCAATACTATTCATCCACACACATACCTGTCCTTAGGGAGAGTCATCCTCCACAGACCAATACTATTCATACACAGACCTGTCCTTAGAGAGAGTCAGCCTCCACAGCCCAATACTATTCATTCACACAGACCTGTCCTTAGGGAGAGTCAGCCTCCACAGCCCAATACTATTCATCCACACAGAGACCTGTCCTTAGGGAGAGTCAGACTCCACAGGCCAATACGTTTCATCAACACACAGACCTGTCCTTAGGAAGACTCAGCCTCCACAGCCCAATACTATTTATCCACACACAGAGACCTGTCCTTAGGGAGAGTCAGCCTCCACCGCCAAATACTTTTTTCCACACAGACATGTCCTTAGGGAGAGTCAGCCTCCACAGCCCAATACTATTCATCCACACAGAGACCTGTCCTTAAGGAGTCAGGTTCCACAGCCCAATACTATTCATCCACACAGAGACCTGTCCTTTGGGAGAGTCAGCCTCCTCAGCCCAATACTATTCATCCACACACACAGACCAGTCCTTAGGGAGAGTCAGCCTCCATAGCCCAAAACTTCACATCCACACACAGACCTGTCCTTAGGGAGAGTCAGCCTCCACAGCCCAATACTACTCATCCGCACACACAGACCTGTCCTTAGGGAGACATAGCCTCCACAGCCCAATATTATTCATCAACACACAGACCTGTCCTTAAGGAGAGTCAGCCTCCACAGCCTAATATTATTCATCAATACACAGACCTGTCCTTAGGGAGAGTCAGCCTCCACAGCCCAATATTATTCATCAACACACAGACCTGTCCTTACGGAGAGTAAGCCTCCACAGCCCAATACTATTCATCCACACAGACCTGTCCTTACGGAGAGTAAGCCTCCACAGCCCAATGCTATTCATCCACACACACAGACCTGTCCTTAGGGAGAGTCATCCTCTACAGCCCAATACTATTCATCCACACAGACCTGTCCTTATGGAGAATCAGCCTCCACAGCCCAATACTATTCATCCACACAGACCTCTCCTTAGGGAGAGTCAGGATCCACAGCCCAACACTATTCATCCACACACACAGACCTGTCCTTAGGGAGAGTCAGCCTCCATAGCCCAAAACTTCTCATCCACACACAGACCTGTCCTTAGGGAGAGTCAGCCTCCACAGCCCAATACTACTCATCCGCACACACAGACCTGTCCTTAGGGAGACATAGCCTCCACAGCCCAATATTATTCATCAACACACAGACCTGTCCTTAAGGAGAGTCAGCCTCCACAGCCTAATATTATTCATCAATACACAGACCTGTCCTTACGGAGAGTAAGCCTCCACAGCCCAATACTATTCATCCACACAGACCTGTCCTTACGGAGAGTAAGCCTCCACAGCCCAATGCTATTCATCCACACACACAGACCTGTCCTTAGGGAGAGTCAGCCTCTACAGCCCAATACTATTCATCCACACAGACCTGTCCTTATGGAGAATCAGCCTCCACAGCCCAATACTATTCATCCACACAGACCTCTCCTTAGGGAGAGTCAGGATCCACAGCCCAACACTATTCATCCACACATACAGACCTGTCCTTTGGGAGAGTCAGCCTCCACAGACCAATAATATTCATCCACACAGACCTGTCCTTAGGGAGAGTCAGCCTCCACAGACAAATACTATTCATCCACACAGACCTGTCCTTAGGGAGTGTCAGCCTCCACAGCCCAATACTATTCATACACACAGACCTGTCCTTAGAGAGAGTCAGCCTCCACAGCCCAATACTATTCATTCACACAGACCTCTCCTTAGGGAGAGTCAGCCTCCACAGACCAATACTTTTCATCCACACACAGACGTGTCCTTAGGGAGAGTCAGCCTCCACAGCCCAATACCAATCATTAACACACAGAAATGTCCTTAGGGAGAGTCAGCCTCCACAGTAAAATACTATTAATCCACACAGACCTGTCCTTCGGAAGAGTCAGCCTCCACAGACCAATACTTTTGATCCACACACAGATCTGTCCTTAGGGAGAGTCAGCCTCCACAGCCCAATACTATTCATCCACACACAGACCTGTCCTTAGGGAGAGTCAACCTCCACAGACCAATACTATTCATCCACACACAGACCTGTCCTTAGGGAGAGTCAACCTCCACAGACCAATACTATTCATCCACACAGACCTGTCCTTAGGGAGAGTCAGCCTCCACAGACCAATACTTTTGATCCACACACAGATCTGTCCTTAGGGAGAGTCAGCCTCCACAGCCCAATTCTATTCATACACACAGACTTGTCCTTAGGGAGAGTCAGCCTCCACATCCCAATACTATGCATCCACACACACAGACCTGTCCTTAGGGAAAGTCAGCCTCCACAGCCCAAAACTACTCATCCGCACCCACAGACCTGCCCTTAGGGAGAGACAGCCTCCACAGCCCAATATTATTCATCAACACACACAGACCTGGCCTTAGGGAGAGTCAGCCTCCATAGCCCAAAACTATTCATCCACACACAGACCTGTCCTTAGGGAGAGTCAGCCTCCACAGCCCAATAATATTCATCCACACACACAGAACTGTCCTGAGGGAGAGTCAGCCTCCACAGACCAATACTATTCATCCACACACACAGACCTGTCCTTAGGGAGAGTCAGCCTCCACAGCCCAATACTATTCATCCACACACACAGACCTGTCATTAGGGAGAGTCAGCCTCCACAGCCCAATACTGTTCATCCACACACACAGAACTGTCCTGAGGGAGAGTCAGCCTCCACAGACCAATACTACTCATCCACACACACAGACCTGTCCTTAGGGAGAGTCAGCCTCCACAGCCCAATACTATTCATCCACACACACATACCTGTCCTTAGGGAGAGTCAGCCTCCACAGCCCAAAACTATTCATCCACACACACAGACCGGTCCTTAGGGAGAGTCAGCCTCCACAGACCAATAATATTCATCCACACAGACCCGTCCTTAGGGAGAGTCAGCCTCCACAGACCAATACTATTCATCCACACAGACCTGTCCTTAGGGAGTGTCAGCCTCCACAGCCCAATACTATTCATACACACAGACCTGTCCTTAGAGAGAGTCAGCCTCCACAGCCCAATACTATTCATCCACACAGACAACTCCTTAGGGAGAGTCAGCCTCCACAGACCAATACTTTTCATTCACACACAGACGTGTCCTTAGGGAGAGTCAGCCTCCACAGCCCAATACCAATCATCAACACACAGAAATGTCCTTAGGGAGAGTCAGCCTCCACAGACCAATACTATTCATCCACACACAGACCTGTCCTTAGGGAGAGTCAACCTCCACAGACCAATACTATTCATCCACACAGACCTGGCCTTAGGAAGAGTCAGCCTCCACAGCCCAAAACTATTCATCCACACACAGACCTATCCTTAGGGAGAGTCAGCCTCCACAGCCCAATACTATTCATCCACACAGACCTGTCCTTAGGGAGAGTCAGCCTCCACAGCCCAATACTACTCATCTGCACACACAGACCTGTCCTTAGGGAGAGACAGCCTCCACAGCCCAATATTATTCATCAACACACACAGACCTGGCCTTAGGGAGAGTCAGCCTCCACAGCCCAATATTATTCATCAATACACAGACCTGTCCTTAGGGAGAGTCAGCCTCCACAGCCCAATATTATTCATCAACACACAGACCTGTCCTTACGGAGAGTAAGCCTCCACAGCCCAATACTATTCATCCACACAGACCTGTCCTTACGGAGAGTAAGCCTCCACAGCCCAATGCTATTCATCCACACACACAGACCTGTCCTTAGGGAGAGTCAGCCTCTACAGCCCAATACTGTTCATCCACACAGACCTGTCCTTATGGAGAATCAGCCTCCACAGCCCAATACTATTCATCCACACAGACCTGTTCTTAGGGAGAGTCAGCCTCCACAGCCCAATACTATTCATCCAAAGAGACCTTTCCTTAGAGAGAGTCAGCCTCCACAGCCCAATACTATTCATACACACAGACCTGTCCTTAGGGAGAGTCAGCCTCCACAGCCAAACACTATTCATCAACACAGACCTGTCCTTAGGGAGAGTCAGCCTCCACAGCCCAATACTATTCATCCACACACAGACCTGTCCTTAGGGAGAGTCAGCCTTCACAGACCAATACTTTTCATACACAGACCTGTCCTTAGGGAGAGTCAGCCTCCACAGCCCAATACTATTCATTCACACAGACCTGTCCTTGGGGAGAGTCAGCCTCCACAGACCAATACTAATCATCCACACAGACCTGTCCTTAGGGAGAGTCACTCTCCACAGCCCAATACTATTCATCCACACAGAGACCTGTCCTTATGGAGAGTCAGACTCCACAGCCCAATACGTTTCATCAACACACAGACCTGTCCTTAGGAAGACTCAGCCTCCACAGTCCAATACGATTCATCCACACAAAGACCTGTCCTTAGGGAGAGTCAGCCTCCTCAGCCCAATACTATTCATCCACACACACAGACCTGTCCTTAGGGAGAGTCAGCCTCCACAGACCAATAATATTCATCCACACATACCTGTCCTTAGGGAGAGTCAGCCTCCACAGCCCAATACTATTCATACACACATACCTGTCCTTAGGGAGAGTCAGCCTCCACAGCCAAATTCTATTCATCAACACAGACCTGTCCTTAGGGAGAGTCAGCCTCCACAGCCCAATACTATTCATACACAGACCTGTCCTTAGGGAGAGTCAGCCTCCACAGCCCAATACTATTCATTCACACAGACCTGTCCTTAGGGAGAGTCAGCCTCCACAGCCCAATACTAATCATCCACACAGACCTGTCCTTAGGGAGAGTCACTCTCCACAGCCCAATACTATTCATACACACAGACCTGTCCTTAGGGAGACTCAGCCTCCACAGCCCAATACTATTTATCCACACACAGAGACCTGTCCTTAGGGAGAGTCAGCCTCGACAGCCAAATACTTTTCATCCACACACAGACCTGTCCTTAGGGAGAGTAAGCCTCCACACACCAATGCTATTCATTCACACAGACCTGTCCTTAGGGAGAGTCAGCCTCCACAGCCCAAAACCATTCATCCTCACACAGTACTGTCCTTAGGGAGTCAGCCTACACAGCCCAATACTATTCATCAACACACAGACCTGTCCTTAGGGAGTCAGCCTCCACAGCCCAATACTATTCATCCACACAGACCTGTCCTTAGGGAGAGTCATCCTCCACAGCCCAATACTATTCATCCACACAGACCTGTCCTTAGGGAGAGTCGGCCTCCACAGACAAATACTATTCATCCACACAGACCTGTCCTGAGGGAGAGTCAGCCTCCACAGACAAATGCCACTCATCTACACACAGACCTGTCCATAGGGAGAGTCAGCCTCCACAGCCCAATACTATTCATCCACACAGACCTTTCCTTTGGGAGAGTAAGCCTCCACAGAGCAATGCTATATATTCACACAGACTTGTCCTTAGGAAGAGTCAGCCTCCACAGCCCAATACTATTCATCTACACACAGACCTGTTCTAAGGGAGAGTGAGCCTCCACAGCCCAATACTATTCATCCACACAGACCTGTCCTTAGGGAGAGTCAGCCTCCACAGCCCAATACTATTCATTCACACAGACTTGTCCTTAAGGAGAGTCAGCATCCACAGCCCAATACTATTCATCCACACAGACCTGTCCTTGGGGAGAGTCAGCCTCCACAGCCCTATACTATTCATCCACACAGAGACCTGTCCTTAGGGAGAGTCAGACTCCACCGCCCAATACTATTCATCCCACACAGACCTGTCCTTAGGGAGAGTCAGCCTCCACAGCCCAATACTATTCATCATCACAGAGACCTGTCCTTAGGGAGAGTCAGCCTCCTCAGCCCAATACTATTCATCCACACAGACCTGTCCTTCGGAAGAGTCAGCCTCCACAGCCCAATACTTATCATCAACACACAGACCTGTCCTTAGGGAGAGTCAGGCTCCACAGACCAATACTATTCATCCACACAGACCTGTCCTTAGGCAGAGTCAGCCTACACAGCCCAATACTATTCATCCAAAGAGACCTGTCCTTACGGAGAGTCAGCCTCCACAGGCCAATACTATTCATACACACAGACCTGTCCTTAGGGAGAGTCAGCCTCCACAGCCAAATACTATTCATCAACACAGACCTGTCCTAAGGGAGAGTCAGCCTCCACAGCCCAAAAATATTCATACACACAGACCTGTCCTTAGGGAGAGTCATCCTCCACAGACCAATACTATTCATACACAGACCTGTCCTTAGGGAGAGTCAGCCTCCACAGCCCAATACGATTCATTCACACAGACCTGTCCTTAGGGAGAGTCAGCCTCCACAGCCCAATACTAATCATCCACACAGACCTGTCCTTAGGGAGAGTCAGCCTCCACAGACCAATAATATTCATCCACACATACCTGTCCTTGGGGAGAGTCAGCCTCCACATCCCAATATTATTCATCAACACGCAGACCTGTCCTTACGGAGAGTAAGCATCCACAGCCCAATGCTACTCATCCACACAGACCTGTCCTTAGGGAGAGTAAGCCTCCACAGCCCAATGCTATTCATCCACACACACAGACCTGTCCTTAGGGAGAGTCAGCCTCCACAGCCCAATACTATTCATCCAAAGAGACCTGTCCTTAGGGAGAGTCAGCCTCCACAGCCCAATACTATTCATCCACACAGACCTGTCCTTAGGGAGAGTCATCCTCCACAGCCCAATACTATTCATCCACACAGACCTGTCCTTAGGGAGAGTCGGCCTCCACAGACAAATACTATTCATCCACACAGACCTGTCCTGAGGGAGAGTCAGCCTCCACAGACAAATGCCACTCATCTACACACAGACCTGTCCATAGGGAGAGTCAGCCTCCACAGCCCAATACTATTCATCCACACAGACCTTTCCTTTGGGAGAGTAAGCCTCCACAGAGCAATGCTATATATTCACACAGACTTGTCCTTAGGAAGAGTCAGCCTCCACAGCCCAATACTATTCATCTACACACAGACCTGTTCTAAGGGAGAGTGAGCCTCCACAGCCCAATACTATTCATCCACACAGACCTGTCCTTAGGGAGAGTCAGCCTCCACAGCCCAATACTATTCATTCACACAGACTTGTCCTTAAGGAGAGTCAGCATCCACAGCCCAATACTATTCATCCACACAGACCTGTCCTTGGGGAGAGTCAGCCTCCACAGCCCTATACTATTCATCCACACAGAGACCTGTCCTTAGGGAGAGTCAGACTCCACCGCCCAATACTATTCATCCCACACAGACCTGTCCTTAGGGAGAGTCAGCCTCCACAGCCCAATACTATTCATCATCACAGAGACCTGTCCTTAGGGAGAGTCAGCCTCCTCAGCCCAATACTATTCATCCACACAGACCTGTCCTTCGGAAGAGTCAGCCTCCACAGCCCAATACTTATCATCAACACACAGACCTGTCCTTAGGGAGAGTCAGGCTCCACAGACCAATACTATTCATCCACACAGACCTGTCCTTAGGCAGAGTCAGCCTACACAGCCCAATACTATTCATCCAAAGAGACCTGTCCTTACGGAGAGTCAGCCTCCACAGCCCAATACTATTCATACACACAGACCTGTCCTTAGGGAGAGTCAGCCTCCACAGCCAAATACTATTCATCAACACAGACCTGTCCTAAGGGAGAGTCAGCCTCCACAGCCCAAAAATATTCATACACACAGACCTGTCCTTAGGGAGAGTCATCCTCCACAGACCAATACTATTCATACACAGACCTGTCCTTAGGGAGAGTCAGCCTCCACAGACCAATAATATTCATCCACACATACCTGTCCTTAGGGAGAGTCAGCCTCCACAGCCCAATATTATTCATCAACACGCAGACCTGTCCTTACGGAGAGTAAGCATCCACAGCCCAATGCTACTCATCCACACAGACCTGTCCTTAGGGAGAGTAAGCCTCCACAGCCCAATGCTATTCATCCACACACACAGACCTGTCCTTAGGGAGAGTCAGCCTCCACAGCCCAATACTATTCATCCAAAGAGACCTGTCCTTAGGGAGAGTCAGCCTCCACAGCCCAATACTATTCATACACACATACCTGTCCTTAGGGAGAGTCAGCCTCCACAGCCAAATTCTATTCATCAACACAGACCTGTCCTTAGGGAGAGTCAGCCTCCACAGCCCAATACTATTCATACACAGACCTGTCCTTAGGGAGAGTCAGCCTCCACAGCCCAATACTATTCATTCACACAGACCTGTCCTTAGGGAGAGTCAGCCTCCACAGCCCAATACTATTCATCCACACAGACCTGTCCTTAGGGAGAGTCACTCTCCACAGCCCAATACTATTCATACACACAGACCTGTCCTTAGGGAGACTCAGCCTCCACAGCCCAATACTATTTATCCACACACAGAGACCTGTCCTTAGGGAGAGTCAGCCTCGACAGCCAAATACTTTTCATCCACACACAGACCTGTCCGTAGGGAGAGTAAGCCTCCACACACCAATGCTATTCATTCACACAGACCTGTCCTTAGGGAGAGTCAGCCTCCACAGCCCAATACCATTCATCCTCACACAGAACTGTCCTTAGGGAGTCAGCCTACACAGCCCAATACTATTCATCAACACACAGACCTGTCCTTAGGGAGTCAGCCTCCACAGCCCAATACTATTCATCCACACAGACCTGTCCTTAGGGAGAGTCGGCCTCCACAGACCAAAACTATTCATCCACACAGACCTGTCCTGAGGGAGAGTCAGCCTCCACAGACAAATACCACTCATCTACACACAGACCTGTCCATAGGGAGAGTCAGCCTCCACAGCCCAATACTATTCATCCACACAGACCTTTCCTTTGGGAGAGTAAGCCTCCACAGACCAATGCTATATATTCAAACAGACTTGTCCTTAGGGAGAGTCAGCCTCCACAGCCCAATACTATTCATCTACACACAGACCTGTTCTTAGGGAGAGTGAGCCTCCACAGCCCAATACTATTCATCCACACAGACCTGTCCTTAGGGAGAGTCAGCCTCCACAGCCCAATACTATTCATTCACACAGACCTGTCCTTAAGGAGAGTCAGCATCCACAGCCCAATACTATTCATCCACACAGACCTGTCCTTGGGGAGAGTCAGCCTCCACAGGACTATACTATTCATCCACACAGAGCCGTGTCCTTAGGGAGAGTCAGACTCCACCGCCCAATACTATTCATCCCACACAGACCTGTCCTTAGGGAGAGTCAGCCTCCACAGCCCAATACTATTCATCATCACAGAGACCTGTCCTTAGGGAGAGTCAGCCTCCTCAGCCCAATACTATTCATCCACACAGACCTGTCCTTCGGAAGAGTCAGCCTCCACAGCCCAATACTTATCATCAACACACAGACCTGTCCTTAGGGAGAGTCAGCCTCCACAGACAAATACTATTCATCCACACAGACCTGTCCTTAGGGAGAGTCAGCCTCCACAGCCCAATACTATTCATCCAAAGAGACCTGTCCTTACGGAGAGTCAGCCTCCACAGCCCAATACTATTCATACACACAGACCTGTCCTTAGGGAGAGTCAGCCTCCACAGCCAAATACTATTCATCAACACAGACCTGTCCTAAGGGAGAGTCAGCCTCCACAGCCCAAAAATATTCATACACACAGACCTGTCCTTAGGGAGAGTCATCCTCCACAGACCAATACTATTCATACACAGACCTGTCCTTAGGGAGAGTCAGCCTCCACAGCCCAATACGATTCATTCACACAGACCTGTCCTTAGGGAGAGTCAGCCTCCACAGCCAAATACTAATCATCCACACAGACCTGTCCTTAGGGAGAGTCAGCCTCCACAGACCAATACTATTCATCCACACACACAGACCTGTCCTCAGGGAGAGTCAGCCTCCACAGACCAATACTATTCGTCCACACAGAGACCTGTCCTTAGGCAGAGTCAGCCTCCACTGCCCAATATTATTCATCAACACACAGACCTGTCCTTACGGAGAGTCAGCCTCCAAAGCACAATACTAGTCATCCACACACAGACCTGTCCTTAGGGAGAGTCAGCCTCCACAGACCAATACTATTCATCCACACAAAAACCTGTCCTTAGGGAGAGTCAGCCTCCACCGCCAAATACTTTTCATCCACACAGACATGTCCTTAGGGAGAGTCAGCCACCACAGCCAAATACTATTCATCCACACACACAGACCTGTCCTTAGGGAGTCAGCCACCACAGCCCAATACTATTCATCAACACACAGACCTGTCCTTAGGGAGTCAGCCACCACAGCCCAATACTATTCATCCACACAGAGACCTGTCCTTAGGGAGTCAGCTTCCACAGCCCAATACTATTCATCCACACACACAGACCTGTCCTTAGGGAGAGTCAGCCTCCAAAGCCCAATACTATTCATCAACACACAGACCTGTCCTTAGGGAGAGTCAGACTCCACAGACCAATGCTATTCATTCACACAGACATGTCCTTAGGGAGAGTCAGCCTGCACAGCCCAGTACTATTCATCCACACAGACCTCTCCTTAGGGAGAGTCAGCCTCCACAGCCCAACACTATTCATCCACACACACAGACCTGTCCTTAGGGAGAGTCAGCCTCCACAGACCAATAATATTCATCCACACAGACCTGTCCTTAGGGAGAGTAAGCCTCCACAGCCCAATGCTATTCATCCACACACACAGACCTGTCCTTAGGGAGAGTCAGCCTCTACAGCCCAATACTATTCATCCACACAGACCTGTCCTTATGGAGAATCAGCCTCCACAGCCCAATACTATTCATCCACACAGACCTGTCCTTAAGAGAGTCAGCCTCCACAGCCCATTACTATTCATCCAAAGAGACCTTTCCTTAGGGAGAGTCAGCCTCCACAGCCCAATACTATTCATCCACACACAGACCTGTCCTTAGGGAGAGTCATCCTTCACAGACCAATACTATTCATACACAGACCTGTCCTTAGGGAGAGTCACTCTCCACAGCCCAATACTATTCATCCACACAGAGACCTGTCCTTAGGGAGAGTCAGACTCCACAGCCCAATACGTTTCATCAACACACAGACCTGTCCTTAGGAAGACTCAGCCTCCACAGCCCAATACGATTCATCCACACAGAGACCTGTCCTTAGGGAGAGTCAGCCTCCTCAGCCCAATACTATTCATCCACACACACAGACCTGTCCTTCGGGAAAGTCAGCCTCCACAGCCCAATACTATTCATCCACACAGACCTCTCCTTAGGGAGAGTCAGCCTCCACAGCCCAACACTATTCATCCACACACACAGACCTGTCCTTAGGGAGAGTCAGCCTCCACAGACCAATAATATTCATTCACACATACCTGTCCTTAGGGAGAGTCAGCCTCCACAGCCCAATACTATTCATCCACACACAGACCTGTCCTTAGGGAGAGTCATCCTTCACAGACCAATACTATTCATACACAGACCTGTCCTTAGGGAGAGTCAGCCTCCACAGCCCAATACTATTCATTCACACAGACCTGTCCTTGGGGAGAGTCAGCCTCCACAGCCCAGTACTAATCATCCACACAGACCTGTCCTTAGGGAGAGTCACTCTCCACAGCCCAATACTATTCATCCACACAGAGACCTGTCCTTAGGGAGAGTCAGACTCCACAGCCCAATACGTTTCATCAACACACAGACCTGTCCTTAGGAAGACTCAGCCTCCACAGCCCAATACGATTCATCCACACAGAGTCCTGTCCTTAGGGAGAGTCAGCCTCCTCAGCCCAATACTATTCATCCACACACACAGACCTGTCCTTCGGGAAAGTCAGCCTCCACAGCCCAATACTATTCATCCACACAGACCTCTCTTTAGGGAGAGTCAGCCTCCACAGCCCAACACTATTCATCCACACACACAGACCTGTCCTTAGGGAGAGTCAGCCTCCACAGACCAATAATATTCATCCACACAGACCTGTCCTTAGGGAGACTCAGCCTCCACAGCCCAATACTATTTATCCACACACAGAGACCTGTCCTTAGGGAGAGTCACTCTCCACAGCCAAATACTTTTCATCCACACACAGACCTGTCCTTAGGGAGAGTAAGCCTCCACACACCAATGCTATTCATTCACACAGACCTGTCCTTAGGGAGAGTCAGCCTCCACAGCCCAATACAATTTATCCTCACACAGAACTGTCCTTAGGGAGTCAGCCTACACAGCCCAATACTATTCATCAACACACAGACCTGTCCTTAGGGAGTCAGCCTCCACAGCCCAATACTATTCATCCACACAGACCTGTCCTTAGGGAGAGTCATCCTCCACCGCCAAATACTTTTCATCCAAACAGACATGTCCTTAGGGAGAGTCAGCCTCCACAGCCCAATACTATTCATCCACACACACAGACCTGTCCTTAGGGAGTCAGCCACCACAGCCCAATACTATTCATCAACACACAGACCTGTCCTTAGGGAGTAAGCCACCACAGCCAAATACTATTCATCCACACAGAGACCTGTTCTTAGGGAGTCAGCTTCCACAGCCCAATACTATTCATCCACACACACAGACCTGTCCTTAGGGAGAGTCAGCCTCCACAGCCCAATACTATTCATCAACACACAGACCTGTCCTTAGGGAGAGTCAGACTCCACAGACCAATGCTATTCATTCACACAGACATGTCCTTAGGGAGAGTCAGCCTGCACAGCCCAGTACTATTCATCCACACAGACCTCTCCTTACGGAGAGTCAGCTTCCACAGCCCAGACTATTCATCCAAACACACAGACCTGTCCTTAGGGAGAGTCAGCCTCCACAGACCAATAATATTCATCCACACAGACCTGTCCTTAGGGAGAGTCAGCCTCCACAGACCAATAATATTCATCCACACATACCTGTCCTTAGGGAGAGTCAGCCTCCACAGACCAATAATATTCATCCACACATACCTGTCCTTAGGGAGAGTCAGCCTCCACAGCCCAATATTATTCATCAACACACAGACCTGTCCTTACGGAGAGTAAGCATCCACAGCCCAATGCTATTCATCCACACACACAGACCTGTCCTTAGGGAGAGTCAGCCTCCACTGCCAAACACTATTCATCAACACAGACCTGTCCTTAGGGAGAGTCAGCCTCCACAGACCAATACTATTCATCCACACAGACCTGTCCTTAGGGAGAGTCAGCTTCCACAGCCCAATATTATTCATCCACACACAGACCTGTCCTTAGGGAGAGTCATCCTTCACAGACCAATACTATTCATACACAGACCTGTCCTTAGGGAGAGTCAGCCTCCACAGCCCAATACTATTCATTCACACAGACCTGTCCTTGGGGAGAGTCAGCCTCCACAGCCCAGTACTAATCATCCACACAGACCTGTTCTTAGGGAGAGTGAGCCTCCACAGCCCAATACTATTCATCCACACAGACCTGTCCTTAGGGAGAATCAGCCTCCACAGCCCAATACTATTCATTCAGACAGACCTCTCCTTAGGGAGAGTCAGCCTCCACAGCCCAATACTATTCATCCACACAGACCTGTCCTTGGGGAGAGTCAGCCTCCACAGCCCAATACTATTCATCCACACAGAGACCTGTCCTTAGGGAGAGTCAGACTCCACCGCCCAATACTATTCATCCCACACAGACCTGTCCTTAGGGAGAGTCAGCATCCACAGCCCAATACTATTCATCATCACAGAGACCTGTCCTTAGGGAGAGTCAGCCTCCTCAGCCCAATACTATTCATCCACACAGACCTGTCCTTCGGAAGAGTCAGCCTCCACAGCCCAATACTTATCATCAACACACAGACCTGTCCTTAGGGAGAGTCAGCCTCCACAGACCAATACTATTCATCCACACAGACCTGTCCTTAGGGAGAGTCAGCCTCCACAGCCAAATACTATTCATCCAAAGAGACCTGTCCTTACGGAGAGTCAGCCTCAACAGCCAAATACTATTCATCAACACAGACCTGTCCTAAGGGAGAGTCAGCCTCCACAGCCCAAAAATATTAATACACACAGACCTGTCCTTAGGGAGAGTCATCCTCCACAGACCAATACTATTCATACACAGACCTGTCCTTAGGGAGAGTCAGCCTCCACAGCCCAATACTATTCATTCACACAGACCTGTCCTTAGGGAGAGTCAGCCTCCACAGCCCAATACTAATCATCCACACAGACCTGTCCTTAGGGAGAGTCAGCCTCGACAGACCAATAATATTCATCCACACACACAGACCTGTCCTCAGGGAGAGTCAGCCTCCACAGACCAATACTATTCGTCCACACAGAGACCTGTCCTTAGGCAGAGTCAGCCTCCACTGCCCAATATTATTCATCAACACACAGACCTGTCCTTACGGAGAGTCAGCCTCCAAAGCACAATACTATTCATCCACACACAGACCTGTCCTTAGGGAGAGTCAGCCTCCACAGACCAATACTATTCATCCACACAAAGACCTGTCCTTAGGGAGAGTCAGCCTCCACCGCCAAATACTTTTCATCCACACAGACATGTCCTTAGGGAGAGTCAGCCTCCACAGCCCAATACTATTCATCCACACACACAGACCTGTCCTTAGGGAGTCAGCCACCACAGCCCAATACTATTCATCAACACACAGACCTGTCCTTAGGGAGTAAGCCACCACAGCCCAATACTATTCATCCACACAGAGACCTGTCCTTAGGGAGTCAGCTTCCACAGCCCAATACTATTCATCCACACACACAGACCTGTCCTTAGGGAGAGTCAGCCTCCACAGCCCAATACTATTCATCAACACACAGACCTGTCCTTAGGGAGAGTCAGACTCCACAGACCAATGCTATTCATTCACACAGACATGTCCTTAGGGAGAGTCAGCCTGCACAGCCCAGAACTATTCATCCACACAGACCTGTCCTTAGGGAGAGTCAGCCTCCACAGACCAATAATATTCATCCACACAGACCTGTCCTTAGGGAGAGTCAGCCTCCACAGACCAATAATATTCATCCACACATACCTGTCCTTAGGGAGAGTCAGCCTCCACAGACCAATAATAATCATCCACACATACCTGTCCTTAGGGAGAGTCAGCCTCCACAGCCCAATATTATTCATCAACACACAGACCTGTCCTTACGGAGAGTAAGCATCCACAGCCCAATGCTATTCATCCACACAGACCTGTCCTTAGGGAGAGTAAGCCTCATCAGCCCAATGCTATTCATCCAAAGAGACCTGTCCTTAGGGAGAGTAAGCCTCCACAGCCCAATGCTATTCATCCACACACACAGACCTGTCCTTCGGGAAAGTCAGCCTCCACAGCCCAATACTATTCATCCACACAGACCTCTCCTTAGGGAGAGTCAGCCTCCACAGCCCAACACTATTCATCCACACACACAGACCTGTCCTTAGGGAGAGTCAGCCTCCACAGACCAATAATATTCATCCACACATACCTGTCCTTAGGGAGAGTCAGCCTCCACAGCCCAATATTATTCATCAACACACAGACCTGTCCTTACGGAGAGTAAGCCTCCACAGCCCAATGCTATTCATCCACACACAGACCTGTCCTTAGGGAGATTCAGCCTCCACAGCCCAATACTATTCATCCAAAGAGACCTGTCCTTAGGGAGAGTCAGCCTCCACAGCCCAATACTATTCATCCAAAGAGACCTGTCCTTACGGAGAGTCAGCCTCCACAGCCCAATACTATTCATACACACAGACCTGTCCTTATGGAGAGTCAGCCTCCACAGCCAAATACTATTCATCAACACAGACCTGTCCTAAGGGAGAGTCAGCCTCCACAGCCCAAAAATATTCATACACACAGACCTGTCCTTAGGGAGAGTCATCCTCCACAGACCAATACTATTCATACACAGACCTGTCCTTAGGGAGAGTCAGCCTCCACAGCCCAATACGATTCATTCACACAGACCTGTCCTTAGGGAGAGTCAGCCTCCACAGCCCAATACTAATCATCCACACAGACCTGTCCTTAGGGAGAGTCAGCCTCCACAGACCAATACTTTTCATCCACACACACAGACCTGTCCTCAGGGAGAGTCAGCCTCCACAGACCAATACTATTCGTCCACACAGAGACCTGTCCTTAGGCAGAGTCAGCCTCCACTGCCCAATATTATTCATCAACACACAGACCTGTCCTTACGGAGAGTCAGCCTCCAAAGCACAATACTATTTATCCACACACAGACCTGTCCTTAGGGAGAGTCAGCCTCCACAGACCAATACTATTCATCCACACAAAGACCTGTCCTTAGGGAGAGTCAGCCTCCACCGCCAAATACTTTTCATCCACACAGACATGTCCTTAGGGAGAGTCAGCCTCCACAGCCCAATACTATTCATCCACACACACAGACCTGTCCTTAGGGAGTCAGCCACCACAGCCCAATACTATTCATCAACACACAGACCTGTCCTTAGGGAGTCAGCCACCACAGCCCAATACTATTCATCCACACAGAGACCTGTCCTTAGGGAGTCAGCTTCCACAGCCCAATACTATTCATCCACACACACAGACCTGTCCTTAGGGAGAGTCAGCCTCCACAGCCCAATACTATTCATCAACACACAGACCTGTCCTTAGGGAGAGTCAAACTCCACAGACCAATGCTATTCATTCACACAGACATGTCCTTAGGGAGAGTCAGCCTGCACAGCCCAGTACTATTCATCCACACAGAACTCTCCTTAGGGAGAGTCAGCCTCCACAGCCCAACACTATTCATCCACACACACAGACCTGTCCTTAGGGAGAGTCAGCCTCCACAGACCAATAATATTCATCCACACATACCTGTCCTTAGGGAGAGTCAGCCTCCACAGCCCAATATTATTCATCAACACACAGACCTGTCCTTAGGGAGAGTAAGCCTCCACAGCCCAATGCTATTCATCCACACACACAGACCTGTCCTTAGGGAGAGTCAGCCTCCACAGCCCAATACTATTCATCCAAAGAGACCTGTCCTTAGGGAGAGTCAGCCTCCACAGCCCAATACTATTCATACACACAGATCTGTCCTTAGGGAGAGTCAGCCTCCACAGCCCAATACCATTCATCCTCACACAGAACTGTCCTTAGGGAGTCAGCCTACACAGCCCAATACTATTCATCAACACACAGACCTGTCCTTAGGGAGAGTCAGCCTCCACAGACCAATACTTTTCATCCACAATGACCTGTCCTTAGGGAGAGTCGGCCTCCACAGACCAATACTATTCATCCACACAGACCTGTCCTTAGAGAGAGCCAGCCTCCACAGCCCAATACTATTCATCCACACACAGAGACCTGTCCTTAGGGAGAGTCAGCCTCCACCGCCAAATACTTTTTTCCACACAGACATGTCCTTAGGGAGAGTCAGCCTCCACAGCCCAATACTATTCATCCACACAGAGACCTGTCCTTAAGGAGTCAGGTTCCACAGCCCAATACTATTCATCCACACAGAGACCTGTCCTTTTGGAGAGTCAGCCTCCTCAGCCCAATACTATTCATCCACACACACAGACCAGTCCTTAGGGAGAGTCAGCCTCCATAGCCCAAAACTTCACATCCACACACAGACCTGTCCTTAGGGAGAGTCAGCCTCCACAGCCCAATACTACTCATCCGCACACACAGACCTGTCCTTAGGGAGACATAGCCTCCACAGCCCAATATTATTCATCAACACACAGACCTGTCCTTAAGGAGAGTCAGCCTCCACAGCCTAATATTATTCATCAATACACAGACCTGTCCTTAGGGAGAGTCAGCCTCCACAGCCCAATATTATTCATCAACACACAGACCTGTCCTTAGGGAGAGTCAGCCTCCACAGCCCAATATTATTCATCAACACACAGACCTGTCCTTACGGAGAGTAAGCCTCCACAGCCCAATACTATTCATCCACACAGACCTGTCCTTACGGAGAGTAAGCCTCCACAGCCCAATGCTATTCATCCACACACACAGACCTGTCCTTAGGGAGAGTCAGCCTCTACAGCCCAATACTGTTCATCCACACAGACCTGTCCTTATGGAGAATCAGCCTCCACAGCCCAATACTATTCATCCACACAGACCTGTCCTTAGGGAGAGTCAGCCTCCACAGCCCAATACTATTCATCCAAAGAGACCTTTCCTTAGAGAGAGTCAGCCTCCACAGCCCAATACTATTCATACACACAGACCTGTCCTTAGGGAGAGTCAGCCTCCACAGCCAAACACTATTCATCAACACAGACCTGTCCTTAGGGAGAGTCAGCCTCCACAGCCCAATACTATTCATCCACACACAGACCTGTCCTTAGGGAGAGTCAGCCTTCACAGACCAATACTTTTCATACACAGACCTGTCCTTAGGGAGAGTCAGCCTCCACAGCCCAATACTATTCATTCACACAGACCTGTCCTTGGGGAGAGTCAGCCTCCACAGACCAATACTAATCATCCACACAGACCTGTCCTTAGGGAGAGTCACTCTCCACAGCCCAATACTATTCATCCACACAGAGACCTGTCCATATGGAGAGTCAGACTCCACAGCCCAATACGTTTCATCAACACACAGACCTGTCCATAGGAAGACTCAGCCTCCACAGCCCAATACGATTCATCCACACAAAGACCTGTCCTTAGGGAGTGTCAGCCTCCACAGCCCAATACTATTCATACACACAGACCTGTCCTTAGGGAGACTCAGCCTCCACAGCCCAATACTATTTATCCACACACAGAGACCTGTCCTTAGGGAGAGTCAGCCTCGACAGCCAAATACTTTTCATCCACACACAGACCTGTCCTTAGGGAGAGTAAGCCTCCACACACCAATGCTATTCATTCACACAGACCTGTCCTTAGGGAGCGTCAGCCTCCACAGCCCAATACCATTCATCCTCACACAGTACTGTCCTTAGGGAGTCAGCCTACACAGCCCAATACTATTCATCAACACACAGACCTGTCCTTAGGGAGTCAGCCTCCACAGCCCAATACTATTCATCCACACAGACCTGTCCTTAGGGAGAGTCATCCTCCACAGCCCAATACTATTCATCCACACAGACCTGTCCTTAGGGAGAGTCGGCCTCCACAGACAAATACTATTCATCCACACAGACCTGTCCTGAGGGAGAGTCAGCCTCCACAGACAAATGCCACTCATCTACACACAGACCTGTCCATAGGGAGAGTCAGCCTCCACAGCCCAATACTATTCATCCACACAGACCTTTCCTTTGGGAGAGTAAGCCTCCACAGAGCAATGCTATATATTCACACAGACTTGTCCTTAGGAAGAGTCAGCCTCCACAGCCCAATACTATTCATCTACACACAGACCTGTTCTAAGGGAGAGTGAGCCTCCACAGCCCAATACTATTCATCCACACAGACCTGTCCTTAGGGAGAGTCAGCCTCCACAGCCCAATACTATTCATTCACACAGACCTGTCCTTAAGGAGAGTCAGCATCCACAGCCCAATACTATTCATCCACACAGACCTGTCCTTGGGGAGAGTCAGCCTCCACAGCCCTATACTATTCATCCACACAGAGACCTGTCCTTAGGGAGAGTCAGACTCCACCGCCCAATACTATTCATCCCACACAGACCTGTCCTTAGGGAGAGTCAGCCTCCACAGCCCAATACTATTCATCATCACAGAGACCTGTCCTTAGGGAGAGTCAGCCTCCTCAGCCCAATACTATTCATCCACACAGACCTGTCCTTCGGAAGAGTCAGCCTCCACAGCCCAATACTTATCATCAACACACAGACCTGTACTTAGGGAGAGTCAGGCTCCACAGACCAATACTATTCATCCACACAGACCTGTCCTTAGGCAGAGTCAGCCTACACAGCCCAATACTATTCATCCAAAGAGACCTGTCCTTACGGAGAGTCAGCCTCCACAGCCCAATACTATTCATACACACAGACCTGTCCTTAGGGAGAGTCAGCCTCCACAGCCAAATACTATTCATCAACACAGACCTGTCCTAAGGGAGAGTCAGCCTCCACAGCCCAAAAATATTCATACACACAGACCTGTCCTTAGGGAGAGTCATCCTCCACAGACCAATACTATTCATACACAGACCTGTCCTTAGGGAGAGTCAGCCTCCACAGCCCAATACTAATCATCCACACAGACCTGTCCTTAGGGAGAGTCAGCCTCCACAGACCAATAATATTCATCCACACATACCTGTCCTTAGGGAGAGTCAGCCTCCACAGCCCAATATTATTCATCAACACGCAGACCTGTCCTTACGGAGAGTAAGCATCCACAGCCCAATGCTACTCATCCACACAGACCTGTCCTTGGGGAGAGTAAGCCTCCACAGCCCAATGCTATTCATCCACACACACAGACCTGTCCTTAGGGAGAGTCAGCCTCCACAGCCCAATACTATTCATCCAAAGAGACCTGTCCTTAGGGAGAGTCAGCCTCCACAGCCCAATACTATTCATACACACATACCTGTCCTTAGGGAGAGTCAGCCTCCACAGCCAAATTCTATTCATCAACACAGACCTGTCCTTAGGGAAAGTCAGCCTCCACAGCCCAATACTATTCATACACAGACCTGTCCTTAGGGAGAGTCAGCCTCCACAGCCCAATACTATTCATTCACACAGACCTGTCCTTAGGGAGAGTCAGCCTCCACAGCCCAATACTATTTATCCACACAGACCTGTCCTTAGGGAGAGTCACTCTCCACAGCCCAATACTATTCATACACACAGACCTGTCCTTAGGGAGACTCAGCCTCCACAGCCCAATACTATTTATCCACACACAGAGACCTGTCCTTAGGGAGAGTCAGCCTCGACAGCCAAATACTTTTCATCCACACACAGACCTGTCCTTAGGGAGAGTAAGCCTCCACACACCAATGCTATTCATTCACACAGACCTGTCCTTAGGGAGAGTCAGCCTCCACAGCCCAATACCATTCATCCTCACACAGAACTGTCCTTAGGGAGTCAGCCTACACAGCCCAATACTATTCATCAACACACAGACCTGTCCTTAGGGAGTCAGCCTCCACAGCCCAATACTATTCATCCACACAGACCTGTCCTTAGGGAGAGTCGGCCTCCACAGACCAAAACTATTCATCCACACAGACCTGTCCTGAGGGAGAGTCAGCCTCCACAGACAAATACCACTCATCTACACACAGACCTGTCCATAGGGAGAGTCAGCCTCCACAGCCCAATACTATTCATCCACACAGACCTTTCCTTTGGGAGAGTAAGCCTCCACAGACCAATGCTATATATTCACACAGACTTGTCCTTAGGGAGAGTCAGCCTCCACAGCCCAATACTATTCATCTACACACAGACCTGTCCTCAGGGAGAGTCAGCCTCCACAGACCAATACTATTCGTCCACACAGAGACCTGTCCTTAGGCAGAGTCAGCCTCCACTGCCCAATATTATTCATCAACACACAGACCTGTCCTTACGGAGAGTCAGCCTCCAAAGCACAATACTAGTCATCCACACACAGACCTGTCCTTAGGGAGAGTCAGCCTCCACAGACCAATACTATTCATCCACACAAAAACCTGTCCTTAGGGAGAGTCAGCCTCCACCGCCAAATACTTTTCATCCACACAGACATGTCCTTAGGGAGAGTCAGCCACCACAGTCAAATACTATTCATCCACACAGACCTGTCCTTAGGGAGAGTCAGCCTCCACAGCCCAATACTATTCATTCACACAGACCTGTCCTTAAGGAGAGTCAGCATCCACAGCCCAATACTATTCATCCACACAGACCTGTCCTTGGGGAGAGTCAGCCTCCACAGGACTATACTATTCATCCACACAGAGCCCTGTCCTTAGGGAGAGTCAGACTCCACCGCCCAATACTATTCATCCCACACAGACCTGTCCTTAGGGAGAGTCAGCCTCCACAGCCCAATACTATTCATCATCACAGAGACCTGTCCTTAGGGAGAGTCAGCCTCCTCAGCCCAATACTATTCATCCACACAGACCTGTCCTTCGGAAGAGTCAGCCTCCACAGCCCAATACTTATCATCAACACACAGACCTGTCCTTAGGGAGAGTCAGCCTCCACAGACAAATATTATTCATCCACACAGACCTGTCCTTAGGGAGAGTCAGCCTCCACAGCCCAATACTATTCATCCAAAGAGACCTGTCCTTACGGAGTCAGCCTCCACAGCCCAATACTATTCATACACACAGACCTGTCCTTAGGGAGAGTCAACCTCCACAGCCAAATACTATTCATCAACACAGACCTGTCCTAAGGGAGAGTCAGCCTCCACAGCCCAAAAATATTCATACACACAGACCTGTCCTTAGGGAGAGTCATCCTCCACAGACCAATACTATTCATACACAGACCTGTCCTTAGGGAGAGTCAGCCTCCACAGCCCAATACGATTCATTCACACAGACCTGTCCTTAGGGAGAGTCAGCCTCCACAGCCCAATACTAATCATCCACACAGACCTGTCCTTAGGGAGAGTCAGCCTCCACAGACCAATACTATTCATCCACACACACAGACCTGTCCTCAGGGAGAGTCAGCCTCCACAGACCAAAACTATTCGTCCACACAGAGACCTGTCCTTAGGCAGAGTCAGCCTCCACTGCCCAATATTATTCATCAACACACAGACCTGTCCTTACGGAGAGTCAGCCTCCAAAGCACAATACTAGTCATCCACACACAGACCTGTCCTTAGGGAGAGTCAGCCTCCACAGACCAATACTATTCATCCACACAAAAACCTGTCCTTAGGGAGAGTCAGCCTCCACCGCCAAATACTTTTCATCCACACAGACATGTCCTTAGGGAGAGTCAGCCACCACAGCCAAATACTATTCATCCACACACACAGACCTGTCCTTAGGGAGTCAGCCACCACAGCCCAATACTATTCATCAACACACAGACCTGTCCTTAGGGAGTCAGCCACCACAGCCCAATACTATTCGTCCACACAGAGACCTGTCCTTAGGGAGTCAGCTTCCACAGCCCAATACTATTCATCCACACACACAGACCTGTCCTTAGGGAGAGTCAGCATCCACAGCCCAATACTATTCATCAACACACAGACCTGTCCTTAGGGAGAGTCAGACTCCACAGACCAATGCTATTCATTCACACAGACATGTCCTTAGGGAGAGTCAGCCTGCACAGCCCAGTACTATTCATCCACACAGACCTCTCCTTAGGGAGAGTCAGCCTCCACAGCCCAACACTATTCATCCACACACACAGACCTGTCCTTAGGGAGAGTCAGCCTCCACAGACAAATAATATTCATCCACACAGACCTGTCCTTAGGGAGAGTAAGCCTCCACAGCCCAATGCTATTCATCCACACACACAGACCTGTCCTTAGGGAGAGTCAGCCTCTACAGCCCAATACTATTCATCCACACAGACCTGTCCTTATGGAGAATCAGCCTCCACAGCCCAATACTATTCATCCACACAGACCTGTCCTTAAGAGAGTCAGCCTCCACAGCCCATTACTATTCATCCAAAGAGACCTTTCCTTAGGGAGAGTCAGCCTCCACAGCCCAATACTATTCATACACACAGACCTGTCCTTAGGGAGAGTCAGCCTCCACAGCCCAATACTATTCATCCACACACAGACCTGTCCTTAGGGAGAGTCATCCTTCACAGACCAATACTATTCATACACAGACCTGTCCTTAGGGAGAGTCACTCTCCACAGCCCAATACTATTCATCCACACAGAGACCTGTCCTTAGGGAGAGTCAGACTCCACAGCCCAATACGTTTCATCAACACACAGACCTGTCCTTAGGAAGACTCAGCCTCCACAGCCCAATACGATTCATCCACACAGAGACCTGTCCTTAGGGAGAGTCAGCCTCCTCAGCCCAATACTATTCATCCACACACACAGACCTGTCCTTCGGGAAAGTCAGCCTCCACAGCCCAATACTATTCATCCACACAGACCTCTCCTTAGGGAGAGTCAGCCTCCACAGCCCAACACTATTCATCCACACACACAGACCTGTCCTTAGGGAGAGTCAGCCTCCACAGACCAATAATATTCATTCACACATACCTGTCCTTAGGGAGAGTCAGCCTCCACAGCCCAATATTATTCATCAACACACAGACCTGTCCTTAGGGAGAGTCAGCCTCCACAGCCCAATACTATTCATCCACACACAGACATGTCCTTAGGGAGAGTCATCCTTCACAGACCAATACTATTCATACACAGACCTGTCCTTAGGGAAAGTCAGCCTCCACAGCCCAATACTATTCATTCACACAGACCTGTCCTTGGGGAGAGTCAGCCTCCACAGCCCAGTACTAATCATCCACACAGACCTGTCCTTAGGGAGAGTCACTCTCCACAGCCCAATACTATTCATCCACACAGAGACCTGTCCTTAGGGAGAGTCAGACTCCACAGCCCAATACTATTCATCCAAAGAGACCTGTCCTTACGGAGAGTCAGCCTCCACAGCCCAATACTATTCATACACACAGACCTGTCCTTAGGGAGAGTCAGCCTCCACAGCCAAATACTATTCATCAACACAGACCTGTCCTAAGGGAGAGTCAGCCTCCACAGCCCAAAAATATTCATACACACAGACCTGTCCTTAGGGAGAGTCATCCTCCACAGACCAATACTATTCATACACAGACCTGTCCTTAGGGAGAGTCAGCCTCCACAGCCCAATACGATTCATTCACACAGACCTGTCCTTAGGGAGAGTCAGCCTCCACAGCCCAATACTAATCATCCACACAGACCTGTCCTTAGGGAGAGTCAGCCTCCACAGACCAATACTATTCATCCACACACACAGACCTGTCCTCAGGGAGAGTCAGCCTCCACAGACCAATACTATTCGTCCACACAGAGACCTGTCCTTAGGCAGAGTCAGCCTCCACTGCCCAATATTATTCATCAACACACAGACCTGTCCTTACGGAGAGTCAGCCTCCAAAGCACAATACTAGTCATCCACACACAGACCTGTCCTTAGGGAGAGTCAGCCTCCACAGACCAATACTATTCATCCACACAAAAACCTGTCCTTAGGGAGAGTCAGCCTCCACCGCCAAATACTTTTCATCCACACAGACATGTCCTTAGGGAGAGTCAGCCACCACAGCCAAATACTATTCATCCACACACACAGACCTGTCCTTAGGGAGTCAGCCACCACAGCCCAATACTATTCATCAACACACAGACCTGTCCTTAGGGAGTCAGCCACCACAGCCCAATACTATTCGTCCACACAGAGACCTGTCCTTAGGGAGTCAGCTTCCACAGCCCAATACTATTCATCCACACACACAGACCTGTCCTTAGGGAGAGTCAGCATCCACAGCCCAATACTATTCATCAACACACAGACCTGTCCTTAGGGAGAGTCAGACTCCACAGACCAATGCTATTCATTCACACAGACATGTCCTTAGGGAGAGTCAGCCTGCACAGCCCAGTACTATTCATCCACACAGACCTCTCCTTAGGGAGAGTCAGCCTCCACAGCCCAACACTATTCATCCACACACACAGACCTGTCCTTAGGGAGAGTCAGCCTCCACAGACAAATAATATTCATCCACACAGACCTGTCCTTAGGGAGAGTAAGCCTCCACAGCCCAATGCTATTCATCCACACACACAGACCTGTCCTTAGGGAGAGTCAGCCTCTACAGCCCAATACTATTCATCCACACAGACCTGTCCTTATGGAGAATCAGCCTCCACAGCCCAATACTATTCATCCACACAGACCTGTCCTTAAGAGAGTCAGCCTCCACAGCCCATTACTATTCATCCAAAGAGACCTTTCCTTAGGGAGAGTCAGCCTCCACAGCCCAATACTATTCATACACACAGACCTGTCCTTAGGGAGAGTCAGCCTCCACAGCCCAATACTATTCATCCACACACAGACCTGTCCTTAGGGAGAGTCATCCTTCACAGACCAATACTATTCATACACAGACCTGTCCTTAGGGAGAGTCACTCTCCACAGCCCAATACTATTCATCCACACAGAGACCTGTCCTTAGGGAGAGTCAGACTCCACAGCCCAATACGTTTCATCAACACACAGACCTGTCCTTAGGAAGACTCAGCCTCCACTGCCCAATACGATTCATCCACACAGAGACCTGTCCTTAGGGAGAGTCAGCCTTCTCAGCCCAATACTATTCATCCACACACACAGACCTGTCCTTCGGGAAAGTCAGCCTCCACAGCCCAATACTATTCATCCACACAGACCTCTCCTTAGGGAGAGTCAGCCTCCACAGCCCAACACTATTCATCCACACACACAGACCTGTCCTTAGGGAGAGTCAGCCTCCACAGACCAATAATATTCATTCACACATACCTGTCCTTAGGGAGAGTCAGCCTCCACAGCCCAATATTATTCATCAACACACAGACCTGTCCTTAGGGAGAGTCAGCCTCCACAGCCCAATACTATTCATCCACACACAGACCTGTCCTTAGGGAGAGTCATCCTTCACAGACCAATACTATTCATACACAGACCTGTCCTTAGGGAAAGTCAGCCTCCACAGCCCAATACTATTCATTCACACAGACCTGTCCTTGGGGAGAGTCAGCCTCCACAGCCCAGTACTAATCATCCACACAGACCTGTCCTTAGGGAGAGTCACTCTCCACAGCCCAATACTATTCATCCACACAGAGACCTGTCCTTAGGGAGAGTCAGACTCCACAGCCCAATACGTTTCATCAACACACAGACCTGTCCTTAGGAAGACTCAGCCTCCACAGCCCAATACGATTCATCCACACAGAGACCTGTCCTTAGGGAGAGTCAGCCTCCTCAGCCCAATACTATTCATCCACACACACAGACCTGTCCTTCGGGAAAGTCAGCCTCCACAGCCCAATACTATTCATCCACACAGACCTCTCTTTAGGGAGAGTCAGCCTCCACAGCCCAACACTATTCATCCACACACACAGACCTGTCCTTAGGGAGAGTCAGCCTCCACAGACCAATAATATTCATCCACACATACCTGTCCTTAGGGAGAGTCAGCCTCCACAGCCCAATATTATTCATCAACACACAGACCTGTCCTTACGGAGAGTAAGCATCCACAGCCCAATGCTATTCATCCACACAGACCTGTCCTTAGGGAGAGTCAGCCTCCACAGCCCAATACTATTCATCCAAAGAGACCTGTCATTAGGGAGAGTCAGCCTCCACAGCCAAATACTATTCATCAACACAGACCTGTCCTTAGGGAGAGTCAGCCTCCACAGCCCAATACTATTCATACACAGACCTGTCCTTAGGGAGAGTCAGCCTCCACAGCCCAATACTATTCATTCACACAGACCTGTCCTTAGGGAGACTCAGCCTCCACAGCCCAATACCATTCATCCTCACACAGAACTGTCCTTAGGGAGTCAGCCTACACAGCCCAATACTATTCATCAACACACAGACCTGTCCTTAGGGAGTCAGCCTCCACAGCCCAATACTATTCATCCACACAGACCTGTCCTTAGGGAGAGTCGGCCTCCACAGACCAAAACTATTCATCCACACAGACCTGTCCTGAGGGAGAGTCAGCCTCCACAGCCCAATACTATTCATACACACAGACCTGTCCTTAGGGAGAGTCAGCCTCCACAGCCAAATACTATTCATCAACACAGACCTGTCCTAAGGGAGAGTCAGCCTCCACAGCCCAAAAATATTCATACACACAGACCTGTCCTTAGGGAGAGTCATCCTCCACAGACCAATACTATTCATACACAGACCTGTCCTTAGGGAGAGTCAGCCTCCACAGCCCAATACGATTCATTCACACAGACCTGTCCTTAGGGAGAGTCAGCCTCCACAGCCCAATACTAATCATCCACACAGACCTGTCCTTAGGGAGAGTCAGCCTCCACAGACCAATACTATTCATCCACACACACAGACCTGTCCTCAGGGAGAGTCAGCCTCCACAGACCAATACTATTCGTCCACACAGAGACCTGTCCTTAGGCAGAGTCAGCCTCCACTGCCCAATATTATTCATCAACACACAGACCTGTCCTTACGGAGAGTCAGCCTCCAAAGCACAATACTAGTCATCCACACACAGACCTGTCCTTAGGGAGAGTCAGCCTCCACAGACCAATACTATTCATCCACACAAAAACCTGTCCTTAGGGAGAGTCAGCCTCCACCGCCAAATACTTTTCATCCACACAGACATGTCCGTAGGGAGAGTCAGCCACCACAGCCAAATACTATTCATCCACACACACAGACCTGTCCTTAGGGAGTCAGCCACCACAGCCCAATACTATTCATCAACACACAGACCTGTCCTTAGGGAGTCAGCCACCACAGCCCAATACTATTCGTCCACACAGAGACCTGTCCTTAGGGAGTCAGCTTCCACAGCCCAATACTATTCATCCACACACACAGACCTGTCCTTAGGGAGAGTCAGCATCCACAGCCCAATACTATTCATCAACACACAGACCTGTCCTTAGGGAGAGTCAGACTCCACAGACCAATGCTATTCATTCACACAGACATGTCCTTAGGGAGAGTCAGCCTGCACAGCCCAGTACTATTCATCCACACAGACCTCTCCTTAGGGAGAGTCAGCCTCCACAGCCCAACACTATTCATCCACACACACAGACCTGTCCTTAGGGAGAGTCAGCCTCCACAGACCAATAATATTCATCCACACAGACCTGTCCTTAGGGAGAGTAAGCCTCCACAGCCCAATGCTATTCATCCACACACACAGACCTGTCCTTAAGAGAGTCAGCCTCCACAGCCCATTACTATTCATCCAAATAGACCTTTCCTTAGGGAGAGTCAGCCTCCACAGCCCAATACTATTCATACACACAGACCTGTCCTTAGGGAGAGTCACTCTCCACAGCCCAATACTATTCATCCACACACACAGACCTGTCCTTCGGGAAAGTCAGCCTCCACAGCCCAATACTATTCATCCACACAGACCTCTCCTTAGGGAGAGTCAGCCTCCACAGCCCAATATTATTCATCAACACACAGACCTGTCCTTAGGGAGAGTCAGCCTCCACAGACCAATACTATTCATACACAGACCTGTCCTTAGGGAGAGTCAGCCTCCACAGCCCAATACTATTCATTCACACAGACCTGTCCTTGGGGAGAGTCAGCCTCCACAGCCCAGTACTAATCATCCACACAGACCTGTCCTTAGGGAGAGTCACTCTCCACAGCCCAATACTATTCATCCACACAGAGACCTGTCCTTAGGGAGAGTCAGACTCCACAGCCCAATACGTTTCATCAACACACAGACCTGTCCTTAGGAAGACTCAGCCTCCACAGCCCAATACGATTCATCCACACAGAGACCTGTCCTTAGGGAGAGTCAGCCTCCTCAGCCCAATACTATTCATCCACACACACAGACCTGTCCTTCGGGAAAGTCAGCCTCCACAGCCCAATACTATTCATCCACACAGACCTCTCTTTAGGGAGAGTCAGCCTCCACAGCCCAACACTATTCATCCACACACACAGACCTGTCCTTAGGGAGAGTCAGCCTCCACAGACCAATAATATTCATCCACACATACCTGTCCTTAGGGAGAGTCAGCCTCCACAGCCCAATATTATTCATCAACACACAGACCTGTCCTTACGGAGAGTAAGCATCCACAGCCCAATGCTATTCATCCACACAGACCTGTCCTTAGGGAGAGTCAGCCTCCACAGCCCAATACTATTCATCCAAAGAGACCTGTCATTAGGGAGAGTCAGCCTCCACAGCCAAATACTATTCATCAACACAGACCTGTCCTTAGGGAGAGTCAGCCTCCACAGCCCAATACTATTCATACACAGACCTGTCCTTAGGGAGAGTCAGCCTCCACAGCCCAATACTATTCATTCACACAGACCTGTCCTTAGGGAGACTCAGCCTCCACAGCCCAATACCATTCATCCTCACACAGAACTGTCCTTAGGGAGTCAGCCTACACAGCCCAATACTATTCATCAACACACAGACCTGTCCTTAGGGAGTCAGCCTCCACAGCCCAATACTATTCATCCACACAGACCTGTCCTTAGGGAGAGTCGGCCTCCACAGACCAAAACTATTCATCCACACAGACCTGTCCTGAGGGAGAGTCAGCCTCCACAGACAAATACCACTCATCTACACACAGACCTGTCCATAGGGAGAGTCAGCCTCCACAGCCCAATACTATTCATCCACACAGACCTTTCCTTTGGGAGAGTAAGCCTCCACAGACCAATGCTATATATTCACACAGACTTGTCCTTAGGGAGAGTCAGCCTCCACAGCCCAATACTATTCATCTACACACAGACCTGTTCTTAGGGAGAGTGAGCCTCCACAGCCCAATACTATTCATCCACACAGACCTGTCCTTAGGGAGAGTCAGCCTCCACAGCCCAATACTATTCATTCACACAGACCTGTCCTTAAGGAGAGTCAGCATCCACAGCCCAATACTATTCATCCACACAGACCTGTCCTTGGGGAGAGTCAGCCTCCACAGGACTATACTATTCATCCACACAGAGCCCTGTCCTTAGGGAGAGTCAGACTCCACCGCCCAATACTATTCATCCCACACAGACCTGTCCTTAGGGAGAGTCAGCCTCCACAGCCCAATACTATTCATCATCACAGAGACCTGTCCTTAGGGAGAGTCAGCCTCCTCAGCCCAATACTATTCATCCACACAGACCTGTCCTTAGGGAGAGTCAGCCTCCACAGACAAATACTATTCATCCACACAGACCTGTCCTTAGGGAGATTCAGCCTCCACAGCCCAATACTATTCATCCAAAGAGACCTGTCCTTACGGAGAGTCAGCCTCCACAGCCCAATACTATTCATACACAGACCTGTCCTTAGGGAGAGTCAGCCTCCACAGCCCAATACTATTCATTCACACAGACCTGTCCTTAGGGAGACTCAGCCTCCACAGCCCAATACCATTCATCCTCACACAGAACTGTCCTTAGGGAGTCAGCCTACACAGCCCAATACTATTCATCAACACACAGACCTGTCCTTAGGGAGTCAGCCTCCACAGCCCAATACTATTCATCCACACAGACCTGTCCTTAGGGAGAGTCGGCCTCCACAGACCAAAACTATTCATCCACACAGACCTGTCCTGAGGGAGAGTCAGCCTCCACAGACAAATACCACTCATCTACACACAGACCTGTCCATAGGGAGAGTCAGCCTCCACAGCCCAATACTATTCATCCACACAGACCTTTCCTTTGGGAGAGTAAGCCTCCACAGACCAATGCTATATATTCACACAGACTTGTCCTTAGGGAGAGTCAGCCTCCACAGCCCAATACTATTCATCTACACACAGACCTGTTCTTAGGGAGAGTGAGCCTCCACAGCCCAATACTATTCATCCACACAGACCTGTCCTTAGGGAGAGTCAGCCTCCACAGCCCAATACTATTCATTCACACAGACCTGTCCTTAAGGAGAGTCAGCATCCACAGCCCAATACTATTCATCCACACAGACCTGTCCTTGGGGAGAGTCAGCCTCCACAGGACTATACTATTCATCCACACAGAGCCCTGTCCTTAGGGAGAGTCAGACTCCACCGCCCAATACTATTCATCCCACACAGACCTGTCCTTAGGGAGAGTCAGCCTCCACAGCCCAATACTATTCATCATCACAGAGACCTGTCCTTAGGGAGAGTCAGCCTCCTCAGCCCAATACTATTCATCCACACAGACCTGTCCTTAGGGAGAGTCAGCCTCCACAGACAAATACTATTCATCCACACAGACCTGTCCTTAGGGAGATTCAGCCTCCACAGCCCAATACTATTCATCCAAAGAGACCTGTCCTTACGGAGAGTCAGCCTCCACAGCCCAATACTATTCATACACACAGACCTGTCCTTAGGGAGAGTCAGCCTCCACAGCAAAATACTATTCATCAACACAGACCTGTCCTAAGGGAGAGTCAGCCTCCACAGCCCAAAAATATTCATACACACAGACCTGTCATTAGGGAGAGTCATCCTCCACAGACCAATACTATTCATACACAGACCTGTCCTTAGGGAGAGTCAGCCTCCACAGCCCAATACTAATCATCCACACAGACCTGTCCTTAGGGAGAGTCAGCCTCCACAGACCAATACTATTCATCCACACACACAGACCTGTCCTCAGGGAGAGTCAGCCTCCACAGACCAATACTATTCGTCCACACAGAGACCTGTCCTTAGGCAGAGTCAGCCTCCACTGCCCAATATTATTCATCAACACACAGACCTGTCCTTACGGAGAGTCAGCCTCCAAAGCACAAGACTAGTCATCCACACACAGACCTGTCCTTAGGGAGAGTCAGCCTCCACAGACCAATACTATTCATCCACACAAAAACCTGTCCTTAGGGAGAGTCAGCCTCCACCGCCAAATACTTTTCATCCACACAGACATGTCCTTAGGGAGAGTCAGCCACCACAGCCAAATACTATTCATCCACACACACAGACCTGTCCTTAGGGAGTCAGCCACCACAGCCCAATACTATTCATCAACACACAGACCTGTCCTTAGGGAGTCAGCCACCACAGCCCAATACTATTCATCCACACAGAGACCTGTCCTTAGGGAGTCAGCTTCCACAGCCCAATACTATTCATCCACACACACAGACCTGTCCTTAGGGAGAGTCAGCCTCCACAGCCCAATACTATTCATCAACACACAGACCTGTCCTTAGGGAGAGTCAGACTCCACAGACCAATGCTATTCATTCACACAGACATGTCCTTAGGGAGAGTCAGCCTGCACAGCCCAGTACTATTCATCCACACAGACCTCTCCTTAGGGAGAGTCAGCCTCCACAGCCCAACACTATTCATCCACACACACAGACCTGTCCTTAGGGAGAGTCAGCCTCCACAGACCAATAATATTCATCCACACAGACCTGTCCTTAGGGAGAGTAAGCCTCCACAGCCCAATGCTATTCATCCACACACAGACCTGTCCTTAGGGAGAGTCAGCCTCTACAGCCCAATACTATTCATCCACACAGACCTGTCCTTATGGAGAATCAGCCTCCACAGCCCAATACTATTCATCCACACAGACCTGTCCTTAAGAGAGTCAGCCTCCACAGCCCATTACTATTCATCCAAAGAGACCTTTCCTTAGGGAGAGTCAGCCTCCACAGCCCAATACTATTCATACACACAGACCTGTCCTTAGGGAGAGTCAGCCTCCACAGCCCAATACTATTCATCCACACACAGACCTGTCCTTAGGGAGAGTCATCCTTCACAGACCAATACTATTCATACACAGACCTGTCCTTTGGGAGAGTCACTCTCCACAGCCCAATACTATTCATCCACACAGAGACCTGTCCTTAGGGAGAGTCAGACTCCACAGCCCAATACGTTTCATCAACACACAGACCTGTCCTTAGGAAGACTCAGCCTCCACAGCCCAATACGATTCATCCACACAGAGACCTGTCCTTAGGGAGAGTCAGCCTCCTCAGCCCAATACTATTCATCCACACACACAGACCTGTCCTTCGGGAAAGTCAGCCTCCACAGCCCAATACTATTCATCCACACAGACCTCTCCTTAGGGAGAGTCAGCCTCCACAGCCCAACACTATTCATCCACACACACAGACCTGTCCTTAGGGAGAGTCAGCCTCCACAGACCAATAATATTCATTCACACATACCTGTCCTTAGGGAGAGTCAGCCTCCACAGCCCAATATTATTCATCAACACACAGACCTGTCCTTAGGGAGAGTCAGCCTCCACAGCCCAATACTATTCATCCACACACAGACCTGTCCTTAGGGAGAGTCATCCTTCACAGACCAATACTATTCATACACAGACCTGTCCTTAGGGAGAGTCAGCCTCCACAGCCCAATACTATTCATTCACACAGACCTGTCCTTGGGGAGAGTCAGCCTCCACAGCCCAGTACTAATCATCCACACAGACCTGTCCTTAGGGAGAGTCACTCTCCACAGCCCAATACTATTCATCCACACAGAGACCTGTCCTTAGGGAGAGTCAGACTCCACAGCCCAATACGTTTCATCAACACACAGACCTGTCCTTATGAAGACTCAGCCTCCACAGCCCAATACGATTCATCCACACAGAGACCTGTCCTTAGGGAGAGTCAGCCTCCTCAGCCCAATACTATTCATCCACACACACAGACCTGTCCTTCGGGAAAGTCAGCCTCCACAGCCCAATACTATTCATCCACACAGACCTCTCTTTAGGGAGAGTCAGCCTCCACAGCCCAACACTATTCATCCACACACACAGACCTGTCCTTAGGGAGAGTCAGCCTCCACAGACCAATAATATTCATCCACACATACCTGTCCTTAGGGAGAGTCAGCCTCCACAGCCCAATATTATTCATCAACACACAGACCTGTCCTTACGGAGAGTAAGCATCCACAGCCCAATGCTATTCATCCACACAGACCTGTCCTTAGGGAGAGTCAGCCTCCACAGCCCAATACTATTCATCCAAAGAGACCTGTCATTAGGGAGAGTCAGCCTCCACAGCCAAATACTATTCATCAACACAGACCTGTCCTTAGGGAGAGTCAGCCTCCACAGCCCAATACTATTCATACACAGACCTGTCCTTAGGGAGAGTCAGCCTCCACAGCCCAATACTATTCATTCACACAGACCTGTCCTTAGGGAGACTCAGCCTCCACAGCCCAATACTATTTATCCACACACAGAGACCTGTCCTTAGGGAGAGTCACTCTCCACAGCCAAATACTTTTATTCCATTCACAGACCTGTCCTTAGGGAGAGTAAGCCTCCACACACCAATGCTATTCATTCACACAGACCTGTCCTTAGGGAGAGTCAGCCTCCACAGCCCAATACAATTTATCCTCACACAGAACTGTCCTTAGGGAGTCAGCCTACACAGCCCAATACTATTCATCAACACACAGACCTGTCCTTAGGGAGTCAGCCTCCACAGCCCAATACTATTCATCCACACAGACCTGTTCTTAGGGAGAGTCATCCTCCACCGCCAAATACTTTTCATCCACACAGACATGTCCTTAGGGAGAGTCAGCCTCCACAGCCCAATACTATTCATCCACACACACAGACCTGTCCTTAGGGAGTCAGCCACCACAGCCCAATACTATTCATCAACACACAGACCTGTCCTTAGGGAGTAAGCCACCACAGCCAAATACTATTCATCCACACAGAGACCTGTCCTTAGGGAGTCAGCTTCCACAGCCCAATACTATTCATCCACACACACAGACCTGTCCTTAGGGAGAGTCAGCCTCCACAGCCCAATACTATTCATCAACACACAGACCTGTCCTTAGGGAGAGTCAGACTCCACAGACCAATGCTATTCATTCACACAGACATGTCCTTAGGGAGAGTCAGCCTGCACAGCCCAGTACTATTCATCCACACAGACCTCTCCTTACGGAGAGTCAGCCTCCACAGCCCAGACAATTCATCCACACACACAGACCTGTCCTTAGGGAGAGTCAGCCTCCACAGACCAATAATATTCATCCACACAGACCTGTCCTTAGGGAGAGTCAGCCTCCACAGACCAATAATATTCATCCACACATACCTGTCCTTAGGGAGAGTCAGCCTCCACAGACCAATAATATTCATCCACACATACCTGTCCTTAGGGAGAGTCAGCCTCCACAGCCCAATATTATTCATCAACACACAGACCTGTCCTTACGGAGAGTAAGCATCCACAGCCCAATACTATTCATCCACACACACAGACCTGTCCTTAGGGAGAGTCAGCCTCCACTGCCAAACACTATTCATCAACACAGACCTGTCCTTAGGGAGAGTCAGCCTCCACAGACCAATACTATTCATCCACACAGACCTGTCCTTAGGGAGAGTCAGCCTCCACAGCCCAATATTATTCTTCCACACACAGACCTGTCCTTAGGGAGAGTCATCCTTCACAGACCAATACTATTCATACACAGACCTGTCCTTAGGGAGAGTCAGCCTCCACAGCCCAATACTATTCATTCACACAGACCTGTCCTTGGGGAGAGTCAGCCTCCACAGCCCAGTACTAATCATCCACACAGACCTGTTCTTAGGGAGAGTGAGCCTCCACAGCCCAATACTATTCATCCACACAGACCTGTCCTTAGGGAGAATCAGCCTCCACAGCCCAATACTATTCATTCACACAGACCTGTCTTTAGGGGGAGTCAGCATCCACAGCCCAATACTATTCATCCACACAGACCTGTCCTTGGGGAGAGTCAGCCTCCACAGCCCAATACTATTCATCCACACAGAGACCTGTCCTTAGGGAGAGTCAGACTCCACCGCCCAATACTATTCATCCCACACAGACCTGTCTTTAGTGAGAGTCAGCATCCACAGCCCAATACTATTCATCATCACAGAGACCTGTCCTTAGGGAGAGTCAGCCTCCACAGACCAATACTATTCATCCACACAGACCTGTCCTTAGGGAGAGTCAGCCTCCACAGCCAAATACTATTCATCCAAAGAGACCTGTCCTTACGGAGAGTCAGCCTCAACAGCCAAATACTATTCATCAACACAGACCTGTCCTAAGGGAGAGTCAGCCTCCACAGCCCAAAAATATTAATACACACAGACCTGTCCTTAGGGAGAGTCATCCTCCACAGACCAATACTATTCATACACAGACCTGTCCTTAGGGAGAGTCAGCCTCCACAGCCCAATACTATTCATTCACACAGACCTGTCCTTAGGGAGAGTCAGCCTCCACAGCCCAATACTAATCATCCACACAGACCTGTCCTTAGGGAGAGTCAGCCTCCACAGACCAATAATATTCATCCACACACACAGACCTGTCCTCAGGGAGAGTCAGCCTCCACAGACCAATACTATTCGTCCACACAGAGACCTGTCCTTAGGCAGAGTCAGCCTCCACTGCCCAATATTATTCATCAACACACAGACCTGTCCTTACGGAGAGTCAGCCTCCAAAGCACAATACTATTCATCCACACACAGACCTGTCCTTAGGGAGAGTCAGCCTCCACAGACCAATACTATTCATCCACACAAAGACCTGTCCTTAGGGAGAGTCAGCCTCCACCGCCAAATACTTTTCATCCACACAGACATGTCCTTAGGGAGAGTCAGCCTCCACAGCCCAATACTATTCATCAACACACAGACCTGTCCTTACGGAGAGTAAGCATCCACAGCCCAATGCTATTCATCCACACACACAGACCTGTCCTTAGGGAGTCAGCCACCACAGCCCAATACTATTCATCAACACACAGACCTGTCCTTAGGGAGTAAGCCACCACAGCCCAATACTATTCATCCACACAGAGACCTGTCCTTAGGGAGTCAGCTTCCACAGCCCAATACTATTCATCCACACACACAGACCTGTCCTTAGGGAGAGTCAGCCTCCACAGCCCAATACTATTCATCAACACACAGACCTGTCCTTAGGGAGAGTCAGACTCCACAGACCAATGCTATTCATTCACACAGACATGTCCTTAGGGAGAGTCAGCCTGCACAGCCCAGTACTATTCATCCACACAGACCTCTCCTTAGGGAGAGTCAGCCTCCACAGCCCAGACTATTCATCCACACACACAGACCTGTCCTTAGGGAGAGTCAGCCTCCACAGACCAATAATATTCATCCACACAGACCTGTCCTTAGGGAGAGTCAGCCTCCACAGACCAATAATATTCATCAACACATACCTGTCCTTAGGGAGAGTCAGCCTCCACAGACCAATAATATTCATCCACACATACCTGTCCTTAGGGAGAGTCAGCCTCCACAGCCCAATATTATTCATCAACACACAGACCTGTCCTTACGGAGAGTAAGCATCCACAGCCCAATGCTATTCATCCACACACACAGACCTGTCCTTCGGGAAAGTCAGCCTCCACAGCCCAATACTATTCATCCACACAGACCTCTCCTTAGGGAGAGTCAGCCTCCACAGCCCAACACTATTCATCCACACACACAGACCTGTCCTTAGGGAGAGTCAGCCTCCACAGACCAATAATATTCATCCACACATACCTGTCCTTAGGGAGAGTCAGCCTCCACAGCCCAATATTATTCATCAACACACAGACCTGTCCTTACGGAGAGTAAGCCTCCACAGCCCAATGCTATTCATCCACACACACAGACCTGTCCTTAGGGAGATTCAGCCTCCACAGCCCAATACTATTCATCCAAAGAGACCTGTCCTTAGGGAGAGTCAGCCTCCACAGCCCAATACTATTCATACACACACCTGTCCTTAGGGAGAGTCAGCCTCCACAGCCAAATACTATTCATCAACACAGACCTGTCCTTAGGGAGAGTCAGCCTCCACAGCCCAATACTATTCATACACAGACATGTCCTTATGGAGAGTCAGCCTCCACAGCCCAATACTATTCATTCACACAGACCTGTCCTTAGGGAGAGTCAGCCTCCACAGCCCAATACTAATCATCCACACAGACCTGTCCTTAGGGAGAGTCACTCTCCACAGCCCAATACTATTTATCCACACACAGAGATAGGGAGAGTCAGCCTCGACAGCCAAATACTTTTCATCCACACACAGACCTGTCCTTAGGGAGAGTAAGCCTCCACACACCAATGCTATTCATTCACACAGACCTGTCCTTAGGGAGAGTCAGCCTCCACTGCCCAATACCATTCATCCTCACACAGAACTGTCCTTAGGGAGTCAGCCTACACAGCCCAATACTATTCATCAACACACAGACCTGTCCTTAGGGAGTCAGCCTCCACAGCCCAATACTATTCATCCACACAGACCTGTCCTTAGGGAGAGTCATCCTCCACAGCCCAATACTATTCATCCACACAGACCTGTCCTTAGGGAGAGTCGGCCTCCACAGACCAATACTATTCATCCACACAGACCTGTCCTGAGGGAGAGTCAGCCTCCACAGACAAATACCACTCATCTACACACAGACCTGTCCATAGGGAGAGTCAGCCTCCACAGCCCAATACTATTCATCCACACAGACCTGTCCTGAGGGAGAGTCAGCCTCCAAAGTCCAATACTATTCATCCACACACAGACCTGTCCTTTGGGAGAGTAAGCCTCCACAGACCAATGCTATATATTCACACAGACTTGTCCTTAGGGAGAGTCAGCCTCCACAGCCCAATACTATTCATCTACACACAGACCTGTTCTTAGGGAGAGTGAGCCTCCACAGCCCAATATTATTCATCCACACAGACCTGTCCTTAGGGAGAGTCAGCATCCACAGCCCAATACTATTCATCCACACAGACCTGTCCTTGGGGAGAGTCAGCCTCCACAGCCCAATACTATTCATCATCACAGAGACCTGTCCTTAGGGAGAGTCAGCCTCCTCAGCCCAATACTATTCATCCACACAGACATGTCCTTCGGAAGAGTCAGCCTCCACAGCCAATACTTATCATCAACACACAGACCTGTCCTTAGGGAGAGTCAGCCTCCACAGACCAATACTATTCATCCACACAGACCTGTCCTTAGGGAGAGTCAGCCTCCACAGCCCAATACTATTCATCCAAAGAGACCTGTCCTTACGGAGAGTCAGCCTCCACAGCCCAATACTATTCATACACACAGACCTGTCCTTAGGGAGAGTCAGCCTCCACAGCCAAATACTATTCATCAACACAGACCTGTCCTAAGGGAGAGTCAGCCTCCACAGCCCAAAAATATTCATACACACAGACCTGTCCTTAGGGAGAGTCATCCTCCACAGACCAATACTATTCATACACAGACCTGTCCTTAGGGAGAGTCAGCCTCCACAGCCCAATACGATTCATTCACACAGACCTGTCCTTAGGGAGAGTCAGCCTCCACAGCCCAATACTAATCATCCACACAGACCTGTCCTTAGGGAGAGTCAGCCTCCACAGACCAATACTTTTCATCCACACACACAGACCTGTCCTCAGGGAGAGTCAGCCTCCACAGACCAATACTATTCGTCCACACAGAGACCTGTCCTTAGGCAGAGTCAGCCTCCACTGCCCAATATTATTCATCAACACACAGACCTGTCCTTACGGAGAGTCAGCCTCCAAAGCACAATACTATTTATCCACACACAGACCTGTCCTTAGGGAGAGTCAGCCTCCACAGACCAATACTATTCATCCACACAAAGACCTGTCCTTAGGGAGAGTCAGCCTCCACCGCCAAATACTTTTCATCCACACAGACATGTCCTTAGGGAGAGTCAGCCTCCACAGCCCAATACTATTCATCCACACACACAGACCTGTCCTTAGGGAGTCAGCCACCACAGCCCAATACTATTCATCAACACACAGACCTGTCCTTAGGGAGTCAGCCACCACAGCCCAATACTATTCATCCACACAGAGACCTGTCCTTAGGGAGTCAGCTTCCACAGCCCAATACTATTCATCCACACACACAGACCTGTCCTTAGGGAGAGTCAGCCTCCACAGCCCAATACTATTCATCAACACACAGACCTGTCCTTAGGGAGAGTCAAACTCCACAGACCAATGCTATTCATTCACACAGACATGTCCTTAGGGAGAGTCAGCCTGCACAGCCCAGTACTATTCATCCACACAGAACTCTCCTTAGGGAGAGTCAGCCTCCACAGCCCAACACTATTCATCCACACACACAGACCTGTCCTTAGGGAGAGTCAGCCTCCACAGACCAATAATATTCATCCACACATACCTGTCCTTAGGGAGAGTCAGCCTCCACAGCCCAATATTATTCATCAACACACAGACCTGTCCTTAGGGAGAGTAAGCCTCCACAGCCGAATGCTATTCATCCAAAGAGACCTGTCCTTACGGAGAGTCAGCCTCCACAGCCCAATACTATTCATACACACAGACCTGTCCTTAGGGAGAGTCAGCCTCCACAGCCAAATACTATTCATCAACACAGACCTGTCCTAAGGGAGAGTCAGCCTCCACAGCCCAAAAATATTCATACACACAGACCTGTCCTTAGGGAGAGTCATCCTCCACAGACAAATACTATTCATACACAGACCTGTCCTTAGGGAGAGTCAGCCTCCACAGCCCAATACGATTCATTCACACAGACCTGTCCTTAGGGAGAGTCAGCCTCCACAGCCCAATACTAATCATCCACACAGACCTGTCCTTAGGGAGAGTCAGCCTCCACAGACCAATACTTTTCATCCACACACACAGACCTGTCCTCAGGGAGAGTCAGCCTCCACAGACCAATACTATTCGTCCACACAGAGACCTGTCCTTAGGCAGAGTCAGCCTCCACTGCCCAATATTATTCATCAACACACAGACCTGTCCTTACGGAGAGTCAGCCTCCAAAGCACAATACTATTTATCCACACACAGACCTGTCCTTAGGGAGAGTCAGCCTCCACAGACCAATACTATTCATCCACACAAAGACCTGTCCTTAGGGAGAGTCAGCCTCCACCGCCAAATACTTTTCATCCACACAGACATGTCCTTAGGGAGAGTCAGCCTCCACAGCCCAATACTATTCATCCACACACACAGACCTGTCCTTAGGGAGTCAGCCACCACAGCCCAATACTATTCATCAACACACAGACCTGTCCTTAGGGAGTCAGCCACCACAGCCCAATACTATTCATCCACACAGAGACCTGTCCTTAGGGAGTCAGCTTCCACAGCCCAATACTATTCATCCACACACACAGACCTGTCCTTAGGGAGAGTCAGCCTCCACAGCCCAATACTATTCATCAACACACAGACCTGTCCTTAGGGAGAGTCAAACTCCACAGACCAATGCTATTCATTCACACAGACATGTCCTTAGGGAGAGTCAGCCTGCACAGCCCAGTACTATTCATCCACACAGAACTCTCCTTAGGGAGAGTCAGCCTCCACAGCCCAACACTATTCATCCACACACACAGACCTGTCCTTAGGGAGAGTCAGCCTCCACAGACCAATAATATTCATCCACACATACCTGTCCTTAGGGAGAGTCAGCCTCCACAGCCCAATATTATTCATCAACACACAGACCTGTCCTTAGGGAGAGTAAGCCTCCACAGCCCAATGCTATTCATCCACACACACAGACCTGTCCTTAGGGAGAGTCAGCCTCCACAGCCCAATACTATTCATCCAAAGAGACCTGTCCTTAGGGAGAGTCAGCCTCCACAGCCCAATACTATTCATACACACAGACCTGTCCTTAGGGAGAGTCAGCCTCCACAGCCCAATACCATTCATCCTCACACAGAACTGTCCTTAGGGAGTCAGCCTACACAGCCCAATACTATTCATCAACACACAGACCTGTCCTTAGGGAGAGTCAGCCTCCACAGACCAATACTTTTCATCCACAATGACCTGTCCTTAGGGAGAGTCGGCCTCCACAGACCAATACTATTCATCCACACAGACCTGTCCTGAGGGAGAGTCAGCCTCCACAGACCAATATTACTCATCCACACACAAAGACCTGTCCTTAGGGAGAGTCAACCTCCACAGACCAATACTATTCATCCACACAGACCTGTCCTTAGGGAGAGTCGGCCTCCACAGACCAATACTACTCATCCATACAGACCTGTCCTTAGGGAGAGTCAGCCTCCACAGCCCAATACGATTCATTCACACAGACCTGTCCTTAGGGAGAGTCAGCCTCCACAGCCCAATACTAATCATCCACACAGACCTGTCCTTAGGGAGAGTCAGCCTCCACAGACCAATACTTTTCATCCACACACACAGACCTGTCCTCAGGGAGAGTCAGCCTCCACAGACCAATACTATTCGTCCACACAGAGACCTGTCCTTAGGCAGAGTCAGCCTCCACTGCCCAATATTATTCATCAACACACAGACCTGTCCTTACGGAGAGTCAGCCTCCAAAGCACAATACTATTTATCCACACACAGACCTGTCCTTAGGGAGAGTCAGCCTCCACAGACCAATACTATTCATCCACACAAAGACCTGTCCTTAGGGAGAGTCAGCCTCCACCGCCAAATACTTTTCATCCACACAGACATGTCCTTAGGGAGAGTCAGCCTCCACAGCCCAATACTATTCATCCACACACACAGACCTGTCCTTAGGGAGTCAGCCACCACAGCCCAATACTATTCATCAACACACAGACCTGTCCTTAGGGAGTCAGCCACCACAGCCCAATACTATTCATCCACACACAGACCTGTCCTTTGGGAGAGTAAGCCTCCACAGACCAATGCTATATATTCACACAGACTTGTCCTTAGGGAGAGTCAGCCTCCACAGCCCAATACTATTCATCTACACACAGACCTGTTCTTAGGGAGAGTGAGCCTCCACAGCCCAATACTATTCATCCACACAGACCTGTCCTTAGGGAGAGTCAGCCTCCACAGCCCAATATTATTCATCCACACAGACCTGTCCTTAGGGAGAGTCAGCATCCACAGCCCAATACTATTCATCCACACAGACCTGTCCTTGGGGAGAGTCAGCCTCCACAGCCCAATACTATTCATCATCACAGAGACCTGTCCTTAGGGAGAGTCAGCCTCCTCAGCCCAATACTATTCATCCACACAGACATGTCCTTCGGAAGAGTCAGCCTCCACAGCCAATACTTATCATCAACACACAGACCTGTCCTTAGGGAGAGTCAGCCTCCACAGACCAATACTATTCATCCACACAGACCTGTCCTTAGGGAGAGTCAGCCTCCACAGCCCAATACTATTCATCCAAAGAGACCTGTCCTTACGGAGAGTCAGCCTCCACAGCCCAATACTATTCATACACACAGACCTGTCCTTAGGGAGAGTCAGCCTCCACAGCCAAATACTATTCATCAACACAGACCTGTCCTAAGGGAGAGTCAGCCTCCACAGCCCAAAAATATTCATACACACAGACCTGTCCTTAGGGAGAGTCATCCTCCACAGACCAATACTATTCATACACAGACCTGTCCTTAGGGAGAGTCAGCCTCCACAGCCCAATACGATTCATTCACACAGACCTGTCCTTAGGGAGAGTCAGCCTCCACAGCCCAATACTAATCATCCACACAGACCTGTCCTTAGGGAGAGTCAGCCTCCACAGACCAATACTTTTCATCCACACACACAGACCTGTCCTCAGGGAGAGTCAGCCTCCACAGACCAATACTATTCGTCCACACAGAGACCTGTCCTTAGGCAGAGTCAGCCTCCACTGCCCAATATTATTCATCAACACACAGACCTGTCCTTACGGAGAGTCAGCCTCCAAAGCACAATACTATTTATCCACACACAGACCTGTCCTTAGGGAGAGTCAGCCTCCACAGACCAATACTATTCATCCACACAAAGACCTGTCCTTAGGGAGAGTCAGCCTCCACCGCCAAATACTTTTCATCCACACAGACATGTCCTTAGGGAGAGTCAGCCTCCACAGCCCAATACTATTCATCCACACACACAGACCTGTCCTTAGGGAGTCAGCCACCACAGCCCAATACTATTCATCAACACACAGACCTGTCCTTAGGGAGTCAGCCACCACAGCCCAATACTATTCATCCACACAGAGACCTGTCCTTAGGGAGTCAGCTTCCACAGCCCAATACTATTCATCCACACACACAGACCTGTCCTTAGGGAGAGTCAGCCTCCACAGCCCAATACTATTCATCAACACACAGACCTGTCCTTAGGGAGAGTCAAACTCCACAGACCAATGCTATTCATTCACACAGACATGTCCTTAGGGAGAGTCAGCCTGCACAGCCCAGTACTATTCATCCACACAGAACTCTCCTTAGGGAGAGTCAGCCTCCACAGCCAAACACTATTCATCCACACACACAGACCTGTCCTTAGGGAGAGTCAGCCTCCACAGACCAATAATATTCATCCACACATACCTGTCCTTAGGGAGAGTCAGCCTCCACAGCCCAATATTATTCATCAACACACAGACCTGTCCTTAGGGAGAGTAAGCCTCCACAGCCGAATGCTATTCATCCAAAGAGACCTGTCCTTACGGAGAGTCAGCCTCCACAGCCCAATACTATTCATACACACAGACCTGTCCTTAGGGAGAGTCAGCCTCCACAGCCAAATACTATTCATCAACACAGACCTGTCCTAAGGGAGAGTCAGCCTCCACAGCCCAAAAATATTCATACACACAGACCTGTCCTTAGGGAGAGTCATCCTCCACAGACAAATACTATTCATACACAGACCTGTCCTTAGGGAAAGTCAGCCTCCACAGCCCAATACGATTCATTCACACAGACCTGTCCTTAGGGAGAGTCAGCCTCCACAGCCCAATACTAATCATCCACACAGACCTGTCCTTAGGGAGAGTCAGCCTCCACAGACCAATACTTTTCATCCACACACACAGACCTGTCCTCAGGGAGAGTCAGCCTCCACAGACCAATACTATTCGTCCACACAGAGACCTGTCCTTAGGCAGAGTCAGCCTCCACTGCCCAATATTATTCATCAACACACAGACCTGTCCTTACGGAGAGTCAGCCTCCAAAGCACAATACTATTTATCCACACACAGACCTGTCCTTAGGGAGAGTCAGCCTCCACAGACCAATACTATTCATCCACACAAAGACCTGTCCTTAGGGAGAGTCAGCCTCCACCGCCAAATACTTTTCATCCACACAGACATGTCCTTAGGGAGAGTCAGCCTCCACAGCCCAATACTATTCATCCACACACACAGACCTGTCCTTAGGGAGTCAGCCACCACAGCCCAATACTATTCATCAACACACAGACCTGTCCTTAGGGAGTCAGCCACCACAGCCCAATACTATTCATCCACACAGAGACCTGTCCTTAGGGAGTCAGCTTCCACAGCCCAATACTATTCATCCACACACACAGACCTGTCCTTAGGGAGAGTCAGCCTCCACAGCCCAATACTATTCATCAACACACAGACCTGTCCTTAGGGAGAGTCAAACTCCACAGACCAATGCTATTCATTCACACAGACATGTCCTTAGGGAGAGTCAGCCTGCACAGCCCAGTACTATTCATCCACACAGAACTCTCCTTAGGGAGAGTCAGCCTCCACAGCCCAACACTATTCATCCACACACACAGACCTGTCCTTAGGGAGAGTCAGCCTCCACAGACCAATAATATTCATCCACACATACCTGTCCTTAGGGAGAGTCAGCCTCCACAGCCCAATATTATTCATCAACACACAGACCTGTCCTTAGGGAGAGTAAGCCTCCACAGCCCAATGCTATTCATCCACACACACAGACCTGTCCTTAGGGAGAGTCAGCCTCCACAGCCCAATACTATTCATCCAAAGAGACCTGTCCTTAGGGAGAGTCAGCCTCCACAGCCCAATACTATTCATACACACAGACCTGTCCTTAGGGAGAGTCAGCCTCCACAGCCCAATACCATTCATCCTCACACAGAACTGTCCTTAGGGAGTCAGCCTACACAGCCCAATACTATTCATCAACACACAGACCTGTCCTTAGGGAGAGTCAGCCTCCACAGACCAATACTTTTCATCCACAATGACCTGTCCTTAGGGAGAGTCGGCCTCCACAGACCAATACTATTCATCCACACAGAACTGTCCTGAGGGAGAGTCAGCCTCCACAGACCAATATTACTCATCCACACACAAAGACCTGTCCTTAGGGAGAGTCAACCTCCACAGACCAATACTATTCATCCACACAGACCTGTCCTTAGGGAGAGTCGGCCTCCACAGACCAATACTACTCATCCATACAGACCTGTCCTTAGGGAGAGTCAGCCTCCACAGCCCAATACGATTCATTCACACAGACCTGTCCTTAGGGAGAGTCAGCCTCCACAGCCCAATACTAATCATCCACACAGACCTGTCCTTAGGGAGAGTCAGCCTCCACAGACCAATACTTTTCATCCACACACACAGACCTGTCCTCAGGGAGAGTCAGCCTCCACAGACCAATACTATTCGTCCACACAGAGACCTGTCCTTAGGCAGAGTCAGCCTCCACTGCCCAATATTATTCATCAACACACAGACCTGTCCTTACGGAGAGTCAGCCTCCAAAGCACAATACTATTTATCCACACACAGACCTGTCCTTAGGGAGAGTCAGCCTCCACAGACCAATACTATTCATCCACACAAAGACCTGTCCTTAGGGAGAGTCAGCCTCCACCGCCAAATACTTTTCATCCACACAGACATGTCCTTAGGGAGAGTCAGCCTCCACAGCCCAATACTATTCATCCACACACACAGACCTGTCCTTAGGGAGTCAGCCACCACAGCCCAATACTATTCATCAACACACAGACCTGTCCTTAGGGAGTCAGCCACCACAGCCCAATACTATTCATCCACACAGAGACCTGTCCTTAGGGAGTCAGCTTCCACAGCCCAATACTATTCATCCACACACACAGACCTGTCCTTAGGGAGAGTCAGCCTCCACAGCCCAATACTATTCATCAACACACAGACCTGTCCTTAGGGAGAGT